>NC_060161.1:5177111-5226663 GCF_021292245.1 Micropterus dolomieu
TCTCAGATATGACCCACTGGCCAATCAGTGCAGGAACAAGACTAAGGGCCAGATTTCCTGCAGCTTCTGCAGCAGTTTTTCAGCCACAGATATGAAGCATTCTGGCTCAAACACATGAGCTGGATTTATCAGACAGACGCACAAGACTGGAGTTGCAGTTTGAGGCTCATGTTTGTGTTTGCAAGGTGAGCCTCTCTCCTCCTTGAATCAGCATTTCAGGGAGGATCGCACAAATAAGAACTGGAGGCAAAGAACTTGATAGAGTCATTAAGCTCAACAGTTTAAGAGAAGGCTGGAATGGAGCCACACATGGAAACTGCATGTGTTTAGGGTCCAATCAGCTTCATGGACATTTGAATTCTGGAGTCAATTATTCCTGTCAGGTTATAGATCATTCCAAGCCTTTGTCCCAGCCCCCTGACACCTAGCCCCCAAACCAGATCCAGATCCTTTACAGACAGACAGACTGTAGGACAAACACACCACACAGACAGGAAATAAATAACTCTCAGTCAGAATGTACATACCATAGAATAAAGAGAAAGATGGCCACCATTGTGAGGGGTAGTTTGGAATGTGGTACAAACATCTCTTCTCCAAGATATCTCATTTCAGGATCTATGCTCGTAATCTGCCAAGCAACAGCATGGCGATTTGTGGAGTCAGAGGAAAAACATTGGGGTCAGAGGACTTGGGCCAATCATGGACTGACCTACACTTTTGTTTTATTGTTTTATAACATGATGATGTATACTAAAACACTGGGTCAGGGAGAGATAGCCAGTCAGACTTCATGAACTGATACAGCTTGTTGTTTATCAGGGAAAGGAAGATCAACCCAGAGCTCTGTAAGCTTTATTCATTTACTTGTAATAAAACTGATGAACTTGGACCAAAAACATCTTCTCCTATTGCTTCATGAAAGAACACGCTGGACCAAGGACTACACATAGTTTAAAAAGGGTAATTTAAAGTCACGGTCCAACAGTAATTAATTAAAGTTTGTCAGACTTTAGCGACGCAAATGAAAGCTGTTGTTTGATAGCTTTAGCTTGAAGCTCACCGAGAGCTGTGAAGTGTTTCCCCAGTCAATATTTAGTTGCATTAACTTCATGTCGCCTATTTATTCTCCAGCCTGTGGTTTGGCTTTGCCGGTTAAGTTAGCGAGACAATCAGCTGATCAGTAACGTTAACTGGCAATAAAATCGTAAGCTAGCTTAGCCGTTAGCTTAGATCATGGAAGCATCAGCCAGCTAAACTTTTTCTGCCCTGATAGAAAAATCATGTAAGGTTGGTTGGATTGGTTTATTCACCAGAGCTGGCTTTGGCTTGTGGTGTAAAATATGTTGTTGGATTAGTTTCATGTAGAGTTACTCTCTCTCCAGCGCTCTGTTTTAGCTTTTCGGTTACGTTAGTGAGACAATCACCTGATCACTAACTGGCTTACAATAACAATAAAACTGTAGCTTACAGCTGGAAGCTCAGATCAGATAGCTAAACTTTTACTGCGCTGGTAAAAAAAAAAATATGTTGTTGGATTAGTTTTATGTAGTTACTCTCTCTTCAGCGCTCTGTTTTAGCTTTTTGGTTACGTTAGTGAGACAATCAGCTGATCACTAACTGGAAATAAAACGGCAGCTTCCAGCATCAAAGCTCATATCAGCCAGCTACACTTTTCTCCTCCAGCCTCTTTTATTGCTTTGTTACATGGACAGAAATGTCCCGTTACCTTCCTGAGACAGCTGATGAATATTATTGGTAATGAACCAGCAGGGAAGCTCAGATCAGCAGCTAAGCTTCACATCTTACTGCCCTGGTGGAAAACATGTATTTCTTTTTACTGCTAATGGTGATATATAACAAGACCGAGTGCCTGTCAAGTGACCAATAATGAATACTTTCAGAATTTGCATTTAAAAAATGTTATTAGAGATTGCTTCTCCACTGTACACATAAATATGTAATTTGTACTTTCACATGCTAAATGCCCATTAAAACTTTGCACCGTTTTACCACAAGCTGAAATTATGTCAGTACTACTTTGTGTTTTTGTATTTTAAAAAATTAACAAAGACATTTTGGTAATATTTGCAGATTGCTTATCTAATTAAGCAAAACGAGAGGAGCCTTGATCCTCACCTGACAATGTCTTTGTAAACTTCATGTATTATGTGGTTTATAATGGACTGTGGTGCAGAAACAGTGAGCTCACATTGTCCTGGTATCTGTCAGTGCTCATACTTGATGCATTAGATGTGATAGTGTTTGAGATGTTCTTCATTTACTTTAGTGTGTTAGTCCAGATGAGCCAACCCTCCCAACTTGTAAAATACTGTATTACAGGAGTATGAGACATGTGGCTGTTTATTAATGAACAAGTAACAATAATATTCAGAAAATACAACATGTTTTTACTGAATAATTAAGTAAATATAATTTCTTAATATCTAAAGAAACCTGATTTCTTGACTGTTAACTCTCTGCTATCTCAAAGATGACATCTTTTGTCCTGTCTCAGACACCGTAGCTATACAACTCGCTTGTATAGGGGAGGGGGGTGCGTTTTGTAACGCTCACCACTAGATGTCACTAAAACTTACACACTGAACCTTTATGACCGTTATGAGTACTACAACACTACGGGAACTTTTCGGAGCTGCAGTTTATAAACCCCGGTTACCACACAGGGTTTATCCAACATAATAAATAGTTTGTATTTCACTCTGACATTGTTTAAACACAAAGTCTGACAGGAACCACAGAGATAAACTACTGCTATTTGTTTACATCAGACTTTGAGAGCAGAACTGCTGTTCAGTTCACTCTCACTGATGTTTATTTCTCTTCTCGTGCGCAGAAGGACAGTCCCTCTTCATCCTCTCATCAACGTTGTCAACATTGATACTGTCTTTTACTTTAAACTAGTTTGACTAGTTCTCAGCTCGCTGGGTCACGATGCGCCCGGGCAGTTCCGGGTCAAGTTGGGTCAAGTCCACATACAAGCTGTGTTTCATAATATCTCACATCAACACAGAACGAACCACATTTTAAACATCCAACAATGATCAATACCCAAGATATCTCCAAACACAGGACATCAAAATGTGTGATTCAAAGTAGGAGTAGAATATGTGATACATCTAATTAATGATACAACTATAACTTCTTTGAATGCAGCTTAAGAACTCTCGTGCACACTCGGCTGCCAAACATGATCTCATCTCGTCTTGTTGTTCTGTTCCAACTTGTCCCAAAACTATGATCAGCATCACAATGGCACACGTACACCACTATACTCTTCCACAAACACAACTCTGACATGCACAGTTACACACAACTATGTTTTCTTTGAGGTACTATCATTCTTACGTACAGAGACAATCATACTCCCTAATACTCTTTATAATAGTGTGTGCAAGATGCAAGAGTGCTGTGATGAGAAGTAATGATGTTGTTTGCACGAGAACATTGTAGTGAGAGTGTGAGAGAGAGCATATGAACATCCAGCAGTAAATCAGGATGGGCTGCCCTTTTCAGAATAATAAAAAGCAGAAGCTTTAAATTTAATTATTGACAGCGATGCTGTAGCCCGACTTTTAACTGCAATTATCAAAACACAAATTCCTTCTTGAGAAATTACGCCTTTAATTGTTATTCTTCATATTCTTATTAATTCACTTAATTGTTTTTTAGCAGTTAAATTTTCTATAAATTTGACTATACAGGGGTCTAAAAACTGACAAAACAAATCCCAAAGAGAAATCCTCAAACCAATTAACCAACTGTAATTAAAGATAAATTTATACACTTTATTTAAGCAGGAATGTCCAGCAGATAAAACCTATTTCATAGATTTATAATGAGTAATATTAAACATGACGAGAAGTACCAAAGCGCACAGAACAAGTTTGATCAGAAAGAGGTTGTAAAAAAGATTAATTAAAGTAAATCACTAAAACTCTAAATGTTTTCACCAAATTAAAAAGGTAAAACTTTTAACATGAAGCGCAGGCTCTTATTTTGAAAACCAGGACCGGATGTTGTCTGAGCTGGCTGTGTCATGTTTGTTTGTTTCAACAGCTGATCGATCTACAGCTTCTTCTGATCATTGATCAATAACAGGCGTGTCATCAACAGTAACAGTGACGGCAATATAAAGGCTCTTGCGCACGTGATGACACAGCACGAGGAGGATCAAAGGCTCAGCGGGGTGTGACGTAACTCCTGCAAAGATCGTCTATCGATGAGGAGGAGTCACTGATCAGGATTTTATTTTCTCACTAATCAAATGTTTTTTAACTTTAAACCCAAAATACATTTTTATATTTAAATAATAACAATAACAACAAAACAAACAAACAAACAGAGAACTGCACAGAGCTGTCTGTGTCTTGTTTACAGTGTCTTTGTGTAGTGATTATATTATTATGTTTTTTTATTGTTGAATACAGCAGGAGTGTACAGTATACTATAAGGTTAAGGTTTTTGTACTCTTTATTTGTCTTCCTCTCTACTTCCCTTTCACACACATTTAAACAATAACTTAATAACTTAATAACATTTTTTATCAAATAAAATAAATATATATATAATTTGTTGGAGCAGCTTCTAGTTTTTACACCTTTAAACATTAATTGATAGTAAATTTATGAAGGGGGAAAGTCTGTACACAATCGTTTTATTACGCACATTTTAATTAGTTTCTAGAAATATTTATATTATTACTAACAGATTCAATCTTTTATAATTTAAGAATTTTCACCAATTTATTTAATTATTATTGATGTATTTAATTGGTGTTTTAATCCAATACAATTAAATGTAGACCTATACATAAATTTAAAGACAAAATAATCTCAAGGTCCACTTTTTTTCCCCATACCTTTCAGACACACATGTAACCTTCAGCTTGAATATAAGAATCCTTTTTAATATAATATTAACCAAGTAGCTTGATGTCGCCACCATGTTATTTAGATTAGTAAAGTATTACTCTTGTGTAGGGATTATCTCCCCTGTCTGTCCTCTCCGGTCCGGTGAACCGGTCGGAGTGAGCCCTCCTCCTCGCGCTCCCGTCTCTGGGTCTCATAGTAACGGTCACCTGCAGAAACACACCGGGACTCACGGAGCTCACACCGACCGACAGACCAACCACCTGCCCGCCTGTAGGACACCGACCCCCCGCCGCGCCGCCCGCCTCTCTGCTGCTGATCAAAACCAGATCAATCGATACGGGGATCGATCGGCTCTGATGTCCGCCGCTGCGGATCAGAACCGGCGCGTGGCCTGCGGCTGGATCAGAGGCACCGGAGAAGCGAACGATGACATCAGCGTGTGAAAGTCCCGATCCTTCGCGCGTGAGCTGATCGATCATTTATCAGGTTAATGATCTCAAGGCGTTGCAGCGCCAATCAGAGGCTGAGCTCATGACTGATCAGATGATTAGTCTGATCAGCTGATCGGCTCCAGACAGAGAGCTGCTCATCAACTTCACCGGTTATTGATTAGCTCCGGTGTGCGTCTTCATCTGAAACTGATCAGCTGACCGGCCACATCATGATCAGCTGATACTGATAATTGATCAATAACTGATCTGCTCAGTCTGAGCAACAACAACAGGAGCTATTGATTACAGAGAGAAAGCAGGTCAACAACTGATCTCCAATTTATTTATCAGTTAGTTTATAATGGTTTACTTGGCTCTAACTTAGAGCTGGTCTGTAACTGTCTGAAATCTTTTCTTAAATCTTTATTTGGATTATTTAAATTACTAAAATAATTAAATAATTGGAATAGAAATATTCTTCTTCTCTTTCAGTCTCATGTCTGTGTGAGTCAGGATGTGGTTAGCTTAGCTTAGCATAAAGGGGGGAACAGTTAGCCTGGCTTTGTCTACGCTTCAGAAAGCTGATTGACATTTTCTATCTGGTTTCTTCGGTCTGGAGTGTAAAATGAATAAGTTGCAGCTTCAGAGGAAGTTATCAATAAATTATTTCTGATTCTGATTCTGTCTTGTTGGCTCAGTGAAGAGTCTGATTATCTGATTTCTCCTTTGCTGTACAGTTTTGCCAGAGAACTCTGGGGGAAGCCCGTAACGCCACAGATGGCGGTTGTACGCACATGTCCCGCCCCTATCGCGAGACAGCTAATCGTCTGCTTTTCAACAGCCGGGAAACACATTCAGCCAGTTGTGTAGCTGCATGGTTGAGGTTTGCGACAGTTTCAAATGTCGTGGTGGCGATACTGCGTGGAATGTGACCTGCAGTCCTTGCAGTATGTGTTAGAAAATACTGGTGTGTCTTCTATAAATGTATACGGTATCTGCTGACTGTATCCATAACCTCAGTTAGCTTAGCATTCGTTCAAGCACTGCGGTGGGATGAGCTCATGGCGTCACGCTCTGGATAGAGCCGTAAATGTGGTGAGAGCTCGTGCATGTGTAGTAGAAGTATAACCTGCAGGGGAAAACACTTTTTAAACCTTATTTTGGGGCAAAGCCATCAAACTGGTTTTCCTGCTGATTCTCCATATGTCCCGGTGACCAGTCAAAGTGCAGTTATGGCGGGACTGGCCTATAAGGACTTTGGTTTCACTTTCCTTTTTAAGGATTACGGTATGCACTTCATCGCTGACCACCTCCTAACAGGACAAAGTAGGCAAGGCTAGATTTTAAAAACAGAGATACAGTTCCCGTGATGTATAACGTAAAAGAGGCTATACAGGAAGTGATGTCAGGACTTCAGCTTTCTATACAGATGACGGTGACATCACCTGGTACCAACCAATGGGCAGTGGTCAGTTCAGTTCCTGCTTTTCACCAGCAGAGATCAGTCTTTTGGTTTTCCCTTAAATCTTGATCGGTTTCTGACAGTCCATGTATCTCCAGGTGTTCCAGGGCTCCCAGTGCTCCCAGTCCTGTCCAGGATGCTGCCAGCCTCCATCCAGATTACGGGGGAGATGCTGTCGGCGGCCGAGGTTCAGGACATCTGTGAGAGTCTAAAGGAGGACAGCGTCCGGCTGCTGTCCGTCCGCGGCTGCCAGCTCTCCGACCGTGACTTCGGCCGCGTCTGCCGCAGCGTCGCCGAGTCGCGCTCGCTCGCTCAGCTCAACCTCAACCTGGGCGTCGTCTCCAGCATTAACCGGACACGACACTTGGCCGACGCCCTGAAGGCCAACCGGTCCCTGCAGACCCTGTTGTAAGTACAGAGGTGTTTTCTTTACTGCTCCTAGAAGTGCTGACAGACCAAATAACATCCAGGCGAATCCTAATGGTTCAGGAAACCTCCCTGACTAAAAGTCACAGTGTCATTGGTTTGTAAGACTCTGTCTCTGGGCTGCCCTACAGTCTTCATGGCAGCCCGCTGTTGGACGCCGGCCTGGTGACCTTGAACTCAGCCCTGTCTACCCACCCGTCGCTGGTCTGTCTGGATCTGGGAGACTGCATGCTGGGAGACGAGGCTCTGGGTCTGATCTGTGGGATGCTGCCACCTGACGGAGCCAAGTCAGGTAACAAACACCTGAAAACCCCCAGAGGACACAAGTTTACATCTGACTTTCAAACATGTTTCTGCTTGATCTCTGGTGTTCACAGTATGTGGTTGCAATCTACCAGACTAGAGGCCTCAAAAGTGCAAGTGTTGACAACAACACCTTGGAAACCACTTACAGACCACCAAGCAACCCTTTAGCTGCCTCAAGGAAAAACTGTAGAAAGCATTTCAGCACTGTGCTGGCACCCTGAACAATCAAGCAACTCTCTTAAACATCCGTAAACCCACACAAACACTCTAGTCACCACCTAGCAACCACCAAGAACAACACGGCAAATACCTGGGACCGTCCTGGAACATCTTGGCAACCAACCTGACACCACCTGAACCACCCTAGCAAGCAACTCCTTACAGCCACCATAAACATTCCGGTCACTGCCCGGAAAACTCGTGCAACCATGAAGAAATTAGGGATAGTCGATAAAATTCAGTAAAATTCCACTATTCTTGATACCGATTGGCAACCACGGTAAAAACACAAATAGTAAATCCCATCATGTACTTCAACATATACTCCTTTAATAAAAACATTTGAACATGATAAAGAACAGTTAACAGCTGTGAGAGGATGTCCAGGACAGATGAGAGCTGGTTTGATGTCAGTATATTCATAAAGGAGCAATCTGATGAAATTACAACCTCACACTCTGCAAAACTGCTTTTTGGAATCTCTCAGGTGTAAAATGTTTAAGGGTGGTCTCTGTCTATTTTAGCAGTGGTTTGAGATTTTTATATTAAAGATACTAAACAGTAATTGATGATTGAAATGGATTGTGTTGCCCGGACAGTCTCTAGCTCCTCCACAAACTGCCAAGCAAGAAGGAACTACCAAAAAATGTCACAGTAACCTTTTGAAATAACTGAGCAACCACTATGAACACTGAATCAACCACATGTTAACATCTTTGCAACCACACAGAGCAGCACAGTAACCACGCTAGCTACTGCCTGAAACACTTTGGCAACCAGATGGGAACCACCAGGTCACTTGAAACCAACTCATGGAAAATCCCCCAAAGAACCCTCAAACCCCAAAGAAATCAATACAAATACCAATTAAAATTTTTTAGTATTTTAGTTTTTTTTAGTAGTAGAAGTATGTATGTGAAGTGAATTAAAACATCAACAACCACCCGGTAACCTAGTAACGCAACAGAACGCCATGGTTATCCAAAGCAAAACGAAACGAAAATGAGCAAGACGAATTGATGGCTAGAGGTAGAGAAAGGAACAAGTTTCAAGCACTCATTATTGCAATTTTAGCCATTACTGGTAGACAGAAAAGATAGCTACGCTTAGATGCTACACAGTGCTAAGAGCCAGGATGATCAAACATACAACTAACGTAAAGGTGTCTGGAACACCATAGAAACCACCCTAAACATCAACCTAGTAACCACCAGAACAAAAGAACAGCACAGCAACCCTGTCAATCAGAAGGAAACCACCAACACTATATTGACCCTCACGGAGCACCGTACCAACCACCTGTCACTTTCTGGTTTAATAATCTCCTCATGAAAAGTCTCTTCGGCAGAGTCAGGCGCTCATTTAATAAGTCAATAAAATAACCAATAACTGGAAACTATATCGTCACACTAGTTCTTGTAAATCAGACTGAAATTCAGCAGCAGGTCTGCCGAAACTTCTGCAATTCAGAGGAAATTATTCAGTGAAGCTCAGAAGACATTTTGTCTCCTGGGACTCAGTTATTTCAGGCTCAAATAACCTGAATTCATCGGCTCGGATGTCCACACGCTGTCGCCACACCCTGAAGGATTCAGGAGGATTTAACTCTTCGCTTGGAGGACAGAGTTTATCATGAAGGCATTTAAAGACTAGAATCTTCTAAGCAACCGAATACCTAATTTAATCACAACTGAATGCCCTATATTCAAATATTAAGTTCTCAAATTCAGATCTGTGGATGTCTGCAGGTCTGAGGGAGCTCACTCTGAGCGCTAACCCGGGAATCAGCTCCAAAGGCTGGGCTCGACTCGCCATCGCTGTGGCTCACAGTTCCCAGCTCCGAGTGCTCAACCTGGACTACAACCCACTGGGTAACAGCACGACTACACGCTTCATACCAAAAGATGCTATACTAAACATGCTTCATAAAACACACATATGAAGACAGATGCAAGAAATAGGACTGAAATTTAACAGCAAATACAGTAAATGACTGCAGTTGAGGTTAAAATATAAAAAATATGGCAACTCATCTTCCATTTAAAATGAAGGTAAACATATGGTAAATTACAGGGTTAAGACCTGGCTTTTGATGAAGGTTAGGTTATAGAGGGGCGGTGTAAAGTGAAAATCAATATAAAACTCCTCTTGTAGTTGAAGTTGTAGGTGAATGAATAGAAGTCATTGTAATGTCCTCAGTGAGTTTGAGTTTGCAATATGAAACAAAGGAGAGTTGCAGGCTGGAGTTTTTTATTGAAAATTTAGTGAATGTGATCAGTCAGTTAATTAAAACATTTTAGGAGCACCAGTTCTCACAGTTCTAGAGGTTCTGTTCCTGCGGTCCAGTAGTCAGACCAGCAGACGTCAGCATTACTGAGTTTAGATTCATCATCACTACATTAAACCAGGCTGCAGCTCACTGACTAGTTCTGACATGGAGATTAGTTGTTGTAAATATTTGCAGCCTCTAACTGCAGGTGGAGCTATTGATAGCTTCCTGACAAAGCTAACGTTAGCATGCTAATTTCTGAGCCCTTCAGTGGAGTGAAAGAGGTAATATGGAGTCCAGTGGACATCTCTGACATTGAAAAGTGTTTAATGTTGTTGATGTTACTCGATTTTATATCACTAAAATAACACAACATGAGTAAATTTTAACGACGTGACCTGATTTAGTGAATCCCTGGTCAGCGAGCTAGCCGTTAGACTTCATGTTGAGTGGTGATTTATGAAGAGCTGGTTGTGAATGTCCTGGATCTGATTCCAGGTGATCAGATCGCCGGGATGCTGGCGGTTGCGGTGGCGTCCAGCAGAACCCTGGAGGTGCTGGACCTGGAAGGAACCGGACTGACCAACCAATCAGCACAGGTTGACCAATCACACACCCTCCTCTCTTTCTGTTCTTCTTCTGTTTCATCATCAGTGTCTCTGTCATTTAGCTGGTTGTCCAGCAGGGGGAGGTGTTGATCTGAACATCCTGCAACACTGAAACCAAACACACCTTCATGTTCATGTGTTCACCTCAGTGGTGGACAGTAAGGACATTTACTCAGTACTGTACTTAAGTACACATTAGAGGTATTTTACTTGAGTATTTTATTTTCATGCCACTTTCTACTTGTGCTCCATGTCAGAGGGAGATATTTTTACTTCTCTAAATTTATCCTGACAGCTTCAGTCACTTTACAAATCAAGTTTTGTACACACAAACATATGAAGAGTATACAAAATATGATGTTTTGTTATAAATTAAACTCCCAACAGTTTATACAAGTACAGCTGGCAGGATTATTAATTCACTGACAACATTTTTGATGGTTTAAGTCATTTTTCATGTAGAACGTTTACATGGTTCCAGCTTCAGATGAGAAGATTTTTTCTTATAATTATATAAATTTTTTTGTAATAATTTTGAGCTTCGTACTGTTGGTAAGACAAAGCGTGAAGGTGTCACTTTGGGTTCTGTGATGGAATTTCTCACTATTTACAAAATTTAGAAAATCAATTAATGGAGAAAATAATCAGCAGATTGATCCAGAATTAAAATAATAATTAGCTGCAGTCTAAACAGTTAAAATGAGCTCCAGCTCAACAACAGCAACTTCACCACAGTCACAGGACAGCGAGTACTTTTACTTTGAATACTTTAAGTGCATGGTGTTAAATACAAACATCACCAGAACCATGGATGAAGTGCTGAATGGGAAGTGAGATGAAACCTGAAAGCAGATTTCAAGTTAAAGAAATAGAAACAAAATAAAGACGGAAGAAAAAGCTGCAGAAACACTGGCAGTAATGTCCAAATATTAAAAGCTGTAAATAAGTGTGAATTATTGTTATAGTCTGCGTGCCTGTAGTAGTGGGGGAGTAGATATTCTTTTATTGTCTGATGATGAAGAAACTATTTCTGAATGTGTGATAAAGATAAAACAAGTTAGAGAGTTTAGTTTTGGTTATTAATCATCATCACAAAGTCTACTGGTGTGAGTCTAAGCTGCAGTGATGGAAGTAAAAACATTATTTATTTAACTTTATTTAAACACAGTTTAAATCAGCAGCTGCTATGTAGTCGTAAACTTTGTTTGAATAAACAGAGTCAGTGTCTGAACAGCATATTGATTCTACTGATCTATAGACTCTTTTGTCCCTGTGAGGATCCTGTAGGAATGATGATCCAGTCAGTAGTCGGGCTGTTGACACTCAGAAATTACATGAATTACTTTATTTATTTTACCCTTTGAGATGACTGGATCTGGAGTCTGTGATGAAATCTTCAAAACTCAAGCCTGATGGATGATGTTGTGTTAAAGACCTAAAGTGAACCTTCAGCGTGAACCTTGAGTTTAGAATATTTTAGTGCGCAGATGTCAAGAACAAACAGTTCACTGGCCGGGCGGCTGCTTCCTGTTTGTTGGTGTACGCAGGTACGCAGCTTGTCTGAATGTCACAGAGACTCGTCACACATTATGAGACTAATTGTCTCTCACAGAGAGTTCTAGAACTGAAACAGTTAGTTGATTAATCAATAAGCAATATCAGTAATCTACCAAAACCACTGTGGAAGAGAAAAAACTCCATCCCAAGTTATAAACCTCCTTTTATTTGAAATCTCAGCAGTAAAATGTAGTCAAGTAGAAGAAGTCTCTATTGATAAAATCTGTTTACATGTAGAGCCATTCAGATGAAAAACCTTGTATGTCTATGTTTACGCATTTCCTCAGATCACACGATGCTCCTCCCCATGTTCAGTAAATCCTCTGTAACTCTAAGATCAGAGACGGACTCAGGTGTTTCTCACCTGGGGTGTTTGTGGTGGATGAGTCTCGGTGAAGGAGAGAGGCAGAAAGGGAAGGACGCTAACACAGACACGATGATTTCAGTGATCTATAGATGAAGCAATGCTTACAGGCAGGTACAGGTAGACAGGTCCAGGTGAGGGAAAGGTGGACGTATGGGACCTTTGGGATTAGGAATATGGCTGGAGAGGAAGGGACACAGTTTGTAGTGCAAGTTGCCTCCTCTTAATGTTAAAACAGCAGATTTCCAGTGGAAGTTCTGTATTGGGTTTTCTACTAGAAAGAGGTCTGTGTCTCGCAGCTCAGCAGCAAACCAGACAGGACAGTAATATGCTGAGATTCACTTATGTGTGAAAGCCTCTCTGCTGTGATCTAATTACAGTGAATTTATCAGTGAAGTCTGGCAGCACAGGGGTGAAAAAGCTCAGCCTGCTTCAGGGTTATTAACAGCCTGCCAACTGTAAATAATGTCGTATCAGACACCAAATAAATCAATTTATTACTTTAAAATATTATTTTGTCGAATCACTGCACCAAAACAGGACTTATTAAGCCTTAAATTACCAGTCCCTCCAGGATGTCCCGGGCCTTTTCTCTGATTGTTGTGGTCTAAAATGCCTAATTTTGCTGCAGCTTTTCTAATAAATTGCGATGAAAGTTGCAATGTTTGGGGGCTTTTTGCACTGAAATTGTGGGAATAAGTGAAAGCTGTAAAGGCAGATGTGATATGTTTAACTATAGAATTGTAGTTGAATCATTCGGGTCTGACCCTGACCCTGCATATTTAAACCAGCTGACCTGGAATCTTTCCTGCAGCTGACCGGGATGCAGCGTCTCTCTGACGTCCTCCGTGTGTTTCTGACGTTCTCTCTCAAAGTGTTTGTCAGGAGAGGATTTCCTTTATGTTGGACCACAATGATGCACGTTCTGCAGAACAGGTTCCCCGCTTTGGTGAAGAAGATCTGGATCCTGGTCTTCACGCTCCTTTACTGTTGTTATTGTAGGTCAATTTTGGTATCACACACGTCTGCTGCGTCTTCTAAAAGAGGAAGTGGGTTTTCTGACATGTGACAATGTTTTGCAGGAAACGGCGATGAGAGGTCAGGTTTGTGGAAAAGTTGCAGTGACTGGTCAAAATTGCAAGTCGCGCTGAATTCACAGGGATCCTGGAGGGACTGAATTATATTCAAATGAACACACGCAAAACTTTATTCATGTCACTGAACAGGTGATCACACACCATTCTTGAACCCAACTCTCCGATGCTTTCTGAACCAGTCCAAGTGCTACTTGCTGGACAGGAATTATTGGATCTCCATTGGCGCATGACCTGTGGCGTTCCACAAGGATCAATACTTGGCCCACTTTCTTTCTTCTTTTCAATCTATACACGCTGGACAGATTTTTTCTTGTTAGACACTGACAGCACTGAGAGTGATAGTTGTTGGGGGTTCATAATGGCAGACAGAAAACAACAGAAAACAGTGCATCAGGCCAGATGTGTGGGACTTCTATCATCTTTCATTTATGTTAATTCATCTGGTTTTCTTCCCTCTCAGGCTGTTGCTGTGCTGATGTGAATTACAGGGGATCAATAGTTTCATGGTGTGTAGAGAAACTGACGTTAATTACCTACCTGTGATGTAACAAGGTAGATGTTGTGGTCACATCACAGTTTTTTGTATGAATAAAGTTTTGTCGGATGTTTGGAATGAATGTGGTCTCTTGTGTCCAGGTGTTCTTGGACATGGTGGAGAACTACCCGACCAGTCTGCGGGTTCTGGTCCTGGCTGAGAACGACATCAGCCCGGAGCTGCAGCAGCAGGTCTGTGACCTTCTGTCCGAAGGAGAGGACGACGACGACAGAGAGGCCACAGCCCTCCAGTCAGGCCCAGCCTCCAGCAGCGCCCTGCTGCCAATCAGAGACAAGTACCAGCCAATCAGAGACAAGTACCAGCCCCCTGCCTGGCTCCCTCACAGCAGTAAGGGCTGAACACTCTCTCCCCCTGTCCTCACCTCTAGACTGTCCCCCGTCCAGACCTCCTTACCCTCCATACTGGTCCCTCAAAGACAGTAAGAATGGTTCAGGCTGCACAGAACCAGTACAGAACCAGTATTGAACTATTAAATTGGGTCCAGTTTGTCATGCTGGTTCAACTGGAATAGGATATCATGCTGGTTCTGCTGGTTCTGCTTAGCTTGGTCTGACCCACTGAGCTCCAGTATCAGACTGACCCACTATGAGCCTGGTCCTGTTAGGTGTCCTCAGTGACAGTAGGAGCTTTTGGGTTCTGTATAATAGAGGTCTGAAGTGTGAATCTGGTTAAACTGGTTCTATCTAATCCCAGTTAATAAAGAGTATTCTGTATTCCCATTCCTAATAGAAAATATTCAAATTAATATACATATTGATCTGCTCTTCTTCTGTGGTTCCTCTGTGATTCCATGCAGCTGTATGGTCTGACATTCTGGTCTGGTTCGGGTTCTGATACAGAGCAAGTTACAGAACTGAATACATTATCCTTAAAGGCCCGGTCACACCAGCATTTAAATCAGTTTAATAGAATCATTGATTAGCTCATCAGGGAGAAATAAATCTGCATGAAAGTTCCCTCCATAACAAAATGGAGGACGCTAATGTAGCTTATTAGCTGTGTTTCACCTTCCAGGTACTTAGCGTCCTGTTAGCTAGCCATCTGTTAGAGCCTTTACTCCCCTCTAACTCTTTATTGAATGAAATTATATAATCAAACAAAACATACAAACACCTGGCTGGTTAGCCTGTTAGCAATTAGCAGTTCAGCTACAGTGGTTCACCAACAAGCTTGGTGATTGCTGAACTCCTGTAGCCGCAGAGCTAACCACTAGCCAGCCGGGCTACAGTCAGTCACAATAGCTTCTTTCCATTCCTGCTGATATTTTGTGCTGAGGATATCATTTCATTCAATAAAGCTAACAAGCTAGCAACAAGAGAAGAAGTTCACCAGAGTTGAATTTGAGGCGAAACATGCCTTCACCTCCTCGAGTGAATCCTTTGTAATGAAAACAATTAACCTTTTTAAAGGCTGATGTGACCGAGCCTTCTCAAGGACACGTCTACTCGTAGTTTCATTCAAACAAACAGAAGAAACACTGAAGCTTTTGGTTTTACATGTTTAGCCAGTGTACTCAAAATCATGTATATATTTAAACCTTTTCCACATCTACCGTTTTTAGATTGACTTCCTTTAAAGGTTCAACATCAAGCGTAGGCAGTTGGTTAGCTTAGCTTAGCATAAAGACTGTAAACAGGAGGAAACAGCTAGTTTGGCTCTGTCCAAAGGTAACAAGATCCACCAGCTCCTCTAAAGCTCCCTGACTAACATGTTAAAGCTGGGGTTTTTTTCATTTGTACTTTAAAGGAATTAAAAACTGAACATCGAGTTTGTTGGTTGATTTTTGCAGAAAATGACCTGAAACCAAAGGAAATCAATCTAAAAATGGATCAATAAATTGGAAAATATCACCAGGATGTAAAGTAACAGAAGTTAATGGTGTTAAAAAATGGAGACTCGGTGGTCTGGTCCTCTCAGCTCTAAACGTGTCGTTCTTTAACCCTACAGACTCCAGCCCCCAGATGGTCTTGCTGACATCAGGTGTAGGTGAGAGCCTATTGGCTGAGACTGAGATGTGACCCCTCCCACAAACACACCCACTTCCTGTTTAACTATTTTCACTGGTTTGGTTTGAATGTTTCTGGTTTGTTTCCCTGCACTGCACTTCTCTGGGTTGTCAGATCACCTGATAGCTAGCAGCCAATCACATGCTCTGCATGGTTTGATGTAGCACCTGTACATAGACTAGAACAGAGTGAGAGGCGGCACAAATCCTTAACACACCAAGTGACTTACAGATAGGTGTTTGTTCAGCAGGTGTACAGTGTGTCTGATGTATGTTCTGCGCTGCTGCTCTGATGTCACAATAATAAAACTGTTT
Source organism: Micropterus dolomieu (assembly GCF_021292245.1). Taxonomy (NCBI): domain Eukaryota; kingdom Metazoa; phylum Chordata; class Actinopteri; order Centrarchiformes; family Centrarchidae; genus Micropterus; species Micropterus dolomieu. The sequence continues at coordinate 5,193,622 of NC_060161.1, forward strand.
ACAGCTTCGTAAGAACCAAAGACTCTGATTCGTCATTCACTGTCAAACTGCAAGCTACCACTGCTAACAACATTAGCTAAAGCACAAAGTCGTGGACTGAAAGCACCATTTAGAGATACATATTTTACATACTGTCAAACTTCAGTTAATAGCCCCGGCCTTTATTTGCTTCAATCACTGATCTCACCTGGCCTGTATTTGGGACAGGCCTCTAATTGAGACCTGCATTTATTTGTCAGAACGTGTAGCCACACCAGGCCATTAAAAGGGACAGCTGCTATTTGGGACTGGGTTTTTAATTGAACTTTTACGTTGCTCACAATATTGATAACATTTTCACAATAAAGGGATGTCAACAATTAGCATAAACTGGCATATGGGCTTGTATCTTAATGAAGTAGTTATGGTTACATATAGTTATTAACTAAATGTGTCACCTTTTTGTTGAAAATCTATGGTTAATAGTGATGAAATGTATCTGTTGGCCTGTTTCCCACTTGTTTATATTTATAGTAAATCAATGTAATTTATTAATTTACAGTGTGATCCATTTAAAAGTCTTGATGTAGGGGCAATTTGCACAAATCATTGTTAAATCTTTTAAAATCAGTGCCAGAGATGACCGTCACTGTTGCTCTGCTAAGCTAGTTAGCATTTAGCATAATCAGTTTAGTGGGCGTTACCTATGTGTGGAAAAACAAGTCATGTAATCAAGATGGCTGTTCATCAAAAATGTTTTCAATTGGAAGAAACATCTTGGAGGAAAAGGTAAGTAGATTTAGCTAGTTAGCCATTAGCTTACATAATAATAAGATTCTGTTTTTTGGACTTGTTTTTCTAATCTCTGTATTTTGCTTGTGACACATGTATCATTTTACCCAAGCAGGAACCTCCGGTTCTGAGAAGTGAAGCTCCTTAAACCTGCGTCCTTTCTAGCAGCCAGCAGGGGGCGACTCCAGCGGCCGCAGAAAGAAGTGTGATTGTACAGAAGTCTATGAGAAAATGTTTCTACTTCTCAGCTGATTTATTCCCTCAGTAAACACTTTCCTAATGAGTTTATGGTCTATAAATCAGAACCAGCGTTGCTGAAAAAGCTTATTAGAGTTGGCTGCTCATTTTTACAATTAGTACATTTTGTTTTAAGCCTGTTTGTTGCTAGCTAAAATTGGCATCCCAGCTAATATCACAGTTGATGTGAATTACAGACGCACCTTGCTAACCTTGTTTGCCCACAAACCAACTGTCGTGGTTTTGATTTGTGGTGTTTGTATTTTCTTGTTTTTGCTGTTTCACTCCCTGCCTCTGTGTTCCCATCCTTATGTTTTTGTCAGTTGATCATTGGTTCCATGTTCTCTGTTGTTTTCTGTTAACTTCGTCCTTGTGTAGTGTTGTGTTCTTTACTTCCTGTTTTATTATGAAATCTTGTGTCATTGTCTAGTTTTGCTTCCCGTTGTCCTGATGTGTCTCACGTGTGGACTCCTTCGCTGCTCGTTTGTCTTTAATGTCATGTCTTCGTCGTTTGTCCTGTTCCTGTTTGAGTTTACAAACTCAGTTTTTGAATATTCTGCCTGTTTTGAATTTAGCTTTTTTCACTGTACTCACCTTGGTTTGGATTTTACCTGCACCACTTCGTGTACGCCCTGTGTCTGCGTAAGTGTGACGCTTAACAAACTGAACTTTCCCCTCCAGTGTTTTGCATCGCAGTCCACACCTCAGTTTACCTGCCAACTGTGACACCAACAGGTGACATCAGCTGACCACGCCCACTTCCTTTATACAGGCTATGATTTGTCCCCCCCTTTGGATGGAAAAAACTAAATGATTCAAATGAAAGTCTGAAGGGAAAATAAGTTTATGTATTTGATGTAACCTGCTGCAGTGATCAGAGTCTGTTGTGACGCTGCTGCCGTGTGGAGGAATAAATGACCACTTCATATTTTCAGTCTGAATATAAATGAGGAGGCTTCCCGTAACTCCATCTCCTCCGTCCTGATGAAGCTGCCGGGGCCTGACTGTGGGCTCAGGTTATTCTGGGCTCTCTGACTTCCTGTCGTGATCCGGTGTCAGGCGGCGGCGGTTCAGCTCTGGTCCTGGTTTGGCAGATGACTGAATGATGAATAATGTGAAACACCTTCAGCACACAGGCCGAAAACATGATTCATTTCTTTTTATTAACAATATGAAATGATGAAAGTTCAGGTTTACTTTCACTCGCAGTCAGAAGACATTTATTTAAGACATACATTTCTCAAGTATTGTACTTTACTCCAGTCCCAATTTCTGCTTAATTATACATATATATTATATATTAATGCAAAATATAATCAACAAATAACTTGTGATGTGTTATTGTAGATTAAGATCAAACTTTATTGATCCAGCAGAACAGAAAGTGATCAGAATGAGCTCACAGCTGCAGCATGAACACATCAATGTGTGAATAATTATAATCCAGTGATATAATATCTCTAATTCTGAAATGGGCTACTGTGAGTATATGTCTAACAAAGCTATCACCACCTGCACTTTAGCTAGCATCAACACGATTAGCCTAACACGGTTATTTTTGTTCACACCAAACGCACTACATGACACAAACTTCAGCTAGTTTTTGGGATTGAGCAATAAATAAACTGCCGTCCTCAAACCTAAACGACAAAGTAGGTTGATTGCCAATCGTCCCAAAACAACAGGACTGTTGACATAAGTCACATGACGCTAAACTCGTAGTTAACGTTGTAGTTTGGTTTGGTCTGGGCAACAAAACCCCTGAGTTAGGTTTAAGAAAAGTATGTGAGTCACGTACGTACCTTTATTTAAGTTAAAACTTTAACTTATTAAGTTAAAACTTTAATAAGTCCTGTGTTTGTTTGTCCATCCACCTCCTAACATGGACTTGGCTACGTCACCTGACTTCCTCCTGAGCTGCCGTCACACGGCCACCAGAGGTCGCGTCACAACAATAAACGTAAATATGAGTATAATAAGCTGCTGCCTACACATCTGTGTTTCTGGTGAGGACTGTTTCAAATTGTGTAAAATAAAGTTCTCTGTTCAAACGAGTATCCCGTACGGAGAATGTACTTTTAACGAGTGTCATCAGAGTAAAATGTGTCCATATCTATTTTTTAATAAAATATAAATATAGGAACCTTTTTTAAAATCGTTTTCTTACTATTTTATTGAAAAACGTTGCTCTGAAGCTCAATTCTGAGGCTGTTTTGTAAATTGTTTTCTAATAAATAAAGCAACTCCTGATCAACCCAGACCAGTTTCATGCTAAAATAACATCCAGTTGGTCCCAGCCACACCCAGATTACGTACTGATCCAGACAGTGGTGTGCTAGTTTTATCAGGTGGACTTCAGCTGTGCAACAATGACTAACTATAAACAACTAATATCATGCTGATTAGGCGGTTTGTGGCCACATTGGCTAGCAGTTTCCCCCTGCTTCCATTCTTTGTGCTAAGCTAAGCTAAAGAATGGCCAAAATGAGAATATTTCTTCAAGATGCTTGAGTCAGTATTGATGTCTGGACTTATTTTATCAGGTTTGATTTTCCACGAAGCGACCCCACCTGTTGACCTTTTAGCTCTGGATTTACTTTTGTCACATTTTGACTGTGCAGATATTTTATTTTCTGTAATATGATTAACGTAATGATTTCAGCGATGCTCCAAAGGCTGGTTCAAACTCCTGTGAAGAGAAAACATGAGGACCAAATCATTGTTAATTACATCTTTATTTCATTTAACCTAAAAACAGTCAAATGTACAGATATTGAGTCTAAAAAACATAAATAATAATAACCTGTATCTGTATCTTGAGTGTGTTTGTAAAATGTGAAACTCCTCTTCTGCTTGTTTTCCAGAAACAACACGAGGACCTGATCCGAGCGGTGGCGTCTGAATGTTTCTCTCACATTATGTATATTTTATATCTCCTGTTTTATCTGCCACCCTGTCCTGTCTGCTGTCTGTATATAAAAACAGCAGCTGACAGGCTGCAGAGCTCATCATTCACCGCTTTATTGCACACAGTTTGTTAGAAAAAAACCTCCACCTCTCAGCCCAGAACATCACACACACTCTCCACTGATAAATTACACCAATAAATTAGGTTTTAAAGCCTCAGAGAGACGCAGTGCTTCGGTTTTATCACCACAGAAGAGTGAGGAGCAGAAAACACAACATGTACAGTGTCAAATATAAAAACAGGTGGGGGGAGTACACTTCTGCCAGAAAGCTCAACAGAATAGAAAATATGTAAAGAGTTCAGAATGACAAAATAAAAAGTCTCAGAGTTTAGATTCGGCGCGTGGTGAGGATTTGATAGAAGAAGGATTCTTCGTCGAGCAGAAATTGTCTCGGTCACACTGAAGTTTCTCTTCTCAGACGTTTCTCAGTAGTTTTACACATGTTGAAATGACCTGATGGTGCAGAAAGGTTTGTGCAGCAGATGCTATCAAATAACACTAAAAGATCTTCTGTCTGCCCCTGAAACATGTGCGTGCATCGCAGCTTCATGGTGTAGAGGACTGGGCAGAGCGAAGATTTCTTTATTAAATTTACTTTTTTAATTTTAAATTTGAGGATAAAAAAATGGATTGATTTTTACCTGCATGTCTCAGGAGCGAGCTACCGTGTTTCCAACCTCCACTACCATTATCGCAGGCGTCAGTGAGCCGCCCGAGCGCCGCCCGAGCGCTGTCTTACTCCTTCATATTTCTACAGAAACAACACAAAAGTGGAGGCTGCTGGGAGGAAAGGAAGAGAGGAAGCTGAACTACTGTATGTCACTGGATTCCTGCTGTCGTACTTTACTATGTAACAAGTTAGCGTAGCACAGCCCTGATCGAGCCAAAGTCCATTCAGAAAACAAGCATTTTAAAAGTAGTTTTCTTGTCATCTTACTGACGAAGCATGAAGTCATGTGTTCACCAAATCTGTTATTTCAGCATCAGTTTGATCCGTTTATTGAACATAAATCCCAGCTGTTTGTTTTGGGTTCATACATCTGTAGTAAACCAGATTAGGGCACAGGTTTACTAAAGTCTCGCTCTGAAATCTCAGGAGAGGCGATTTGTTGCAGGGATCCTCTCCATGATGTCGTGAGACACCGGAGCTGTTTCTCAATTCCGAGTTCACCAAGTTCGGACTCCGAGCTCGCAGGAACTGGAGCACGCAGTCGTCATTCAGCACGGCAGGTCCCGTTAGCGGGCGGGACCTCGCATCTCCGAAAACGCAGTGGCAAATTTTCAAATCGGCTCTGTCTCTAGAAACTGACCACAAATTTGGAGTTTAAACAACCACATCTCTGCAAAAAAACTCATTCTGTGACACGAGACCAGCAGCATTATACCCGACAGCTGTGGGTCTTCCCTCACGCCATTTCCACTGCAGTTGGTGCGAAATGCATTCTGGGATACTTGGCTATCCGAACGCAAGTCACCACCCGACGGAGGCTCGGTGAAACGGACGGAGCGGGAACACATCCGGCTGGACTTGGTTACATGCGGACTTTTGAACAGTCCTCGGGCTGATGGCGTTGAACAAGAACAGAGAAGACCGCAGACTGAGAAGCGGCTCTTGTTTAACAGTCGATGGCAGGAAACTTTTTGTGGACGCCATTCTGACGGGCGCCATTGTCCCAATCTATGTGAAAAAAGCACAGAGAGCTGCAGGGGACAGAGCTGGGCGGTGTGCAGCCATGTTTTTAAGCTTGAAAAGAGTTAATTTACCCAGAATTCATTGCACACATTACACAGCTCTGTGCAGCTGATGCTCTTATACCTCTGAAGTCTGCTTTGGTGAATCCTTTACTTTGCATTTACATTCGCCGCCAGCAGAACGACACACCTGACTGTCAGATGGAGAGTTGCATTGTGGGTAATGCAGGCGGCAGGTTTTGATGAGGAAGAACGATATGTGGAGTGAAGCAGACGATATCTGTGGTTCTGCTGCCGGTTCTGTCCATCGTGAGTTACAGGAGTCACGTGATCTGCGAGAAGTTATGATGTCACGTTTACCCCCAGGTGCACGCTGGGAGATTCGCCTGTTGAACCGGATCCCAGTTCTGACCTGAACATGAGACAGGTGAAGCTGTCAGCGTCCTCTGACCTCTGACCCTGCTGGGTGAGAGACTCTCTCTCTCTGCTTGTTCCTGTGCTCGGACGCCCGCTCAGTCTATCTGACCTCCGTGTTCAGTTTCTTCTTCTCTGGTTCTGCTACGTTCAGGAAGCTGATCTGACACTCCTGCTCCTCCTGCTGCGCTCGCCGCCCGCTCTTCTGTCCTCGCTGCTGTGACGATGATGACGATGATGATGTCAGCGGGCAGCAGGGGGCGTGGCCACAGTCCCTACAGTGACCCTGCAGTACGAGGGCGGCGGTCAGCACCACCACGGCCAGCGTCATCCCCGCCAGCACCAGCAGGATGATGAGCTGGACCTCCGACAGGCCGGCGGCGCCGCGCTCACTCACAGTCACCTTCAACAGCCGCTCGCCATGACGACTGCTGTTACCGCTGCCTGTGGTGCTGCTCTGCTGGTTCTTACCACCGGTGGTCAGGTGAGGTCTGACCCCGCCTCCTCCTCCCTCCCACCCCAGTGTCGTCCAGCTGGGCTCGCGGTCCTCCCGGCTCCTCAGCGGCGTCTCGCAGGTGGTGCCGGTGTAGCTGGGCCGGCAGACGCAGTGGAAGCCTCCGGCGCGGTCCAGGCAGCGGCCGCCGTTGAGGCAGGGCCGGCTGGCGCAGTCGTCCAGGTTGACGGTGCAGAAGCGTCCGGTGAAGCCGGCGGGGCAGACGCACGAGAAGCGGTTGACGCCGTCCTGGCAGGTGGCGCCGTTGGCACACGGCATCATCAGGCAGTCGTCCACGTCGTTCTCACAGCGCGGCCCCGTGAAGCCGGCCAGGCAGCGGCACGTCAAGTCTGCCGCGAAGCCGTCAGCGTCCTCGCACAGGCCGCCGTTTTTACACGGAGACCTGCAGACAAAACACACGAAGAAGAAGAGAGTTAAGTGGTTCTGCATCTCTTTTCTCCACCTGGACATGCAGGTGAGTTCCACCTGTACGGACCTCCTCTGGTGGCAGGGCCCGGTCTTCAGCTGACAGTCTCTGCCGTGGAAGCCGTCAGGACACAGACAGGTGTACTCGCCGCTGTCCTCCAGCACACAGGTAGCTCCGTTCCGACAGGGCTGCTGCTCCGAGCACACGGACAGGTCTGAAGGTTTTCAGAGGACAACAAGAAAGTTTAGAAAGTAATCTGAGTCATTTCTATTCTTTACTGATGAAGCAAAGTCTTGAAGTTCAACACGTAGTTTCCCGTCTAATCTAGAGCTGGACAATAAAACAATAACAATAATTATTGCAATAAAGTTTTTTCCAATAAAAATACAACTGAGTTAAGGATTCTGGTCTTGTTTTGGTTCCATGTCTTGTGTTTGCTCTTTGTTTTGTTCTCCTGTTTAAGTCTGTTTTTGGTTCTGTGTTTCTCTGTGTAGCCTGTATTCATGTTCTAGTTTACTTAGTATCTGTCTTGTCTCTTATCTTAGGTCTTAGTCCTGCATTTCAGTTCTTTGCCTCAGTTCTTAGTTCTGTGCTATATTTCATGTTAGTGTTCTTCCTGGTCTGTGTGTTTCTGTGTTTTATTATTTGATCTTGTCTTGTTAAGGGTTTTGTAGCTTAGTTTATTTATGTTTGTCTGCATGTTTTTTACCTGTTCGAGTCTTTAGTCTCCTGTTTGGTGGCATAACAGTATAAGTTGTACTGCAGCAACACTAAGCATGATGGAAAGTAAAGTACTGTACTGCTGGTATTTTACTTGAGTACTTCCATGTGATGCTACTCACTACTGCTAAAGTTCCTTGATCAACTTATCGAACATGATGTCACAGATCAAAGGTCCTCACAGGTGAGTAAAGTCGTCAGTATATTTTCATCTTGATGTGCAGTATCTCCTCAGGATATTCTGCGTAGTGAGTACTTTTATTTTTCATGCTATATGCACATTTTGGCGATCAAACTACTTTACTGAAGAGGAATGTCGAATGCAGGGCAGGTGCTTGTAACAGAGTATTTGTACACTGTGGTATTAGTACTTTAACTTGAATTAAGGATCTGAGTCCCGCTGGTTAAAACTTCAGACATGGCGGTCTCACCTTTGTCACAGAAGCGCCCCCCCCAGCCCGGCTCACAGCTGCACTGCCACGGCTGCTGGCAGGAGCCGTGCACGCAGCCGGGCATCGGCACGCAGCGGTCGCAGTGCTCGCCGTCCCACCCGGGGTCACACCTGGAGACAACCAGAGACACATGGTTACACAGGTAACGGCTCACGGTCAGCAGGTGGGGGGGGTCAGACGCAGCGTCAGTCAGTGGAGGATTTGAACGTCTCACCTGCAGACTCCAGACTCGTCACAACGGCTGTTGGCGACGTTACAGCTGCAGTCACTTCCTGCAGGGAAGAAGGAGTACAGGTGAGAGACAGGTGACGTCACTGTGACAGGAAGCTGCCGGGGAAATGCCTCCTGACAAAATAAGAGCTAAAACATGACCAACCGCCACGTTAAGAATCAGCTTCCTGGAGTTTCCAAGGATCTATATTTATCGTGGACGTTGTGCTTCAAAGCAAAGATTAAACCGACCAATCAGCAAAAAGCTCCACCTCTGGTCACATTAACTGTCATATGGATGCTTGGTCTCTTTTAACGCCCTGGGAACGCTTTAGTGTCGCTTTCGCTCGTGTAGGGCTCCGGGGTCAAGTTAGCAACAATCAATATGCAATGTCTGGTTAGACTTTCAAAATAAAACTAGTGGTTAACCTTTTGAAATGTTTAGGCATCACTGTGTTGAATACATACAAAGTAGACGTAGTAGTTGTCGTCTGGTTTTGTTAGAAATAAGAAGAGAAATGAAAGTTGGACAAATGGAGGGCCACACGCAGTATTTAGCACGAGCCGACAGAGCGTGTCTGAGCCGTTAGTTGCAAGTCGCAACGCTCGCCACTAGATGTCACTACAACCAACACATTCTCACTCCCGACTCGTCACACATTGTCGCTTGGTCAAGACCCTTTGGCGTCGCTTTATAACGCCCTGGGTACCCCTTTAACATCAATTTTGGACATATAAGGCTCCGCGGTCAAATTAGCAACAGCAATATGCAACGTCTGGTTAGACGTTCAAAATAAAACACTAGTGTTGCAAAACATTGCCATTTTGAAACGGCATGTTGTTAAAAGTTGTGGAACGCTGCAATTTGGTTACGTTAAGGCACAAAAAGTACTTCATGGTTACTACGTACGTCAGTTAACACGTCAGTTAAGTAACGTTACTTTATAATTTCGGCAATTTCCGTAACTTAAAAATATTTAATGTCGACTTTTTGTTTCAAACAGGACACGAACCCTGGTCTCCTGGTTCTGGCCCTCCATCCACCTCCTTACTCAGTCTTTTCTGTTAAATATCATATACCTGCCTTTACTGTCTCAAACTGACGCTACAGGGCTTCCCCCAGTGTGTTGAACTGTGACGCTCGAGGGATCCCAGTGCGTTACAAACTGACGACTACAGCTCTTGACCATGTGTCCATATGTGGCGAGTCGGAGAGTGAGTGAGAACGGGTTGGTGTGTGTGTGTGGGGGGGGGGGCACTGCTTGTTGGGGACCAACCCAACATGCTGGGCTGTTTTTAGGGTCAAGACGTGGTTTTAGGGTTCAGGATTCAGGTCAGGCATGTAGGTGTGGAGGTTAAGGTTGGGGTAAAGGGTTAAGGAATGCATTAATTCACTGAGACATCCCCAGGGGGATAGAGGAACAAACGAGTGTGTGTCTCAGCTGTCTGGATGTATTTCAGTGTTTCGGCTCTCCGGTGAGACATTAGCAGCAGACACTTTGACCCCTGACCTCTGGCGGCCGCTGAGCCACGTGGCGCTGTTAGAGTCGGCCTGTCAGAGAGGCAGCTGGACAAACACGAGGAAACGCGCAGCACGTCCAGTAGAAGTAGAGTCTACCGACAGTGTCGCTGGAGCTGCAGGTCGTCATCAGACAGAGGCAGGAAAACATGTAGGGGCCCCTAACAGCCATTTAGCTTGACGTCGCTTCTTCAGATTACAAATGAAGCAGCCGGATCAGAGCCTCACTGCACCTCCATCACTATATAACAAACCTGTCAACCCTCCAGATTCTCCTGTATTTCACCGTTCTCTCTCGCTTTCCACACGTTTAAACATTTTCCTGTACATCTCCCAAAGTTATAACCTTTCTAAAACCTAAGAGAACCCTGCTGGGTGGTAGGTGTGGTGATTTCCAAATCCCAATGTTGACAGGTATACTTTATAAACTGACGCCTTTATGTAGCATCGTTAGCTTAGCTTAGAGAGTCCCTGAGTTCAAATCTATAAAAAAAAAAAACCCTCATAGTTTGGTTTTTATTCTGACATAAAACAACCTGAACATAACACATGTCAAGAAAAGACAAACGAACGAAAGCTCATAGATTCAAACCAACAACATAAAAGTTCAACATAAGTTCATTAAAACTGAAATCAAGACGGAGGCGATAAAACATTTTACAAAAAGTAAAGATGCTAAAATTAGCTTGATGTGGTTTTAAGTCGTTAGCATCTGTCTGTCTCAGCTGTACGCTGTCCTAATTAGCTAATGTTAGCATGCTAAGCTAGTTTGTTTACCCTGTTCACTAAACAAGTTAGCATTCTAACTTGCTAATGTTAGCATTTAGCTCAAAGCACAGTTGTGTCTCAGCCTCACAGAGCTGCTAGCATCGCTGCAAGAAACACTAACTGGGGTTTCCAGGTGTTTCCAGGTGTTTCCAGGTGTTGGGAGGAATTGATGCAAATGTGAAACAAGTAGTTTGGCGCCTTCAGTGTGATGTCTGTCAGACAAACAGATCAGTTCTTCAATGTTATTTATTTTTCATCTCAGGCTCTACATTTCCCAGCAGCACTCGAACACATCAGATAAAGTCAGACTTCGCCTCTGTGGTTTCATGTCTACAGATGTTTATGATATTTGTGTTTCCTCAGCGGAGGATCAAACTCTGGCTGAACTCCAGCGTCACAGCCGAGCGATCAGCAGGAATGTTTACTCCGTGCACAAACCGCCAGCCGTGACCTCTGACCTCGCAGCTCTGAACGCAGGTGAAGTGAAGCTGACGGTGGATCGAGTGTCTGCTGGAATTTGGGAGACAACAGGCTCGTGCCGGAGCGCCGGCAGCTCCAGGACGGGATTCCGGGCTACGGGGAACGCAGGGAACGCCGGGAACGCCGACCGAGTCTCACATGACTTGAACAACAGCTGGGAGGTGCTAAGTGTTATCTGAGAAGAGCAAGACAACAGCGAGTGAGCAGAGGGTTAATCTGACAGCTGGGGGAGCCCGGATTAACGGAGAACAATACGCTGCCGAGCGCCACTGAGCGCGCTCAGTGAGGATCCACGTCCATCCGGCCATGACCCCTGTTGCTACAGTCAGGACTGTTTAGAGACACTTGATGAAATGAACAACACTGTGTTATATTTGGCAGAGCTGGTCTGAAGTACAATAAGGGCCCCTAGAGGCCCCGATGTGATGTAATAACCAGCACAAGTTACGTGCTCAATATAAATGACATTAAAGGCAGTTTTTATTTATTTTACTACTTTATAATTATTTTTTTTATTATGATGTGCAGTTAAAACATTAAACATCTGTTTCTAATATATAATTTGTATTAAGTTCCTCTGCAACATAATAATGTAAAAACCAAGCAGGAACCTCCGGCTGCAAAACTTAATTTAATTGAAACAGGTGAGTTGGGTAAGAATTCACCCGCGCACACGAACGGGGTGAATCACCGTTATCTATAGAGACCAAACCCGTGTTTCGTTTCAGGCTGTAAACGTGTTCATTTCTGCAGTTTAACATGGAGGTCTGACTCGTTGGGAGCCTCAAGTGGCCGATCAAGGAACTGCAAGTGTCAGTCCCGGAGGCTGCAGGTAAAAGATTAAATTTAAATTCATTGAATTCAAGTCTCTATTAACTTTTTAATTTGTTATTCTGCTTTTAAATGTCATGTATATATTCATCTAGAACATTTGAATTGCCTTTGTGTTTGAATTATACTGCAGAAATATTGTTTTACACTTTGGCTTTTGTAACCTTCTCCACATTATATTATAATCTCTATGAATCAGCAAATTAAACGTGTGAATTCATTTATTTGAATAATTCCAGAGAGCAGCTTCTTGTTTGCACATAGCTGTGAACTGTATGTTTAACATTTTTAAAACTCTTATAATTGGACATTTCTCAGGTTGGTGTGCAGAAGATCTCTGAATCAGCACGGTGGGAAGTCATCGCTATCGTTACTGAATTGATCCCAAACCGATGCAGGATCAGTGAACTGATTTGAGTCGCTCGACGTTTCATCAGGTTCCTACAAAGTCTGAAACTCCAGCTTGCCGTCAGCTCGGCGAAGCTCCGTCATTGGATGTTTCTTTCTTTCTGAGATGGGCCCTGGGAGTCGACTTCTCTCCTTCAGGCGTCTCGTGGCTCTGACTTTTGATCAGATGTGACAGACTGAGAATCTGCTGCGACCAAAAGCTTCGAGCTGATCTGAGACAGGTCCCCCGAAGGAACTAAAACCTGTTTGTCTGTTTCATGGTTTTATATCCACAGGTAGAGACGCTTTCTGACTTGGTTTCAGGATTCAGGTTGCAGTTGGGTTAAGGTCAGGGTAAGAGGCTGGGGAATGCATTGTTTCAATGAGATGTCCCCACGGGGATAGAGGAACAAACGTGTGTGTGTGTGCTGTGTTGAACATGATGGATGTGACAGCTCCGACTCCACCGGGCGGCTTCAGACAGAGTTCACTCTGCTGCAGGTTTACAGCAAGAAGAAGAGGAAGGAACAAAGACTGGAGATAAAAAAGGGGCTGATGGGGGGAGAGAGAGCTCTACTGCTGCTGAAACTTCTCTGTATTAAGGTGTGAAGGCCTCGGAGAGCAGAGGAGATGATTGACAGGTGGAAAGTCATTTCACAGCTCTGAGATGAAACATTTCTAACCCAGATTTTACTCTGCAGCGGTGTAACGAAGTACAGTTACTGACTGTAAATCACTTCATCAGAGAACTCATCACTTTTCAGGACGTTTGTCATTTCCATCAGGACTTCTCATGAAAAGCTGCATTAAGGAGTTCCAGGTTGTCCAGGTTTTCCAGGGCCTGTGAGTGAGTAACCCTCAGAGCAGCCGGACCGTGTGTGCGTTCTTGTATTTCGGAGGATAATTTTAGCTCGTGCTGCAGCTTTAAACATGATGAATGCTCTGCTGATTGAAGTCGCCTCCCTGGCTGCTCTGCTGCTCTCTGATTGGCCGGGTGGGGGGCAGCACCTGTTCGACTCATTAGCCGTCCAATCAGAGCCACTTAACGTCGTCGTAACAAAGGTTATTGTTGTGGAGGAGGCCGGCGTGTTTCCATGATTACAGAGAGAAACAGGAGCTGGTGTGAAGGAACCTGATCCTGATCCTGCATGTGTCGCAGTGTGAAGCCGCATGACTGCTGCACCACCAACACTTAAATACTGTCGCAGCAAAAAGTATGTGAACCCTCTGGACCGACCTGGATTTCTGCATAAATTGGTTATAAAATGTGATCTGATTTTCATCTGTTCCACCCTGCACTGTGACCGTTTCCACCGTGTGTTTAATAAAAACAAATAAAAACATGGAAATATAGACTGTTTGTCTGTTGTTGTGACAAACGTGAAAATCATATATACACACTGATCTACAACCTCACTGTGTGTGTGTGTGTGTGTATATATATATATAAAAAACTAATTGACAACCTCACAGTATATATAAATAAATATATGTACTGTATATAAAACTGATATATGTATAGATGATAATATGAGTCTATAAATAATCAAAAAGTAACTAATAAATAAAGCTGTCAGACAAATATAGTGGAGTAAAAAGTAATATATAAATACCAAATACAAAAGTACCTTACAATTTTACTAAAGTACAGTAATTTAATTTAGTTTAATGTAGTTACTTTATTATTTATATAAATGCATGCTGTTGTAGTTTCAGATTGTAGTATGTATTTTATTTACCAACGCAGGCAGTGACTCATTGCCGTTCATATAGGACACATACATCAGTTAGCAGACGTGAGTTGTGGTTAATTGTTGTACGTTGCAGAGATGAATAGAAATCAATGGCTGCATGCAACATTAGAACAGCGGTTGGTAATAAATGGGCTGAAACATGGAAACAGTGTTGAATCTGTTGATCATCATGCTGCTCGTAACTGAAGCTCTGTGACGTTTCCACATCTCACAACGGATCTTTTCTTGGAAACTTAACAGAGCGTCTGAGAGGTTTCAGAGGTTAAATAATGAAAAAGGTGATTATTTTACAGGCTTCTCTGGGGAGGGAGGGGGGAGCTGGATCTGTCACCTGAAGCTGGGGGAGGCAGAACTGGATCCCTCCTAAATGTTAACGGTCAGAGCAGCTCTGAGCTCTGAGATCAGCAGCCTGCGGACTTAGAAAATATTTAGCCACGATCCCAGAGTCGAACTAAGTCCCCCCCCCCCCGCCGATGGTCCTGCTGATCCTCGGCCTGACACCTGTCTGTCCTCGACACCCTGAACTCCTCTGCGATTAATCATTCTGCTCACTGGCAGGAAGCTGGTGGCTCACTGCAGGACTGAAGTACTCTCTAGATAAACGCTGTTTCCACACGGTGTTACTTCTACTGATAAAAAACATTTCAGTGTATAAAATACAACCAGTTTTATAATGTTTCAGCTCCACCAAAGAGACATTTCTCCTCTAAACTCCTCACGTCACGTTCATTTCAGTTCAATATTTCACATTTTATGGGTCATAATCTCCTAATACATTTCTAACAATGAAACACTGATTAATCCAAAGGTACTTGAAACTGAGTTCAGCTGGTTTCACCGCAGGTCAGTCTAACATACAAAAATGTTAAATTTGTATAAGAACAATTTAATATGTATAAAAAGAACAAAGTTTCCAATAATGAATCACTAACAAATTAATGTTTACTAAGGTTTAAACTGAGCTTTGCTTTCTACAATATTCCAACAGGTGCTTTATACTCAAACTATTGCCTTTATGTGTCAGTAAAACTTCGAGGGACGTTATAGAACATTTACAGACTCGTGAAACGCCTGGAAATGATAAGTTAACATCCACCGACAGCAGACAAAACGATTCACTGGCAGATTAATCAGTGTGAAAAAATAGTTATTAGTTTCACCTTTAAGATAATTTATGCCAAAGTTTCCCACAAGAGTTTCATCCTGCAGATTTTACAGATTTCACACTTATGATTCTGACTTTCGCAGAACTTCTTTTCTCTGTTTCACACCATGTTGACAATAATCTGATTTCTGATTCAGGTGAATGAAGACGCTCTGTTTCCCAGCAGGAGTTCATTCCTGCTAACACTGCAGCACTCTCTGACCCCTGCGGGCTGATCCTTAAAGCAGCAGTTTGCAGAATGAGGTTTGGTTACTGCAGAGTGAACATGTGATCAGGTGACCTTACCTTGACCTTTGCAGGGCGGGACGACGAGGACACTGCAGCTCAGCAGCAGCAGGACGGCGGCAGCTCTGACGGGAGACATGTTGGCGGCCTCGAGGACGACGCGGACCTGAAACAGAAGAAAGCGGCGGTGAGCGCGGTCGCCTCTGACCCGGAGTCAGTGTGTCAGCGTTAGATAAACACATGGAGGCTCCTGAAAGGTGAGACGGAGACGGCGGTTTCGTCAGCGGCGTCTTCAGCTGAGCGTCTCGAGCTGTCATCGTCCTGATCAAAGGTCTGAACCAGGTGTGAGGGACATAAATCTGAGCTGCTCCAGGATCAGCTGTTAACACACACAGGCGGTGTTCACACTGCACGCCAAACAAGGTCGAGTTACATCTTCTTCTGCTTTAACTGATGATCGTTACTCAAACATCACGTGCAGAAAACAAACACGATTTTATGATGAACACTGTGTTGCTTTTATTTTTCTTACTGTTAAACTTTTTAGTTGTTTTATTTATTTACTTATTTATTTTAAGACTTTATGTGTTTGTACAGTTTGTCCTGAGGGTGGCGCTACAGAGGAGAGATCACGTGGTCGTTAAAATCTAAAGGACGCACCGATGAAACCTGATCAGCTGACAGATCCTCAATAACTGACCGGCCTGTGAGTAATGAGTAAAAAAGACAGGTGAAGGATGTTTCAGACAGGAAGTAAAGCAGGTGGAGCTTCTGAGGACATTCGCAGGATAATTTCACTTTAATTTTAGCCCAAATAGTGAACTGACTTGTTAAGAAACTAATAACTGTTCTTATTACTTTTCAGTGAATGTGGATAAATGTTGATATGAGACACATGGACTACATTTCCCAGACTCCCCGTCACTTCCTTTCAGTGCCTCCGTTGTTCTGCTGGGATTCCCAACAGACTGATTACACCAAGTAGTTTTGTTGCGTAAACCAAACTGGGACCGTTTCACAACATTAAGCACGTTAACATCATGTGACTTACATAACGTACTTCAGGCACGCCAGCCATATCAACACCTCAAATCTAAACAACAAAATAGGTCGATTATCAAGTGTCTCAAAACTACGAGTTGGAGCGTTGGTTCCAGTCCGGTGTCAGGCGAACCGGACCGTCAGTACACTATGTAAGTCACGTCACGTTAAACACGTGGAAAACGTTACAACAAAAGTGGTAGTTTGGTTAGATTTAGGATGGTGCTGATCCCGAATAATCGAAGATTCGATGCTTCGATGGGCGGAGCCTGATTCGACTGTCAATCTCACAGTCGAAGCTTCGCACTGAAACAAGGATCACGCCATTTTGGCGATATGGGGGTGCTCAATGTCTGATTTTACATAGAACTAACAGTTTTCTCCCAATAAGTTAATATACAGCCTGTTACAATATACATTTCAACCTTTAATGCTGTAAATAAACATGTAAAAAGAATAAAACTTTCAATAAATGTTTAAGTTAATAAATCCCAAATTGTAACCGTAACCCTGGGGCGTCAGTGTGCATGTGTGCAGTGGCAGCAGAGGAACACTTGCTGAAGAGACGGCGCTCCAGCTTCACTGGTGTTGTGCCGAGTTGTTCGCACCTCGCGGCACTTTAGGATAATTTATCACCGTTGATGAACCACACAAAGAATATTTGATCATTTTTACATAGCCGGCTACATGAAATAGACCCAGGAGGAACGGCCCCCTGGACCTAACCAAATTATGACGTTTCATGTTAACTACTAGTTTTATTTTGAAAGTCTAACCGGATGTTGCATATTTATAGTAGTTAACTGGACCACGGAGCCCTACACGTGCTAAAAACGACACTACAGGGTAAACAGGGAGTTAAAAGCAGCGCCGAGCTGACGAGCTGGGAAGAGAACGTGTAGACTGAGCAGCTCGTGGACGGCGGCTACGTTCAGTTTCTTCTTCTCTGAGAACGACACTCTGAGAGCGCTGAGAATGAACCAGAGCAGGAAGCTGCAGCCGGACAGATAAACGAGCTGAAAGTCACTAAAAAGCTCCGTGAAGCTGCAGATTCAGCTGCTGATTCTCCACCAGAGACTCCAACAGGCTGTCGGCTCGCTCTGTCGCTGCTCACTGAACGACGGTGGCTAAAAGAATCACATGGTGACAGTAGGAAACAGGAAGTGACCAGCGGTCCTCCACCCTGACCTCCTGACCTCGGGGGACTTTGTGTCTGCTGCAGCTGAGCACACTTGCAGGTCTCTGGACTCAACCAGCTGCCTGTAGAAACTACAAATCAGAGTTTCTCTTCTGAGGGAGCCACGCTAACAGTTTCCCTCTGCTTCCAGTCTTTGTGCTAAGCTAAGCTAAACACGACCTGGACCTGTTTCTGCAGACCGCTGCAGAACTGTGTCAGCACCTGGACCTGCAGCAGCGAGAACTTTAAATCATGTGACCTGCGTCTGGCTTCCTGTTCCTACCTGCTGACGGTGTGCGGCCGGTTCCTGTTCTCGTTTCCTCCTTCTTCTTCTGCTGATTTGATCTCTTCAGGTTTCCTCCTGCGTTCTGCTGCCAGACCTCTTCATGTTGTGAGTTTCCCTCTCTGCGTCTGTCTCTTCTCCTTCTTCTTCTTCCTGTTCAGCCTGTTGCTGTAGCGACGGACCTTCAGGTCGCTCTGCCCACACACTCGACTGGCAGGCGGCGGGAAACAACGAGCAGGATCATTTTTACCAGAGATTACAGCGACGAACACAACCTCCGCAAAGACAGGAACTGACATGCCTGGATTACTGAGTGTGTGTGTGTCTTCCTCACTTACATACCAAAGCACACACACACAGATATTCCCTTTCAGTGTGTTTGCTTGAGAAAGAAAAGAATG
Organism: Micropterus dolomieu; assembly: GCF_021292245.1. Taxonomy (NCBI): domain Eukaryota; kingdom Metazoa; phylum Chordata; class Actinopteri; order Centrarchiformes; family Centrarchidae; genus Micropterus; species Micropterus dolomieu. The sequence goes on from NC_060161.1 coordinate 5,212,038, forward strand.
AGGGGAGTGTGTGTGTTTGAGAATGGATGGCAACAGGTGGTCAATTTAATGCTTCAACACACACACACTTGTGTCTTTGTGCATTCTTGAGCAGCAGATATTTGCAGAATATAAATCCTCCAATACAGAACGAAATGAAAACCCAGCTGAGGTTTCCATCCTCCACCGTTGGAAAGTAACCAAGTACATTTACTTAGTATTCGAGGTACGTGTTGGTGATAACCTGCAGGATGAACAGTTCCCTCTCCTCCTTCAGCTGAATAAACTCTTAAGCCTCCTCAGATCAGCTGGAAAAGGCTTCGTCACAAAGCTGAAAACTGGCTGTTTGTCTGTTTTTCAGCGACTCCTCAAACGCATGATGATCTTATAGACCATGATGCATTGCTGCAGGTTTTAATTACCACAGGATCTAATGGAGTTAAATGCAACATCAGACGTAATAGAGAAACTATGACAGGATCATTTTACTGCAACATGAGTACTTCTACTATTACAGTGTAAGTACATGTAGCTGATAATAGGCAAGACATTTCAACAACAAGGCAGCTCAAAGTGCTTTAAGTTCAAAACCTAAAAATCAACATGGGGAAACATTAAAAAAATATATATATTTAAATACAATTTAAAAAAAAAGAAATTTACCCGGTGAAACTGTTTTTCCAACAACATATTATTTCTGCATAATTTCTATAACAGGTGATGAATAATCATGTTTTTCAGCTTCCATTGTTTTGCTTTTGTGATTTCCCACCTGTCACACCAGTCAAACCTGATCCTCTTTATCGTACGATATTTATTTCCTCTTATTCACCATCGCCTAGCATCTTATTTTCAGGGGTTCAGACGATGTCGTCCTGCTGATGGTGACGTTCCATTCAATGCGTTTCAGAGTGCAGTTGTCACATTGTGTATGAAAGGGCCTTTAATGTAGTTTAAAGTACTACCATAGAGACAATACTCCATTTGAAACTGCAGTACTTCTTCTGCCACAGTGTTTGAAGTAGAAATGCTGTGTCTGTGTTAATGCAGTAACTTCAAGATTTTCCAGAGAAACTCAGGCTGGAACAGTGTGAGGAGGTCCACATCTATTATTTTGTCCACCCTACCAAACAATCTGACGTGTACATTCGTCTCTGCAGCTGCAGATTTTCCACTCGGACGAGCCGCTGTGATAAAAACAGAAAGGTCTGTAACCATGGTGCTGCACCTCCGTCTGAATAGACACCTGTGAGGCAAACTGAGGCGTTACTGCAGAAAACCTCGGCTGCACTCTGAAATCCACATCTCCTTTTTGAAGCTGAAAGGAGTCTAATTTACTGGTTTCTGCATTTTCTGTTCAGTCAGTCGCAGCTAAAGACTCCCTCCGGTATGTTTTCCTCTGACAGCAGCAGATATGAAGCCTCCCTTCAGCACAAACACTTTCTACATAAATACAACCAGTCCAATCATCTCTGCAGGGAGCGCACGCACGCCGCCGTTATATCTGTATTTACTGAGAGGGAAACATTACTTCTTTGAATTCCATAAAACAGCAGGAGGTGTTTCTGTTGATTTTAGCGCCTTTATTTTTTTGATCGCTAATTCCTCACATGGTCACAACCGGCCATCCAGAAGAAAAGCTAATAATAAAAACAAGTCACTCACAGTTAATGCTCAGCAGGTGGCGGGAAGTCTTTAAAAATCTACCTCCTGAGCGGCTCGTCCAATGATCATTCGAGGTCACAGAGGTCGGCCATTTATTTTAACTTTCTGTAAATGAATATACACCAGACACCGAGCAGAGGTGCTCTGCTCTACCTTTTATGTACCATTTAACCTAGCTCTCTGTACTGTTTGTAGCTAGCTGTTTCATTCATATTTGTATATGTATTGTCTCTGCTGTGGTTGTCAAAACAGTATTTGTTTTAGCGGTTTAACAGTTTGTTGCTAATCAGTTGTAAGTAGCTAGCAGTTTGTTATGCTAACTTTGTAGAGCAGTTCTGTATGTAAATCTTGCTGATTAAGTTCTGTTTTTCTTGTTTTCAGTTAGTATTTCCTTGTTTTAATTTGCTATACTCTCATTTCAGATTCTGAATTCGTGTGTGATTACCTGCATTGCACTGATTTATATCACCTGTGTCTCGTTATCTCCTAAGTGTACTTCATCTGTCTGTCAGCTTTTGTCTGTGCTGTAAGTGTGAGCTTTCTACATTCGTATTTCTTAGTGATAGAAAACACTTTTTCTGCCTCTTGCTGTGTGAAGTGGATACTTCGGCTGTTTGGACTGACTTCCAGAGTACCGAACGTTGACTGTCAGTAAAGACTTTCTCCAATCATCTGTCTGTTTGTTAGTGATGGGCAAAGCGAGGCTTTATGAAACACTGAAACGTTTGAAGCAATTGTGCCGGAATTGTGTGGAGGCTTCGAAACACTTCGACACCCGTCGGTGACATCTACTGGTCACTTTTGATATCGACACATCTTGGTAATGGTTTCATTGAAACAATGACTGACCAGTGTTTACAATTCTAAACGTCTCATCAATACATGACCAACAGGATTTCGGAGAAATCACCATACAACAAACAAACAAACGCTTTCAGATTGTCAGCAGATGGGGATTGCAATAAAAACACATCTGTGTGTTGTTTCAGAAGTAATCACTCATTTAGCCGATGCTTTTCTCAAAAGCAAATCACAATTGCTATGTCAGAGGGCGCGGCTTTGGAGCAACTAGAGGTTAAGTGTCTTTCTCAGTGACACATGTATCACAGTGGGAATCGAACCCACATCTCTCACACTAAAGGCATATGTCTTAACCACCAACCTATCCATTTTCAGAGTCAGAATACTTTATTGATCTACGAGGGTGAAGTCTTCAAGAATGTCAAGAATTTTATTCAGAAATATTCAGCTGTGGCTGAGTCGTTTTTTTTTTTCATAATTGACATCCCCAACCTTGGAAAAATTTGGTCACATCATGGAACATTTGTTGCTGGCAAAAAGTATTTTTTGGCCTACAGGTGCGGAACTACTAAAGTAGGTCGCTCCAATAAATCAAAGGATTTGTGTGTCCTTGGAATAAATCTGTCAAATGAGTTACAGGCCGGTGTTTGGTTTGTTCCAAACACTGTGAATCAAGTGGCCACCTGTCGAAACAGGGGTGAAACGCACCGAAGCCTCGCTTCACTGCGGTCACGTGACATTGACGTTTTGAACCACGCTTTGAAGCGGTGTTTCGAAATGTCTGAGCTGCGGTATCTCGACACAGCGTCGACACATCAGTATCGAGCGTCCCATCCCTGCTGTTTGTCTCTAGTCTTGCTTTTGAGTCCTTTGTCATTGATTCCAGTCGTGATAGTAGCTAACTGTTAGCACTATTTCAGCAAGCCGTTTGACTGATTCTTAGCTAGCTTTTTGTGTGTGTTAGTAGCTAAATGTTTTAAATGTTTGTACTTTTTGTAGCTAGCTGTTTGTAAAGTTTGTGTCTTAAGAGTGTGTAGTTCTGTCAGTTCAGCTTGTAGCTAGCTGGCTACAACTATCCTTGGCAGGTGTCGGAACTGCTGTACTGTGAGTAGCAAGCAGTTGTTTGTACTTAGCTTTTTGTATTGTTTGTAGCTAGTTTTTTGTACTGTGTGTAGCTAGTTTTTGTACTGTTTGTAGCTAGTTTTTTGTACTGTTTGTAGCTAGCTTTTGTACTGTTTGTAGCTAGCTTTTGTACTGTTTGTAGCTAGTTTTTATACTGTTTGTAGCTAGTTTTTATACTGTTTGTAGCTAGCTTTTTGTACTGTTTGTAGCTAGTTTTTATACTGTTTGTAGCTAGTTTTTTGTACTGTTTGTAGCTAGTTTTTGTACTGTTTGTAGCTAGTTTTTATACTGTTTGTAGCTAGTTTTTGTACTGTTTGTAGCTAGTTTTTATACTATTTGTAGCTAGTTTTTTGTACTGTTTGTAGCTAGTTTTTGTACTGTTTGTAGCTAGTTTTTGTACTGTTTGTAGCTAGTTTTTTGTACTGTGTATTGCTAGGTTTTTATACTGTTTGTAGCTAGTTTTTTGTACTGTTTGTAGCTAGTTTTTGTATTGTTTGTAGCTAGTTTTTATACTATTTGTAGCTAGTTTTTTGTACTGTTTGTAGCTAGTTTTTTGTACTGTTTGTAGCTAGCTTTTGTACTGTTTGTAACTAGTTTTTTGTATTGTTTGTAGCTAGTTTTTGTACTGCTTGTAGCTAGTTTTTTGTATTGTTTGTAGCTAGTTTTTGTACTGCTTGTAGCTAGTTTTTTGTACTGTTTATTGCTAGCTTTTGTACTTTTTGTAGCTAGCTTTTTGTACTGTGTGTAGTGTAATGGGAATTTCAAACATATTGCATGTAACCCTGGACTCAGGGAGACTCATCTGTGATGTGGCACTGAATCTGTGTAAACGTAACAGTCAAATATCTCTGTTCTCTGTGTTATCCAGACTTCAGGGACAATGTGTCTCTGTGGGACGATATGATTGACCCTAAAGCTGGATAAATAACAGGCTCACGGAGCTCTCCTCACTCATTCAAGCATACATGTACACGGTGTATGTGTGTTGCTGTGAGTCTTGAATAAAATTCAAATTCAAGTGTGTCTGAGCTGTTTATTTGAAAACTGGAATTGCCATCACAATTTGGCGTTCTCGGCTCATCACACGCGTGAGAGGACTCTGACACTAGGAGCTGAAGGTAAAACCGTGCACGGCTGAAGCCAGTTATTTACACTCTTTTACTCAGCCTTTTGCAGCTGTTTGTAAGTAGTTATTTGAAACACGTACCTATAGCTGATCAGTGCAAACTGTGTTTGTCTTATTCAGCCATGTACGTACCGTGACATCGTCCAGAGGATGTCCTCCTGTTGCCAGGCCGTGGTTGGAAATAATTTTTGTTCTTAACTAACTTGCCTGGTTAAATAAAGGTTAAATAAAAACACATTCAGTTGATTGAGGTGATTTTCTGAGGAGCTCTAAACAAAATGCGCTTTTATTTGTTATCTTGCAACAATTGTGATGTAGCGTTGACAGAAAATGAAGTTTCCTGAACACTGCCTGTGATGGATTGGAAGTTTCCAGTCTCTGCAAACGGATTTTCATAAACATGAAGCGGAACCAACAGCTGCCTGGAAAGAAGCAGATCAACCTCAGCACCGATGGAGGATTTGAAAACGAATAACAGGATTTGTAGCCGACAGGCTCAAACTTGCAGAAATGTTTAAGTTCCTGATCTGAAGTGAAATAATACCTACAAACTGTCAGGAAAAGGTCTGCGAGAACCTTTTGTCCTCTCTGCTGATTGTTTGCCGGCAGGAAGGAAGAAGAAAACCTTTTTAAATGTCTTTGTTGTTTGTGTCTCGCGGCTCCAGCAGCTCTCAGCACTGACAGGTTGGACTGTAAAAAACTGCAGGAGGAGAATAATCCACTTACAGGAACGCTGACTCTGCACCGCGGGGGGGTGGGTTAATGTTGCCCTGGCAACAGGAGGAAGAAGCTGGCCGCTGTGGATGCGAGCATCGATGTGGATTCAGAGTCGCAGTCATGTAATGTTTCTGAGAGTTTCATCAGACTGAAACTGAAACGTCCTTCACACGAATGACTCACATCAGGGGTCAAAACATCAATCAGCTGTTCTCATCCACAGAGACTCACAGTGTGAGTGTAAATGGTCTGAACTTGTCCTTTCTAGTCTTCAAAGTGCTTTATACTACATATCAGATTCACTCACACACTGATGGCAGCCTTTAGTGTGTTTTGAGGGGTTAGTTCCAAGTTTTAAACTGGGCTCTGTGGTGTAACTGGGGACACGGTTCGTTACTGTGAAGCTCTTTTTACTGGATCAACTGGTTTTTACTGGCTGAGTGTCGACTAAGAGAGAGACTAAAGGCTGCAGCATCAACAAACAATTCTGATTTACTGATCGGAACTGATTGTTAGATAGTTAAAGAACTTATTGTCAGTGGTGGAAAGGAACTACGTACGTTTACTCAAGTACTATGCGCAGTACTTTCCATTTTATGCTATTCTCTACTTCGGCTCCCCCACGTCTCAGAGGAAATATACTTTTTACAGCACTGCGTTAGCTTTTAAAACATGGTGCATTTAACTACCCAGTGGTGTATAAAAACTGAGCTCCGACAATTAGTCAATTAATTAAGTCGTCAATTATCTCTTATACTAAGACTGAATCAAGGCGAGTTTATTTGTAAAGCACAGTTCAGCAACAAGGCAATTCAAAGTGCTTTACATAAAGCATACAAGCGACATAAGGAAACATAAAAAAGTTTACATTCTTTTTGTCTTTTTTTTTAAATAAAACAGGACAGTGAAAGTTCCAATGTAATTTATTTACAGCCTTACATATAATTTAATAAAAGGCAGCGGTAAAAAGCTAAGTCTTCAGTCTTGATTAAGAGGGCAGATTTGGAGTTTTCTGAGAGTTTGTTCCAGATATATGGAGCATAAAACGACTCTAACTGATTAATTAACTGATTCATCAGTTAATTCATTTTTGTGTAAAAATACCTGAAACAGTTTATTGTTTCAGCTTCAAATATGTTGTAATCGGTTCATAACTTTGTCTACTTCCTGTCTGTCCGCCTGGAGAAGATCATCCGCTGCTGCTCTTTCTAACATTTCTCCTGTTAAAGGGTTTTTGGGGAGTTTGTCTTTATCTGAATCGAGGCTCTGAGGACAGAGGGAGGTCAAGACTGTAAAGACCCCTGAGGCAGATGGTGATTATCATGTCATATATAAATAAAATTGACTTGGCAGGAAGGACAAAGACCCACTCTCTCTGTCCTCATCTGAAGCCCTCCAGTCACGCTGAGCTTTTAGTTTGAAGTGCTGGTATTTATGGAGTGGTTTTTACAGACTGCTGGAAGCGAGCGAGTCAGAGGTTAGGCTAAACCAGCAGCAGGTCTGAAGCTGAAGGCTCTACAGGAAGTAAACCCTGTCAGAGAAGATCTGCTGGACTCTTCACTGATCAAACAGCTTCACAGTGTCTCTTCTGTAAAGCAGCCGTTATTTTGAGACACAAATTAAATCTGATTTATCCTGAGATATCCTGACGTTAGTCCAAATTCATTGCATCGTACATATATCATAATGCAACTGGATAGCGTCCTTCATTAAGACAAACTGAGTCCGAGTTAAAACATCTACCAGACTGAGACGAGTCCAAGTCAAAACATGAGTCAGACTGAAACGAGTAAGTGTCAAAACATCTACCAGACTGAGACAAGCCCGAGTCAAAACACCCATCAGACTGAGACAAGTCCGAGTCAAAATACCCATCAGACTGTGATGAGCCCGAGTGAATACACCCACCAGACTGAGAGGAGTCCGAGTCAAAACCCCCACCAGACTGTGACGAGTCCGAGTCAAAACACCCACCAGACTGAGAGGAGTCCGAGTCAAAACCCCCACCAGACTGTGACGAGTCCGAGTCAAAACACCCACCAGACTGAGATGAGTCCGAGTCAAAACCCCCACCAGACTGTGACGAGTCCAAGTCAAAACACCCACCAGACTGAGAGGAGTCCGAGTGAATACACCCACCAGACTGAGAGGAGTCCGAGTCAAAACACCCACCAGACTGAGAGGAGTCCGAGTCAAAACCCCCACCAGACTGTGACGAGTCCAAGTCAAAACACCCACCAGACTGAGATGAGTCTGAGTCAAAACCCCCACCAGACTGTGACGAGTCCGAGTCAAAACACTCATCAGACTGAGATGAGTCCGAGTCAAAACCCCCACCAGACTGTGACGAGTCCGAGTCAAAACACCCACCAGACTGAGATGAGTCCGAGTCAAAACACCCACCAGACTGAGACTAGTCCGAGTCAGAACACTCATCAGACTGAGATGAGTCCGAGTCAAAACCCCCACCAGACTGTGACGAGTCACACCCCTCAGTGAACGTCACAGCAGTGGTATACAATAAATATTTGTCACTTTAAATGAAGCTCAAAGAAACGCTGGTTTGTGGTAATACCACGGAAGGTATCACTGACACAAACACATACTGAGTAGTTAAAAGTAGCAATACTGTAATACCGTAAGATTGTTAAAGCTGGCTTCAGGTAGAGATACTTAGTTATTCATTTACATAGTTTAAGTAAATGTGCTGCAGTAATCACAAAGCAGTACACACTACAGGCTGTTAATACTATACTCAGGTTAGTCTCTAAATCCTCTGGGCAAATGTAGCTCAACAATTAAAAAAAATAAAAATACTGACAAATCACTGTATGTCACTACAGCAGTGGGGGGGGGGGGGGGGGGGGGGGGGGGGGGTCCTGGGTTAGGAGTCGCTGCTTTACTTAACATTTAATTTCCCTGAAACAAACTCCAAGTGCTCTTACCTTCATCTGACAGATTCCTCCTCGGTCACAAACCTCCTTAATATTCAGCTCAACTCCACTTAGTGTGTTCGCTCTCAGCTGCCCTTCAACACAAACACACACTCTGTTCCCCTGCAGGTTATTTTAAAGAGTGACTTTCTGTTTGAAGCTGCAGACAGACGACAAGGAGACCCGTCCTCCACCCGTCCTCCCTCTTCATTTAACACACTCCCTCTCTGCAGGGTCTGACCCTGACACACACACATATATCCTGCACAGTGCGTGTGCTGCTTGGTCTCCTGCTGTTTGTCAGATAGCTGTGGTGTTAAATTAAATCTGATCACAAACATACACATTGACTCTGTGTGTGTGTTCAGTCGAGACAGTCAAGTGTTAATACGTGTTGACTGGACTCATAAACACTGACAGCGTCACTTCTAACACTTTCACAGTTAAAGTTAAACACGTGTGACGCTGCTGTCAGGATGAGCAGCTGAGGGGAGTCCGAGTCTGGAACCAAATGTACACAACTGTAAATTTAGTACTTGTTCTCCTGTAGTTCAACAAGTCCGAGTCAAAACATCTGCCAGACAAAGACAAGTCCATGTCAGAACATTCACTGGCTTAAGACAAGCCGAGTCAAAACACCCACGAGACAAAGACGAGTCTGAGTCAAACATCTACCAGACAAAGATGAGTCCAAGTAGGAAAGACAAGTCCAAGTCAAACATCTACCAGACAAAGATGAGTCCAAGTAGGAAAGACAAGTCCAAGTCAAACATCTACCAGACAAAGATGAGTCCAAGTAGGAAAGACAAGTCCAAGTCAAACATCTACCAGACAAAGACAAGCCCGAGTCAGAACATCTACCACCAGACAAAGTCAAAACATCAGATGAAGACAAGTCCGAGTCAACACATCCATCAGACTAGAAGACTCTGACAATAGAGAAATCCTCATGATGTTGTTTCTTCATAGTGTGGTGATGGGATGCTGACAGCACCTCAGGTGTTCTTCATTGTTTAATAAGTTTATGTGTTACAGCTTGCTGTGTATCTCAGTTGCTATTTGCATCTCTGTATATAAAACATTCCTGCTGTCTGATATTTTTGCCTGCAGGAAGTTTTCCTGTCCCTGAGGAGACTCTCTCACTCAGTCTCTGTCTGTGTCTCCTATTTGTTGATAACGTCGCTCGTCTAGGATGTTCTGCTATCTGTCCAGGACACTCTTCCACTATCTGATAATCCACACAGATCTGTTATGTCTGAACACTGTGTGTGTATATCAGCTCTCAGCAGGCCGATTTTGTCGACAGCAGACGCCATCTCACTCCCATCTGCTCGTGTTTCTGCACGTCTGTGTTTGTTAAAGAGGTAAAGAGGCTTCTGTAAGTGAATCAGATTTGACTTCTGATCAGCAGGCGCCTCTCGGCCCGGCAGGCTGAGACTCGTCTTCACCTGGAACGAGGTGCAGCCTTTTAAATATCTTCAGGTGAGAGTGAAGAGGCAATTCAGAGACAGACGGCATGCTGGGAAACACGATTAACTCTCTGCATGATTCACTGATTCGGTTGTGGCGTGACGGCAGCAATACAAGGTCATCAAGGCTCATTTAATCAGAATCTCTCCAGAAGATTTTAGACATCTGATTGTGAAGTGTTAGACCGAATGACATTCTCAGAATAGTCCTTTGTTCAGTGTTGTGAAGACGTCGTTCCAAAATGTCCAATAGGTGTTTAGCAGCCTGAAGGACTTCTGAAGCCTCTTAAAGGACCACTAGAAACTAAGGGGCACTTTCTTAAGGGGTACTAGAACCATCTAAAAGCACCACTAACACCCTTGTTGATGATGATAACGACAAGGACCCTCAGTGGCAGAACCACCTACAGGATCACCAGACTATCCTCTATGAAAACTAGAGGACCAATAGAACCTCCTAAAAGGAACACTATAACCTCTGACCTTTATAAACTTACAGGCACCAGAACGTCTTCAAACTCTTAAAGAACCATTAGAACCTCCTTTCTGACAACATTTATCCTGGTGGGCCCCTAGAACCACCTACAGAACCCCTAGAACACACTCAGCGTCTACTAAAATCCTTAAGGACAACTAGAACCATTATACCCTTGTTGTTGATGATGACCACAAGAAAACTCTTAAAGGACCACTAGAACCTCCTTTGTGACAACAATTACATCCTAAAATGCCCATAGAACCACCTAGAGAATCCCTAGAACCCATTTTATGACTACTAGAACCTCCTTAAGGACTACTTAAACATCTTTAAGGTGATCTTGAACCTCCTTAAGGAAAACCTAGAACCATCTAAAAGACCACTAACACCCTTGTTGATGATGATAACCGCAAGGACCCTCAATGACGAATGGAACCACCTACAGGATTACCAGACTATCCTCTCTGACAACTGGAAGCTCCTTAAATAACTATTAAAGAACTAAACCACCACCTCCTTAAAACCCACCACAACCTCCTCAGTGACACCTAGAACCTCCTAACGTACCTCTAGAATCTTGACCATAGTTTTCCTTCCATATGATCATCTGTCTCTGTGAGTGATTATGTGTTACAGTTTCCTCTGTGGCTCCCCAGACCTGCCATCCTCCAGCTCTCCACCAGATGCCCTCGGACTTTCCCTCCTTTCACTATCACCTGAGAGCCACACCTATCCACACACCTGGGGCGAGTAATCCGGTTAGCAACATTTTCAGATTGATCGACATGTTTCCTTCCAACGTTCCGCAACGGGCTTCGAGGTATGTTTTCTCCCATTTGGTGGGCGTGTCTCAGGTGTTTCCCAATCAGCTGTGAAAAGTTTGTAAACACAACATGTTAAAAGGTAGGAAAATTCAGTGCACTTGCGTACACGGCAGGATGGTCAGGGAACCACCGTTTCCATTGAAAAAAACGTTTTGCTATGTTTTGTCTGCGCTGAACTCAGCCCTCTTTTCACCTCCCTCTTCGGCCCTGCAGTCACCTGGCCTACTCCGCCCACTCCTCACCTGGTCAACTAATCCCCTCGTCAGCCTGTTTGCTGTGGTGCTAGTCTCTTGCTGGATGTTACCTGGACTTACATCTACCGTCCATTTATGGACAATAAAACCTTGAACTTTGCTTTATCTGCATAATCTGTCTGCGTTGGGGTCCAATAATCCCGTTTTCCTGCAAAGTCCACCGTGGCAGATATGATTTAATATAATAAAGAGTCCAGACCTGCTCTTTATGAAAAGCGCCCTGAGACTCCTGTTGTGATTTCACTCTATAAACGTAAACTGAAAGTTGAATATATTGATGATTCACAGAGGCTCGTCACCCCGCACTCTCTCTGTATACATATCCCAACCACAACAACATTAACAACATTTGTAGACAGTAAGAGAGAAGTGCAGAGTGAAATTAATATGATTAATGTAGCAGGTTGTTTTATGTACGTGAGGCAGGTGGATATGAAGGCGTGCATACTCTTGTGTTTGGGTGATTTACATTCAGATGGTGTATTTAAACAATGATGCACAGGTACGTTCAGGCTGCTGGTTTGAGGAGTGTCAATTTTCTGGTTGGTGAAACTGAACTTCTTTCTGCGACGATGTTTGGAAGCTATATCTGACCAACGCTCAGACGGCGGGGGGGCGTTGGCAGTGGGGGGGTGTTGAGGAGTTGACGAGGGTCTAACCTGCTGAATGAACTGCAGCAGAAGCAGCTGGGAGATTCCTCTCTGCTCTGAACTGTCAAACCACCTGCCTCACAATGCCTTTCTGTTTATCCAGGGGGGAGGAGGGGGGAGGCAGCCTTGACCCCTCCCTCACCACAGCAGCTGACGACCCTCCATCCCCCGACTTAACATTCAGATGAAGTTTACATGGAAGATTCAGGAGTCACATATTTTCCTACCCTACTTCCTTCTATCCCTCCCTAAGTCCTTGCTCCCTTCACTTCCTCTTTCTTTTCTTCTTGTGTTCACTTCCCTCTTCCTTCATTGTTTCCTTTTCTTTCAGTCACTTCTCACACATGTTAACTTACGTCCCGAGGAGAGAGGAGACGAGAGGAGGAGAAGATGGGAGAGAGGAGAAGAGGAAAGGAAATGAGCAGAGGGTGATAGGAAATGAAACAAAAAGAGCAGAGGAAACAAGAAGAGGAGCAGAGGAGAGGATGATAGGAAACAAAGAGAGGAGACGAGGAGACAAGAGCAGGAGAAGAGGAAGACAGAAAATGAGGAGAGGATAGGGAATACGAAACGAGAAGAGGAGACAAGGAGAGGAAACGAGGAGAGTCGAGGAGACAAGATGAGGAGACAAGATGAGGAGAGGAAAAGAGGAAACGAGGAGAGGAACTTTTCGCCTCCTCATCCAACTGCTGCCTCCGTAGCTGCTGGCTAATAGAAGCTGATCTCAGGCCTGTCTGAATGAATGTTTCATCATTTCATAATCAGTGAATTTCTGTGAACGCATCACCTGAGACCTCCTCTTTAAATCTGTAAACTTTCTAAACGTTCTGTGTCTTCATCTCCTTTGATCGCAGTTTCTGAACGCTGGCTCCTTCCAGCTCTCCTCCTCTCATCGTTCCTGATGGATCTTTAGCTCGTCTACTATTCTACAGAAGAAGAAGAATGTGTTTCATCACTCAGAGCCGCCCTGAAACTACCTCCAGGAGGCGTTCACTGACCCACAGCAGGTATCTGAACATTAGCTCCATGCTGCGCTCAGGCCATCAACACTGATTATTGATTGATTACATCGATTCACGGTCATTGGCTGATGTGAGGCGTTCAGGTTTGTTTGGTTTTCAGAAAGTCAGAGTTTCTCAGACTTGATGATATTTGTATCGGAGCTCCTGCTGGTCAGCTGATCTGTAAAAACAGGAACCAATCACCAGTCACTTGGAGATTAAGGTATTGATTAGTATCGATCAGCTCTGCCTGGCTGAAGTTGCTCTTTTTGAACATGTGAGAGAGACACCAGCAGCTGCTGGGACTAGTGGCATGTTCTCCATACCTCCCATCACTCCCATTACTCCCATAGCTCCCATTTCAGAGGACAGTAGGGGGGTCTGCATTGTTGTGGAGCAGCTGGACATTGTCTTCATCTTTCCGCTCTGCAGGGAGACGATAATCTGCCCAACAGCTGCTCAGAGTGAGTTTCTGTCCTCGTGAGTCCGGCCTGAGCTTCACGACGATTTGATTGGTGGAATAAAGATGGAGAGGACGGACAGGTCGTTAATCCTCAGGTGGTCTGCCAGCACGCACCCACTTCTTAAATTCATCATCATTTCACAAATTCATCGCAGTGTCGGCGGTTCGATCCCCGGCTCCTCCTGTCCACGTGTCACAGTGTCCTTGTGCACCACAGTGAACCCGGTGGGCAGACCAGCACCTGTGTGTGTGAGAGAGTGAATGAGTTTGTTATTGTAGAGCTCTTTTGTCCGTTAAGGTAGAAACGTGCTGTTCAAATGCAGTCCGTCCTTCACTGTGACCTCCTGCTGAGAATGGATTCAAAAGGACCAAATGATTAAATGATTTTAGTATGATGTTATTAAACGCACCACGGCATCCTTTTCTGAAGTCTGTCCCTTTAGATTGGAATTGTTTGCCTTCCTTTTAATTTTTTGGGGGGCATTTTATGCTTTAATTTGAGGACAAGAAGCAGATTTCTTTATTTGTATTATTTTATTTTGCATCATTTAGCCTATTTTATGTTTTATTCTAGCATAGGTTGTCTGTTCCTGCTGGTTCGTTTAATTCCTCAGTCAGTTCTGGTGTGTTGACATATGAAACTTCACTGTATCTATCAGACTGTTTTTGTGTAAACAGACAAGTTCTCACTGAAACAGTCTGTGGACACAAGAACTGCCTGCAGACAGAACTGAGCGTGACAAACCAGGACCACCAGGTGCACATTTTAGACAGAGAAGATGGATGGTTTGAAAGAGGTGTCAAGGAAGCATCTACACCAGGGTGGAGAAGCCGTCATTGAACAGGGGAGGGGGTCTACGCCACCACTTATCCCCCACTTACAATGCTGTCCTTTCATCACTTCCCAGGAAACTCAACAAACGTAACCTATTGGCCTCAGGTGAAGATACCAACGATGGTCGTTCAGTCTTGGCCACAGGTAGTCTTAACGACCGTAACGACTGTCGTCACAGCAACAAGGAACACTAACGAACCAGCGGTATCGATGACCCGGGACAACGACCCCACTGAGGTTAAATAGCTGAGTTTCCCTGCCAGTCAGTCAGAACTGAAGAAGTCCTTTGGATGAGGGACGAAACGTCTT
>NC_060161.1:5226763-5233050 GCF_021292245.1 Micropterus dolomieu
GGTGTGCTATGGTCACTGCTGGTCGAGTATTGATCAAAGTGCATGATGGGACACAGACGTGTTGGCAGAACGGGCTGGTCACAGGTTTAATCCCTGCGTTAGTCCGCCGTCAAGCTGGATGTCGTGTGGGTCAGAGCAAATAAAACTAGGCTAGCAGGGTCTACCTGCTTACAGTCTTTGTGCTAAGCTAGGCTTAATATGTTCTGGCATAAAACTAGTTACCTACAACAAACTTTTTTGCTTTGGATAATGCTATGCTAACAGCTAACATTAGTTCGCTTTAGCAGGCGTTTGTAACCATTCACAGCTAATAACATCAGCTAGCTACATGCACTAAAGTTAACATAGGATACGCTAGCTGTTTGTAGCTACCGTAACATCAGCTGTCTGCTAACAGCTAGCATGGTTTCTTATGTAATTAACCCTAAAGGACCGTAGCAGCATGTCTGCGTGTATTAGCCTGTTAAATGGTTGAAACGTGCAGGAGTTATTGTCTGTTAGCTACAGGAACCTCTGCGTGATTTAGCCTGTTAACTACAGAAACATCTGCATGTTTTAATCATTTACCTTAAAAGGTTAAAACGTGCAGGAGTTATTGTCTGTTAGCTACAGGAACATCTGTGTGTTTTAGCCTGTTAGCTACAGGAAGCCCTGCGTGTGTTAGCCTGTTAGCTAAAAGGTTAAACGTGCAGTAGTTATTGTCTGTTAGCTACAGGCTAAAACACGCAGGAGTTGCTGTGGGAGCCGGCCGGCCGTAAATAAAACATGTACAAACATGTTCAGGCCTTTAACAGCCGTTTCTTGGTCTCTGAGCTGCTGAAATATTTAAAAACTATTTTCTTCTGTGTGACGGCTGCAGGATGAGGAACACTGGAAAATCCCACACACACTTGAACACAGAAACGCACCATCCTCTCCTCCTCTTTCTCCTCCTTTTATCCTGCTGATTTCTTTCGTCCTAGGCTGTAATTATTAGCAGAACGAGCGGCGGCCGTTAAATTATTAAGGTTTTATTACCGTCAGAAATGGGTCGCTAATACTTCAGAGTGCGCACAGGGTGGAAATGTAAGTGTTTAATATTTCATACGAGCCATCAGATGTTCAGGAGACGCGAGGAGAGAGCAGGAAGTTGGAAATGAGAGAGTGTGTGTTGTAGAGTGATGCACTCTGGGTATAAATAGATTTTACATCTGGACTCGTGCAACTTTAATGATTCTTCTTCATGAATATAATCGGAGACGTCGACCGGCCGCCTCGTCTCAGCCAAGGTCACCTCCTCCCTACTCATCTTTCTTGCTCCTGCCCGTTCTCTTCTCCTCTTTTACACACTTACCTTTTCTTCTTCATCATTATTCCTCCTCTTTCCCTTCCACCATATGTTCCTCCTCTCCTCTGGCAGACATTTTAACTCCTTAAAACTTACTAGTCGCTATTTAAAAGCTACTGTTCAAGGTGTTCATTATTAATTATGACTTATCAACGTTTACAACAGCCGTCTTGTTGGCTTATTAGAAAGTACTGATCTCATCAATGAGCCCAAACTTGGTGTGCTAATAAACAGTAAACATTTCATTAACCACTCATTACTCACAAGTAATTACCTCTTTTATAAAAAGCTGACTAATAAAATCTAACATTTTATTTTCTGAAACGATATTTATAAACTCCTTTTCAGAATAAAAGATTAATTAAAAAGACAGGAAGTGAAATAACGATGTATAAAAGCGTCCAGTCGGCTCGACGTTATTCTGTTTCTCTGCTGATCCAAGGTCAGTTTAAAGTCGTACTCGCTGCTCTGTGTCCCAGCATGCATCACACCTGTCTGCGTGCACTGAAAACTGTCTGATCATGTAGATTTATTACTGTTCACACTTTACTGTCACGTCTTAAAATGAGTTTACCTTCAGCTGCGTTCATGTGCGGTGGGAGTTTCAGACGTGTAAACAGCCTTCAGCAACATTCAAGTCTTAATTACATATTCACATTTTTGACTATCTGACTCGTCAGTACGAAACATTTAGCGCTAAATATTCCATATTTACACTTTAAGCCAAGCTAAATATTCTAAATATGGAATATTTAAGCTAACGTGAATAAATATATTCACGTTGGCTTAAGTCAGTAAAAGGTTATTAACCCAAATTAAATGCATACAGTGCTCCATAATTAATCTTGATTTGATCTCTACCATCCATCCTACATGAACGCAGCATTAGCACTACATTTGAATTTATATTCAAAGCTAACAGGTAGCTGGTAGAAGCTACGTTAGCCGATGTGTTTGTCACTACCTGGTTTTCTCTTTGCATCAGTCGTTCTGATATCGTGTCAAATAATGTTAAAACTGGTTTATTTCCATCCCCAGAGCTCAGCTGCTAATTCACTAATATTAATTACCTAGCAGCTAATTGCACTAGAATTCATTAGTGAATGAATTAAGAGCCCAGAAAGAAGTGAGTAAAGTGGCAGCTGGTAATGTGTTGCTAATTTAATCAGAGAAACAACCAGGTAATTACACACCTGGACAAACTATTGGTGAAATAGATAGCATGTACCCTGCTAATGCTAAACGTAGCCTACTGGCTATGTTAGCTTGTGTGCTAGTTAGATTTCTTTAGTAACTGAACAGGGGTTAGCTGGCTGACGTTAGCTAAAATCAATCAGATGGGAGGATAAATGTTCTTCTAAGACTCGAAACACAAACGGCTGTTTGCAGAGCTGAGGACGTCCAACATGGCCGCTGGCGTCCTCACCTGAGGACACCTCACAGACACCTGAGGACAAGTCCCATGTGGAACTTCTGTAACAAACTGAGAACCGGAGTCGAACCAGAGGAGGGTTTGAGGAACGATTGTTTTTATTCACAGTTGGATGTTCGGCGCTGAACTTTTAGCGTTCAGCAGATTGTAGCCCCGCCTCCTCCGCCCACAGGTGCTGTTGCTTTCTCACAGTTTGTTGACCTCTGACCCCAGCCGTGGTGCTTATTCCGGGGTTCACCTGAACTGTTTCCTCTCCTCGTGTCTACAGTTCCTTCTGATCGTCTCAGCGGGTTTTTACCGGCTCTGATTGGATGAAAAGAAAACTAAAAAAAAAAGACTGTTAAAACTCCACTAACGATTTTATTTTCTGAATTTGTAAACCGATGTATATTTTAAAACAAATAAAATATTTTAAACGTAGCTCAGTCTTTGTGTTTCATCTTTCAATTTATCCGAGGGAGTCACAGGAAGGTCCCTGTTCCCAGTGCATGCTGGGATACGCTCCTGTCCCCCACCTAAGGAAGAGAGGCCCCGGGTACGAGGTGCCTCACTTCACCAAGCAGGAACCTGCATCCTCTCCAGCAGCCAGCAGGGGGCGACTCCAGCGGCTGCAGAAAGAAAATGTTTGTACTTGTCAGCTGATTTATTCCCTCAGTAAACACTTTCCTGATGAGTTTCTGGTCTCAGTCGCTAGTTTCAAGTCTTCTTCAACACAGCATGATGTTCATTTAGTAAATTATGGTCCCATTTAGAGGAAGCAGGGGAGGCTTTAGGGCGGGGCTACAAGCTGATTGACAAGTCGCTACCATTTTTTCAGGTAAGTACGTTTTGTTTTAAGCCTGTTTGTCGCTAGCCAAAATTAGCATCCCAGCTAATATCACAGCTAACGTGAATTACAGATGCACCTTGCTAACCAAGCTAGCTAGCTCCACCCTCTCATCCAAATATGGTCACGTTTGGTTCCAAAAACAAGAAGATGGCGACGGCCAAACTGGAGGCTTCAGAGTGGTACTGCACAAACCAACGGGTGACATCACGGCGGCTACATCCATTTCTGTTGTACAGTCTGTGTTTTTGACATTATAGCGTTAGCAAAGTGTAGCATCAGTGTTTGTTTAAAGGAGCAGTGTGACGGATTTTGTGGCATCTGGCGATGAGGTTCTCCTTCCCAGCGCGTGGTGAATCTACGGTGGCCCTGAAAGGCCCTCTGTAGAGCCAGTGTTGGATTTGAACTCTCTGGGCTCCTGTAGGAACATGGCAGAGGTAACTGAAACACTGATGAAAACGCATTTTTGATCCTCCTGAATGCGGCAGGCCTGCAGGTTGTTACCTGATCAGTGGCTGATTAAATGACTTCATTAATATTGATGAGCGCCTTCATCGTCAGCCTGAGACACGCAGTTTCATTAACGCTAATGAACGATCTGATAATCGCCCGTGTGTCCTGTTGCCTGGCAACAGCTGATATTGATCGACTGGTCTGAATTATTTAGAATTAATGAATAATTCATCTTTGTGTTTGTTTTTCCCGTCTGTGTTCAGCAGCTGCTGTCAGAGGGCGCCGCCCACCATCATGATGTCACACCGCCTGTCAATCATCCACACTGAAGGCCGAGGGGGTCTGTCAGGAAAATTCAAGAACCCTACCCTCTTTAAGGTTCATCAGCAGTCCTATAAGGGTTCTCTGGGTTCTCCTCAGGCTGTCTGAAGGGTTCATCAGGAAACCTGGTTGTTCTCAGACATCCCCAAACTTACTCAGGGTTCTCTAAGTTTTATTGGGGTTTGTTAGAAATTCCCAGGGTTCCTTAAGGTTCTGGGTTCTTCAGGCTTTGTGGACCATAAAGTTTCTCCCTCTTTAGAACAGAGCCCATGCAACGTTCCCGGCAGCACCTCGGAGGTTCTCTGTAGACCCATGTGAACCTGTATGAGGTGGGTTCGGGTGTCGGTCTGGACTCTGGGGCCATTTTGAAACGGCCTTGTGTCTGAGCTTCACTCTCTGAGCTGCGCTGCCTCCTGCTGGACGCCTGAGGAACCACACCAGGACCAGAACCTGAGAACAGAAGAACTTGGAGGCCGACCTGCAAACTGAGGAGGAGAGAGGAAGGTGACAGGAAGCTAAAATCGAGCAGGGGGACCGAAAGAAAGTTTTAATAAGCAGCAGAAGTTTATCGAGATTATTTCTAATAAACAAATGTTTCATTTTGATTCTTTAAATCAGCTGTTCCACATTCTGAAGAGGAAGAACTGACGGCGCTGGAAGAAGTTCTCTTCTACTACAGTATAAGTACTAATACCACAGTGTAAATCTCTCTCTCCACGTAGAGCTCGCCGTCCTCAGTATATTTTGCTGCCAATACTTAAGTAACAGTTTGAAGGACGTTTTTAAAGTATTTCTTCATGTACTACATTTATATATCTTACAGATTTCCATCAAACTGAGTCGCTGATGTTGATTTTGTGATATTTTAAGCAGACTGGTTCTGATTCTGAAGCTGATTATATTGGATTAAAAACAGGAAGTGAGTAAAAGTGTCAAACTGCAGCTGAGCTCACCTGCTCAGGTAGAAACAAACGGCACCGACACTTTTTCTTCTGCTTTCCAACTTTATTCATTTTGTAAAAAAACAAAAACATACTGAGTGTTTTTCAGGTTCTCTTCAGGTCGTTGAAGAACTCCTGCAGAACGTTCTCCACCTCGTCCTCCCTGTAATCTTTAACCACGAAGAGGTCGCCGTCATCAGCTCCTCGAATCATGGCAGAGAGATCTGCGGGCGGTGGGGTAAAATATTATATTTGTGTAAGTCAAGGGAACTGGAATGCAGCCGATGTGAAGCTGTCAGGTTAGGAGAGGAAGGAAGGGAGCAGGAAGCTGGAATGAGGGAAGGAGGGAAGGAAGGTAGGAAGGAAGGAAGCAGGATGAAGAGGGAAGGAAGGAAGGAAGGAAGCAGGAAGAAAAGGGGGGAAGGAAGGAAGCAGGAAGAAAAGAGAGGGGAAGAAGGAAAGAACAGAGCATTATGGAAGAAGGGAGCAGGAAGCTGGAAGGAAGGAAGAATGAAAGGAAGGAAGCAGGACGTGTCCTCACTGCGTCCGGACGCCGGTCTGAACAGACAGAGGATCTTCTTCTTCATGCTGACCGCTCGGCCGAGCTCGTAGCCGACGCCCAGAGACGGCTGCGTCACCTCCGCCACGACCACTGAACGCACAGAGGTCAAAGGTCAAACACACCTGCAGACACCGCTGAGGGCCCAATCGCCCTCTAGTAATCATCAAAGGGACCGGTCTCACCGTCAGACTGTCGCAGCCAGTCCAGGTCTCGGTCGTGGATGGCTCGGTCTCCGGCTGCGGCGGCGTCCTCTCCTGTCCAATCACAGCGCAGCAGCTCAGTGACATCAAGCCAGGAAACTACGTGTATTTATACTACAGTGAAATACTCGCTGTGGCCAGTCCAGCATATACTGGACTCTGAACGCCACTACCAAGGACACGTGCTGGGAGACCAGGTCCGGGGGGGGGGGGGGGGGGCCCCTT
>NC_060161.1:5233070-5238491 GCF_021292245.1 Micropterus dolomieu
GGGGGGGGGGGGGGGGGGGGGGGGGGGGGGGGGGGGGGGCGGACTCCTTAAAGTCTTACAGTTTAATGGTAAATCTTTTAGTACTGCAGTACAAATACTTGTACTTTAGGATTCCTGTGTTTTGGTTCTGGTGTCCAGACTTTAATGGATCAGGACTCTGAAGACAAGTTTGTGAAATTACTTCTGACCTCTGTCGGTGAGCTCGGTGCTGCTCACGTGCTCGGTCAGCACGGTCCCGTAGCTCTGCAGCGTCTGAACGATCCTCCGGTACACGTGCACGTCATCTCTGCCGCCGCGGATACTCCCGCAGAAATACACCCGCATCCTCCGGCTGCTCCCCTGGCTGTCTTCCTGATGCAGATTTACGCGCTGGATTGAACGACGCTCTGCGCGGTGACGTTGCACCGTAGGCTACGTAACGTCAAAATCGTGCTCTTTTACCCTGAGCCCAGTCTCGCAGGTAAACCGCTGTAAATAGACTCTTCTTTCTCCGCTCTGATTGGCTGGATTTTATCATCTAAACCTTTATTTTTATAGTCTACGCCCTAAACTCATCAGCCTCTGATTGGTGCAAGCAGGACCGCGGTTGCGGGGGATAAAACTGCCTGACAAGCAGCGCACAGGGCAAAATAAAAGCTTTCCTTTGGCTGCCTTACTGTAGGAAATAAAACATTTAAACTTCTTCACGTCTAAATCTGAGGTACTTGTACTCTGAACTGAAATATACTACACTAGTTTAATTAGAAATACTTCAGTAAAAGTACTTGTGTAGAGCTCCTTCACATACTCTTAGTTTATTGTGATTTTATTAATTGATCCTGTTGGTCATCTTCATCTGAACCTGCAGTCGGTTCAAAGTAGTGAGCAGTGTCACGTGGAAATACAGAAGTACATCAACATCCTGAACTAAATGTACACGTCGCATCATTTCATCCGACAGCTTCAGTTTCCACATTTAAAATGTTTTGTCCAGCACGACTAAAGTAGTTTAACAGACGGATCAGCTGACCTGCTCCAACTAAACATTTAGATATTAATTAGAAAACCAGCAGCTCATTAAGTCAAACCACAAAGTTTATTAGAGACTCTGTACAGAAACTATAAATACAGCAGAACATGGAAACCAACAGAATAAAAACATAAAACACCAACAGAGGAGTTCAGAGAGAAAACTGATGGAGCTTCTGACAGGAAGAGACGGGCGGGGGCCTCAGTGGGTCTTCAGCAGGGCCCCCAGGCTCCTCACTGTGGCGTTGAGCGTCAGTTCAGGCACGTCCCTGGCCACCCGCTGGATGGGAGCCATGTAGGGTCCTTCCAGAGAGTCCAGGAGCCCTGAAACAACGACAGGACGTCTCACTCTGAAACAACGACAGGACGTCTCACTCTGACACAACGACAGGACGTCTCACTCTGACAGCAGTCGCATGACTGTTTCTAAACATAATGGCGTTTCTGACCTTCTACGATCTTGTGGTAGGCGAAGTGAAGGTAGAGCAGGAACAGCATGTGGAGGACTGCCAGCGTCCCGCAGAGGAGGAGGCGAGGCGTCTGACCCACCGTACGAGACAGCAGAGCCGCCACCTGACACGGGACGACACACGCAAACCAGGTTAGCTAACAGCTGAGGGAGAACAGGGGGGCTGATGGGAAACGCAGTCCTCACCATACGCAGAGTGGACAGTCCTCCGACCAGTAGCCAGAGGGCGTAGAACAGGAAGTGGAAGTGGATGTTGTAGGAGATGAGGAGGACGACGCAGTGACCGAATAGACCGTAACCCTGGGGACAGGAGACAGGAAGTGATGACGAGCCTTTATTAAATACTCATTCAGATCCTAGATGAGTGTGTGCAGTCCTGTCACTGACCAGCAGGGAGAGCATCTGCAGCATGGTGATCTGAGCGTTGACCAGGTACGCCAGGAAGTAGATGAAGGAGGAAACGCCGAGCCAGTAACCGAAACACGTTCCTATGGCTGTTCCCATCAGGGTTCCCTCCCTCTGCAACACACACGAACACACATCAGCTACGTCAGAGGACCACAGCGAGTGAGTGTTTGTGTGCGTGCGCTTACAATGACGGTCCCTGACGTCTTCATGCCGTGCAGCAGGATCGCCACCAGAGTGAAGACCAGCATCAGGGGGCCGTACAGCTCGCCTGCTATCTTCTACACACAGGGAGTACAAACTGTCAGAGGACCAGAGCTGGAGCTGACCAGTTCATACAGACGTCTGAGAAAGCAGCTCTTATTTTGAAAAGCCTGTCTTGAATGAACCTGGACCTGGACCTGACCCAGGATCAGCCTGTTAGATGAACCTGGATCTGAGGTGAGCAGTCACACCTGTTTCAGGAAGTAGGAGTGTGTACCTGAGGGAAGTTGATCATGCGGACAGGTATCATGGACTCCAACAGCCTGAGAGGAGACAGTTAGCATCAGTTAGCATCAGACCGAACAGGAAACAGCTGACCACAAACAGGAAGTGGAGGGTCCTACCTGCTGCGGACCTGCGCCGGCTCCACGTCAAAGTACGGCCTCAAGATGTCGATGTTGGCGTACAGGTTGAAGGCTCTGGAGGCCTGACGCTTCCCCGCCTGCCACACCTGAACACATCACAGGTTATTAGTAACGCTGCTCCACCAATCAGAACACAGTTCAGCTAGCCAGTCCTAAACTTTTCAAGTCGGTTAATCTAACGACTAATTGTTTATTCTAAAGAAAGAAATTATTTAAAACTAAATGTTTCTGACATGGATTCATTTCAATATTAAGTAATGCAGTATGATAAAATGTATTTCTGCATCAGCGAACACCTGAAAGGACTCAGACTGTACAGACAGTCGCAGATTGTCTGTAATTAGATTCAGCTGTTTTCTCGCTCATACGTGGCCGTTAAATAAACAGAAAATATGGAACAGCCGATCGTTACATGACTCGCGGTGTAACATTATGTTACCATGACAGCAGCGGGGCAGAAGTTACTTTTAACATGAAGGCGATGAAGAAACACGACGTGTCCTCGTGCTGATAATGTGCTCGTGTGGCGACAGAAAGTAAACACGATTTGCAGTGCTGCCGTCTAGACACAGTGCTGCGGGATACTTCCGTTTCACGTGTTCGTGCTGCTTCACTATTCGTGTGTGAAATACTCCAAACTTTAGACGGTCGAAGGTGCGGCCTTGTAGGCGGAGCTTGTCCGGGATAATCCCACACCGGAAGCAGCGACGCGACGTAATAGATTACGTTGACGAATCGCTCCAGCCCTAAAATATCTCTCGCTCTCGCTCTCTCTCTCTCTCTCTCTATATATATATCCTTTATTTAAACAGGAAATGTCCCATTGAGAGTCTCTCAGAACCTGGGATCTGGACTCACCTCGTCAGCCACCTGTCGGCCCAGCTGACCCTTTAACCCCTTCATGCCCAGAAACTCTCCGTCCTCGGCGTTGTCGTCCTCGGTGGCGGCCGCCTCAGCCGCCACCTCCTCCTCCTCCTTCATCCTCTGGTGCATCTCCCCCATGTCCTCGAAGCTGGAGCCCGACGTGTCGTCCATGTTCTCCATGTCCACGACGGCCGAGCCGCCGCCCTGAGTCAATACATCAACCAACGTGCAAGAACATGAGAACATGTACTTTTACTGCTGATACTTTAACTACACGAAGCTCAGAGTACTTGTGTACTTTTACTGCTGATACTTTAACTACACGAAGTTCAGAGTACTTGTGTACTTTTACTGCTGTACTTCAGTTATGAATTTAGGAAATGTACTTGAATCTCAGTACTTTTCATCGTTGTATTGGTGCTTGAGTGAAATATCTAAATACTTCTTGCGTGACATGACGTCACTCAGGTGTGTTTACCTGTCAGAGCACTTCCTGTAGTTTTCAACACTCACACAGCTCAGAGAGCCTGTTAGCATGTTGTGTTAGCACTGGTTGTCAGCTTCACGTTAGCTTGGTGGGTTATCTTAGCTAAGCTAGTTAGCAGCCTGTTGGTAAGTTAGCTCGGCTTTCCTGATTAGCACGTTAGCAGAGGGGTTATTTCTCCCGTTAGCTGGTCAGTTAGCACGTTAGCAGAGGGGTTATTTCTCCCGTTAGCTGGTCAGTTAGCACGTTAGCAGAGGGGTTATTTCTCCCGTTAGCTGGTCAGTTAGCACGTTAGCAGAGGGGTTATTTCTCCCGTTAGCTGGCCAGTTAGCACGTTAGCAGAGGGGTTATTTCTCCCGTTAGCTGGTCAGTTAGCACGTTAGCAGAGGGGTTATTTCTCCCGTTAGCTGGTCAGTTAGCACGTTAGCAGAGGGGTTATTTCTCCCGTTAGCTGGCCAGTTAGCACGTTAGCTCACCTGGATGAGGTTGTCATCGAAGCTTCCCCACGGTTCCGTGTTCGTGTTTCTGTTCCCGGAGCCCGCAGACATTTTCCCCCGCGGCGGCAGATCCCCTGACGGTGTGCCGTGTTTGTCCCGGGCCGGTGTGTGAATGTTCTCTCGGCGGACGGACGGAGTTTAATCTCCGCAGAAAGAACAAATAATCCGTTGATTCGGTCTCTAAAATTTACATCACACAAACAACAGCACCTCTGACTCCGCCTCCCTGCGCTGCACGCAGCGGGCGCGATGACGTCACAGTTGACGTAGACGACGTGATCATCTGATCGGCTGTTGGTCTTCTTGTTGTTGTTGTTTCCGGCAGATTAGACGCACGTGTTGCTGCCCTCCGCTGTTCGTTATTGACGTCTTGATTAATGCTGATTGCCTGGATCCTTTTTATAATCCTGTATTTTTTCATTTTGTCCCAACTATCCAAGTTAACTTAGAGCTCGCAGGTCTGTGAACAGTTTGCTTCTGTGACTTT
The DNA here is from genome assembly GCF_021292245.1 of Micropterus dolomieu. Classification (NCBI taxonomy): domain Eukaryota; kingdom Metazoa; phylum Chordata; class Actinopteri; order Centrarchiformes; family Centrarchidae; genus Micropterus; species Micropterus dolomieu. Next base: position 5,237,914 of record NC_060161.1, read on the forward strand.
CTGCAGTGAACTAACACATGCTTCCCACAGTGCCCAAACCTCAGTCTGGATAAAACTACTGCGTCTCTTCTCTTACAGATAAAAGCACATTTTTCTTTCTCTGCAGTTCTTTGTACTGACCCTCCCCTTGCTTTCATGTTCCCATCATTACTGACCTCTTTATTATTTCTGTGTAATCTGGTGATCCATACTGTACATTCATTTGAACTCCTCGTTGCCGTCTCCTCATTACCCTCCACGCCCATGTGGACCCACAGAAACCCCACCTCACACCCTGCTTTGTGAATTCTGTGAACACCTGCATAATTTCCACAAGTAAATCAGGCCTGGCCTTATCCAACGAAGGTTAAAATCAAGAACAACTGGACTTGGTTGAAGATACTGGGAGACGTTTCGTCCCTCATCCAAAGGACTTCTTCAGTTCTGACTGACCTGCAGGGAAACTCAGCTATTTAACCTCAGTGGGGTCGTTGTCCCGGGTCATCGATACCGCTGGTTCGTTAGTGTTCCTTGTTGCTGTGACGACAGTCGTTACAGTCGTTAAGACTACCTGTGGCCAAGACTGAACGACCATCGTT
>NC_060161.1:5238511-5244586 GCF_021292245.1 Micropterus dolomieu
CAGCACCTCTGACTCCGCCTCCCTGCGCTGCACGCAGCGGGCGCGATGACGTCACAGTTGACGTAGACGACGTGATCATCTGATCGGCTGTTGGTCTTCTTGTTGTTGTTGTTTCCGGCAGATTAGACGCACGTGTTGCTGCCCTCCGCTGTTCGTTATTGACGTCTTGATTAATGCTGATTGCCTGGATCCTTTTTATAATCCTGTATTTTTTCATTTTGTCCCAACTATCCAAGTTAACTTAGAGCTCGCAGGTCTGTGAACAGTTTGCTTCTGTGACTTTCTGCAGTGAACTAACACATGCTTCCCACAGTGCCCAAACCTCAGTCTGGATAAAACTACTGCGTCTCTTCTCTTACAGATAAAAGCACATTTTTCTTTCTCTGCAGTTCTTTGTACTGACCCTCCCCTTGCTTTCATGTTCCCATCATTACTGACCTCTTTATTATTTCTGTGTAATCTGGTGATCCATACTGTACATTCATTTGAACTCCTCGTTGCCGTCTCCTCATTACCCTCCACGCCCATGTGGACCCACAGAAACCCCACCTCACACCCTGCTTTGTGAATTCTGTGAACACCTGCATAATTTCCACAAGTAAATCAGGCCTGGCCTTATCCAACGAAGGTTAAAATCAAGAACAACTGGACTTGGTTGAAGATACTGGGAGACGTTTCGTCCCTCATCCAAAGGACTTCTGAACTATGACCTGGATGACTGAGAATCTTCATAGACAGGCCTCGCCTTAGTAATCACCAAGCAGTACATGCATTCTGTAAACTCATTTGCACATTATTCAATATATTTGTGTTATGCTAACTCATTATTTAAATATATAATAATTATATATAATAACATTTATAACAGTATAATACATATAATTTAGTGTATTAACATTTTGCATTAATTTTTCAATATATATTTTGTATTGTATTAATAAAACAAATATATTGATCATATTTACACATTTATAACATTAATGTGTATTAATTGTATTCGTATTTTTATTGTATTAATAGTATAAATATATTTATATTTTATAAAACAATCAAAAAACGATAAATATTCACTTGCGTCAGAAACGGGCTGCGGTTGCCGTAGTCTCACCAGCAGGGGGCAGTCTCGCTCTCGCTCTGACTGGAACGGGATGTTGGTCTAGGTTCTCGCGAGACCTCTCCACCCCTGCACACATTTTTTTCCCTTGACGTGGTCGTGACATTGGGGGCACCAGCCGGTGGGAAACACCGGCTTTTGCTTTTGACGGAGCAGTTTAACGGAGTAACGTGTCACCGAGCTAACTTGGATTATTAATGTCATCGAAGTCGAGAGTCCACAGCAAAGGCACGAGGTGAGTTCGTCCGTCTGCGTCACAGAAAACCGCTCTTTTAACATCGACAACGTTAGCTAGTTAGCTTAGCTGGCCAGAAAGGCTAGCTGCTAAGCGTAACAGCTACAAAGCATGTGTGTTCTCAGCTGATGGGTGTTTACATGTTAACGACGGGCTTTTAGAGGGATATTAATCATCTTAATCATCTTAATCATCCTGGTAGGTCTCAAGTTTTATATTAAATGTTACTTACGTCCTCCTGTTTTAGGACCAAACTCGCTCTAATTTTGCAGTCACTTTACAATTTTTACTCTGCGGGAAGGTTTCACTTGGTGTAACATTAGTTTTTAAATTATTTTACACATTAATAGAACCCACTCTTTAATTCGGCGTGCTTATAATGTCACAAGTAAGAAGATGTTATCTGTTAGATGTGTTTCCTTTGCCACTCTCACTGTCTCCTTCCAGTAAACCTCGAGCGGAGCAGTCGTTACTTGGATAATGCTTCTTATATCAAAGTTGGGTGTTTTACTAAAATGAAATGCTGCTGGGTGGAATATCTGTTGACCGAGTTTACCCGCAGACCTTTTGAGGTTTTGAGATAGTGTTAAGTTGTTCTGCCGGTTTGCGTCCTGTCGAACAAACCTGAACAGAAATAAACAGCCAGTCTGCCGCGTGGAGTTTGGCGAGCTGACGTGAGACAGCTGATTGTCACGTTCAAGCTCGGTTAATATAAACCAGAGTAATCAGCTGTAGACACCGGCCCCCGCCGCCTCACTCTTAATCAATAATCGATGTAATATTGGTGTTTATGCCAGACTAAGGAGCAGCTCGCGTGTCTTCTGCGGGGCCCTCCCCCTGCGGGGGGAGGGGGGGGGGGCGAAGTACGTGCGGGCCGACAGGCGGTGATGGCGGACGGAACAGTTTCCTCATTCCTCTGAGCTCCGACACACAAAACAAACTAACCAGCTCTGAACTCACTGCAAGCGGCTCAACTCGGAGGTCTCTGGATCTTTTTCTGTTTGACATGAGGTATGAAACCGGGATTTACCGACTGCGTTACTCTCCGGTGCTGCTGCCGGGGAGCCTGCGCGTGGCTGATCGGTGGAGTTAATTATATATATATAGAGTATAATTATGCAGATTGTCATTATAGAAACCCTGCGCGAGACAGAACGCTGAATAAGGAACGAGACAGTTAATTATTGGCCTCACTCGGATCCATGACTCACGCAGAAGGACTACAATGGTGTAAAAATACTCCTTTTTATCAGTAGAAATCCTTCAGTCAAGTCCTAACCTAAGTAAAAGTTACAGTAACACGTACTTTTTAAATATCTACTGTAAAAGTACTTGTTAAAGAAGAAACTGGTGATGTTATAATACTAAATTGTGCTCATGTGTATTATACTGCGAGGATGGGGATATTTTTCTAACTATATTCAGTCAGGTGGTTAAATGTGCATCAAAGTTTTATCTGGTCAGAAGCTTCAGGAGTTTAAATGTGTTTTTAAAGGTTCATTCTCTGTTACACACAGTACACACACAGTACACACAGTACACAGGAGCGGCGTCATGAATTTATCTGTGAATTTAACGCTCATACAGCGCAGGGTACAATTAGGAAAATACTCGAGCACAGTACAAGTACCTCAGTGCTGGAGTAAATGTATTTAGTGTTGACATTAAGGCGAACAGAAGGAAACATTAGACCCAGTTCAGACCTGATTATATTTCAGCCAGTTGGATCGTTTCTTTACGCTTCAAGTTTTGTGTGTCAGTAAACTGAAACTCTGTCAGACAGAACAAGACGTCGACTTTATAACGGGCCTTTTTCTCTGACAGCTCACTGGTCGTCCTGAGCAGGTACGGACAGCTGACTTGCTGCCGTCTAACCCGTTTTAATATTTCTGTTTTGTTTTCCCCGTGGAGCTGTAGAGTTAACAGGCGGCTCCTTGATTACAGTTTATCTTCAGCGCTCAGAGGTCGTCTTTGTGTGACACCTTTAGAAATCTGCATGTGTCAGCAGCTTCCAGCGGAGAGCATCGCCGCTCTCCTGCACGCTCATCAAAACGTACAGACAGGAAACAATGCAGAGTGTTTAGATACGATTTTAAAGCTGCCGCGTTCAACAGCTTTATATTCAGAGACGATAAAGTACCTGGATCTGTTTTAAAAAGTAGAAAATATACACATCTAAAGTAGTGTGGACATGTGCAGTATTTACAGAAGTGTCATGATAAATACTACTAATAATAATGGACACAATCCTCAAATACTACAGTATACCAGAGTATTTAGAACAGAATACTGCGTGCTGTCAGGTTTGTACTGGTTCTGGTTTCTCAGTCTTAATGATGTTAAACTGGACCGTTCTGGTTCTGGACCGACGCTTCGCTGCTCTGATATTTTCAGCCCTTTAACTAAAGATGACACGTTCTTATCGGCGGCTCGCTCGGCCGCCTGCTGACTGTTTCCTGCTGATACTGCAGCGGCGCCGCGCCCTGAGGCCACGATACCATTTCAGAATAAAGTAAAGTGAAAGTACTTCCCTGTACCTGAAAGTACTACACTTTTTAAAGTACTGCACCGTAGTGTGGAAGTGTCCCCAGAGTCTAAAGGTACTCCACTTTGTGTAAAAGTACTGCTCCGTGTGTGTACTCTGTACGTGTTGTGTGTATTAATAGTTTGGTGGTCTGACTGGTTTAATCCCAGAGCACAATGGAGGAGGTCAGCCGAGGCGTTGCCACGACAACGCCGGCTGAACGCACGGCTGGTCCGCGGTCAGCTGAGTCAGACGGAGGGTTGACAGAAAAACAGAAACACAGAAGTGATGTGACTCTCGGTGGATTTTTATGTTTAAATGTCTTTAAATTAAATATAAATACAAAACACAACAAATTGATGATGTAATAATATATAAACCCTACAGTACTTTAACACTAAAGACCTGATGGTCAGGGTTCTTACGCTCCAAACCAGCTTCTATCAACACAAGGATGACCACCTGAAGGAGGAAGCAGCTGTACAGGAACCGGTTCCATTTTGGTACCTGGTTTCTTTACCCAACCCAAGATGTTTCACAGGGGAGGTGGAGAGAGAGAAAACAAACTATCACGTTATAAGACATCAACACAGGACGACTGTCAGACGGCTTATTTACATCACGTTTTACTTGCTGAGGAGCGTTTAGCTGAGCGTTGTTGACTCAGCTGATCTTTCACTGAGGGAGGAAACGGTGAAGAAAGGAAAGCAGAAGTGCAGGAACGAGAGCGGCGTCGGTGGAGGAACCACAAGAGAGCGTTAGTTTCAACATCTGCGAGGAATCGCGCTGATGAAAGAGCAGCAGAAGTGAGACTGAAGGGAAAGTTCTTCATAAGAGGATTATTGATTGTTCAGTAAAACCCCTAATACCACATTTATTAAACGGTACATCTGGTATTTTCCGTTGGGCTGCTCAGCTGACAGGGTCAGGCTGCTGTTTCTGTGCTTCAGCTTCAGTCCGACTTTGTGACGCCGTGCCCTTCTTGTTTCCTGTCCAGGATGCCGTCGGGGGAGGCCTCGGCGAGCGGGTTCCAGCAGTGCCGTCTGGCCCAGGAGCAGCTGGAGGACGCCATCAACGCCGTGATGAAGGCCGAGCAGCAGCTGAGGGAGAACGCCAGAGAGGTCAGTGCCTTCCTCCCCCTCCTCCTCGTCAGCCTGCCTGCCAGTCTGTGTGCAGGGCTCGCAGGCCGACACGCAGGCTGCTATCGACCTTTAGCTGAAGACATCAGTTCTTCTCTTTACAGGAACTCTGCGGCAGAGAAACGTTCTGATCAGGGTGGGTTGGTTTACTGTACGGCAGAGCTGTAGGGCCAAAAATGTCTTTGTGGTTTTAAACTTTTCTTTCTGCTCAGAACAAACAGTAACCAGATCTGAGGCAGAACGTTTATGATATCGATCCCATAATAAACTGATTTAGTGCCCAGCCGTATTCGTACTTCTTGTCTGACACACCGGGGAGTTAAAAACAGCAGAGCGAGGACGGGACAGGATCTGGTCTGAGTCCAGAGGGTTCACGAGGATCTCTGTGGCGTCTGAGTCAGCCGATGAGAACCGGCGGGAGACAATGGTCGGCTGACCGCAGCTCCTGTCATCAGTAACCCTTTTATCAGAGCTGAAGCTGTTTCAGCCATCAGGGTCTTTTCTAAACCTGCGAAGCTGTGAACCAATCTGTGGCGTTCGTCAGTGTGACCTCACCACAGCTGACTCAGCGTGTGTGTGTGTGAGAGAGACGCCAAAAACACCTTAAGTCCTGTCGTTGTTCGGTGCGGTCGCCGTGGTAACCCAGGCTCAATTAGCCATGGTCAGGTCAGGTCACGTTACCTGTGAGCGGAGGCGGAGCTGGACGAGTCAGCATATAAAAGAGTGAGGAGAGAGAGCAGAGCTCACTTCACTGACAGACTGAGACCAGCTCCGTCTCCGCCGCTCTGCAGGACTCTGCTGGACTCTGCAGGACTCTGCTGGGTTCTGCTCCTCTGTGCAGCCTCAGGTACAGCTGAGTGTTATTTGAATTAAATTACAGCGTATCTTTAGCACAAAGGCCACATTGTCTGTTTGTGTGTCTGTTGATTATAGGAAAATTTAAGTTCTGAATATTCAGTCCAAATATAATAATGATCTGTGTGGGGTCAGAGTACAAAACTAGAAACGTTACCAACGTCTTTGCCTTGTTTCCTGACCGGGAGCTTTTATTTTGAAGAGATCT
>NC_060161.1:5244686-5245564 GCF_021292245.1 Micropterus dolomieu
TATTCGTACTTCTTGTCTGACACACCGGGGAGTTAAAAACAGCAGAGCGAGGACGGGACAGGATCTGGTCTGAGTCCAGAGGGTTCACGAGGATCTCTGTGGCGTCTGAGTCAGCCGATGAGAACCGGCGGGAGACAATGGTCGGCTGACCGCAGCTCCTGTCATCAGTAACCCTTTTATCAGAGCTGAAGCTGTTTCAGCCATCAGGGTCTTTTCTAAACCTGCGAAGCTGTGAACCAATCTGTGGCGTTCGTCAGTGTGACCTCACCACAGCTGACTCAGCGTGTGTGTGTGTGAGAGAGACGCCAAAAACACCTTAAGTCCTGTCGTTGTTCGGTGCGGTCGCCGTGGTAACCCAGGCTCAATTAGCCATGGTCAGGTCAGGTCACGTTACCTGTGAGCGGAGGCGGAGCTGGACGAGTCAGCATATAAAAGAGTGAGGAGAGAGAGCAGAGCTCACTTCACTGACAGACTGAGACCAGCTCCGTCTCCGCCGCTCTGCAGGACTCTGCTGGACTCTGCAGGACTCTGCTGGGTTCTGCTCCTCTGTGCAGCCTCAGGTACAGCTGAGTGTTATTTGAATTAAATTACAGCGTATCTTTAGCACAAAGGCCACATTGTCTGTTTGTGTGTCTGTTGATTATAGGAAAATTTAAGTTCTGAATATTCAGTCCAAATATAATAATGATCTGTGTGGGGTCAGAGTACAAAACTAGAAACGTTACCAACGTCTTTGCCTTGTTTCCTGACCGGGAGCTTTTATTTTGAAGAGATCTGTCTCTCTCTGTCTCTGTCTCTCTGTCTCTCTGTCTCTCTGTCTCTCTCTCTCTCTCTCTCTCTGTCTCTCTCTCTCTCTCTGTCTCTCTCTCTCTCTCTCT
>NC_060161.1:5245584-5258472 GCF_021292245.1 Micropterus dolomieu
TATTCGTACTTCTTGTCTGACACACCGGGGAGTTAAAAACAGCAGAGCGAGGACGGGACAGGATCTGGTCTGAGTCCAGAGGGTTCACGAGGATCTCTGTGGCGTCTGAGTCAGCCGATGAGAACCGGCGGGAGACAATGGTCGGCTGACCGCAGCTCCTGTCATCAGTAACCCTTTTATCAGAGCTGAAGCTGTTTCAGCCATCAGGGTCTTTTCTAAACCTGCGAAGCTGTGAACCAATCTGTGGCGTTCGTCAGTGTGACCTCACCACAGCTGACTCAGCGTGTGTGTGTGTGAGAGAGACGCCAAAAACACCTTAAGTCCTGTCGTTGTTCGGTGCGGTCGCCGTGGTAACCCAGGCTCAATTAGCCATGGTCAGGTCAGGTCACGTTACCTGTGAGCGGAGGCGGAGCTGGACGAGTCAGCATATAAAAGAGTGAGGAGAGAGAGCAGAGCTCACTTCACTGACAGACTGAGACCAGCTCCGTCTCCGCCGCTCTGCAGGACTCTGCTGGACTCTGCAGGACTCTGCTGGGTTCTGCTCCTCTGTGCAGCCTCAGGTACAGCTGAGTGTTATTTGAATTAAATTACAGCGTATCTTTAGCACAAAGGCCACATTGTCTGTTTGTGTGTCTGTTGATTATAGGAAAATTTAAGTTCTGAATATTCAGTCCAAATATAATAATGATCTGTGTGGGGTCAGAGTACAAAACTAGAAACGTTACCAACGTCTTTGCCTTGTTTCCTGACCGGGAGCTTTTATTTTGAAGAGATCTCTCTCTCTCTCTCTCTCTCTGTGTCTCTCTCTCAATTCAATTTAGCTTTATTGGCATGAATGTAACAACCTCTCTCTCTCTCTCTCTCAGGTGCGTGGCGAGCTGCAGAGCAGTGTGAGCCGTCAGCAGGAGGCGCTGCGCTGCAGAGAGGTTTGGCTGCTGGGTCAGATCGAGCTGCTGGAGCAACTGAAGACAGAAACTCTGCAGCAGCAGCTGCACAGACTGCACTGGGTAACTGCTGTGGACTGGGAGCACTGGGAGCACTGGGGGGGTGATGTTTACTGTGTGTGTGACGTTCACTCTGTGTGTTTCAGCTCCGAGGTCAGTTTGACGTGATCGTCCATCAGATGCAGAACTCCAACAACAGCAACGACCTGAGCAACCAGCTGACCAGCTGCATGGAGAAGTAAATACACACACACACACATCCTTGTTCTTCTATCTTTGTGAGGAACGCCGTTGACATAATGCGTTCCCTGGACCCTCACCCTAACCTTAACCATCACAACTACAATGCTGAGCCTGACCTAAACCAAATTCTACCCTAACCCTGAAAACCAAGTCTGAACCTCCAAACATCCCTTTGACGTTGTGAGGACCGGCCCAAGATGTCCTCACTCGGTTGGTTAAATACGTGGTCCTCACTATGTAGCAAGTACAAGAACGCACATACACACTGCAGCTCAGTTAGGTGTCTGTACTGAAGTCGTCGCTCCTCCTCCTCCTCTGAGGTAGTTGTTGGGGGAGGAAAACAGTTTTAGAAACACGTTCAGACTCGACCTCCTGACTCCGAGCCGGCGCCGTCAGTAAACGACTGTTTCTGTTCCTATAATGAGTCTCCGACGTGTTGAGTCAGGACGGAGTCTCCTCGTCTGGTCTCTGGACCCGGGGAGGGACGCAGACTTCTTTACAGAAGCCCCAGTCACATGTACAGAACTCACCATTATTACAGAGGAGCGAGCTCGGACTTTAAATGTGTTGAGTTGGTGACGGCGGCGTGTTGAAGCTGAAACAGGAAGTCTAAATGTGAGACAGGAGGCTCTTCGTCATCAGGTCAATTATTCTGCCTCTAAAAAGGTTAAACCCAGAACACAACGATTAAAAACTAAACACCCTGAACGCATCCCGACGTGATGGAGGAGGCGGAGTCTGCTGTAGCTGTAACTGGGTGTGTTTGTTTCCTCCTGTGTTTGCAGGTTCTCCTCTCTGAGCCTGACACCAGAGGAAACACCTGACATGAGTTTCCACGCCGACACTCGCTCTCTGAGGCACGCCATCACCACGTTCGGCAGCATCACTGCTCAGGTGACGTACACGCTGACACGCACACAGACACACACCCCAAAGGCGGGATGCTGATCAGGTGTTTTCTGTACTTCCTGTTTGCAGCTCGTGGAGGGTGTGTCCTCGCAGAGCCCCGCCCACCTGAGAGATCAGGTGCAGAGTTGTCCAATCGCTGCCAAGAGACAGGTAACTCAGAGCGGCGAAGGTTTGATCAGGTGTTGTGGGGATGTTTAGTGAAGGCGCTCTGTGTGTCACGTGATCACACGCTCTCTCGTGTCCCTGCAGAAGATGGATGCCGCCGCTCTGGACCACTGGCTGCTGGGAGCCCGTCCAGCAAGCAGCGCTCCTATTGGCTACCAGCCCAGCGGGAACCCTGAGGATTGGCTGATCCCACACAAGGAGAGCAAGGTGAGACGGCGAGTCCGAGGACGCCTCTTTAGAGACGATTATGTGAGTCCAGACCCGTTGATGACCGGTCTATATGGGTCCACTTCTAACTGGTCCAGGACCCCGTGGACAGGAAGTGGACCCAGAGTCTTAAGTCCTTAAACAATAGCGGCGTTCTTGTCATGTCTCAACCCTCCATGTTGTTCCTGTTGACCACATGACTTCCTGTGTGTTTGTGTCAGACTTCCTGTCCGGTCCTGGCCTCGGTGGACTTCCTGCAGGCCTGGGGTCAGCTCAGGGACCTGGAGGCGTGGCTCCTCCCGGACCAGACCCCCGTCAGAAGGGACAGGACCAGCAGCAGCTGCAGCTCCTCCTTCTCCATCGAGAAGATCGACGAATCAGAGTTCACCGTCTCCTCGGAGGAGGAAGAGGAGGAGGAGGAGGAGGAGGAGGAGCTGAGCGACTGGCTCATCACTCCGCCTACTGTTGCCATGGAGACCATGTCAGACGCCGAGCGGTGGCGTCTGGTGTTGAAGCCGTTTGAGGACAGATGGTCGACCAGTGATTGGCTGGCGGGGTCGAGCCGCCCCCCCGCAGACTGCTCCTCCTGCTGCCAGACCACCAAGGCCGTGGAGATCGAGAACCTGGGCCGGCTCAAGTGCCTCAAGACCCCGCCCGCCTCCAGCCCCGGCTCCCCGGCGGGCCTGGAGGCGTGGCTGCAGCAGGTGGTTCCGGTGCAGCAGAACTGCCGGGCCAACGAGGTCTGCTCCACCTACGCCGACTGCGTCTGCGAGGGGAACTGTGGGAAGGAAGCGCTGAGCCTCTGGCTGCTCCGGCAGGACGGGCGAGACAAGAACGGAGTCCCGGTCGACAAGAACGCCACGCCCGCCGACAAGAACGCCACGCCCGCCGACAAGAACGCCACGCCCGCCGACAAGAACGCCACGCCCGCCGACAAGAACGCCACGCCCGCCGACAAGAACGCCACGCCCGCCACTAAGAGTGCCCCGCCCACCCTGCGCCTCAGGGAGCAGGAGCAGAAGGTGAGTTTGTTTCCGTCACCTCAGGTTTGTTGATGTGATCCATGAAGTAACAGGACGCTGACTCTCCTGGTCCCCCCTCAGGTTCAGGCCATCCTGGAGGCCTGGCTCCACCCGTCCAACATCTCCTCCTGCAGGGCTCCTCTGCAGACTCTCACCTCCTCCCTCTCGGGCTGGTTGGCTCCGGAGGAGGAGAAGGCCAGCAGGGAGGAGCACAGCTCCCACTTCAAGCCTTCCTCCTCCTCTTCTCTGTTCCAGTGCCCTCCGGATCCAGGACTCTGGGTGTTTCCAGGACAGACGCCTCCTCCTGCTCCGGGGTCAGGAGGTCAGCCCGGCCCAGAACCCGAGGAGGACAAATGGCTGCTGAAGAAGAGGAGTCAGGCTCAGGTAACGGGACCAGCTGAGTCCGGCAGAGACCAGCACACGAGTAGCTCACAGCCGCCGTCCGGCCTCGACCCTGTTGGTTCTGACTGTTTCCTGTTTCCTGTGTGTAGGAGCGTCTGGCGCTGCCCACCGTCTGTGACCTGTTCTCCTGCCTGAAGCTGGGCGGAGACAAAGAGAAATGGCTGCACAGGGCTCCGGAGCAGGTGAGTCCGCTCGGTCCAGGACCGGAACCAGAAGGACCCTCTTCTTCTTTGTTGACGGAACACATGAGGTGACGTTCGGTCGGCGTAGCGGTTGCTGGCAGATCAGAGACACTTTGACGGGCTGTAAAATGCAGGAAGTCAGGATCTGAACGCACGGGTCTTAACGCGTCTTTGAGATTTGCTTCTCGAAATCCACCACAGGTGCATTTTCACATGTGACTCGTCTCAAACTAGCATTTAGTCTCAGTACCACTCAAATCTTGCTGGTGCTGTGAACGCTGTGGGAGCGCCCAGTAACTTTGACCATTTTAACGTCTGCCTGTGGAATTACAGGAAACTTTTATACTCGTCTTCTGAACCCGTTCGCAGCAGCAGCGGCGCCGCATGTGGATGATGGAGCCTTTCAAAAGAAAACCAACGCGGTCGCTTATGAGTAACATCTGACTGGTCCGCTCGAAAAATATCCACCGTGTCGCGACTTGTAAAGTAGTGACGTTGAGAGAGGGGCGGGGCTGCGTGGCGAGGGAGAGGGAGGAGCTAAACGCGTGTTCACTGTGAAAGAAACGTAATCTGCGTTCAACAAAGCAGTTTGGGGACTTGGGGATTCTTGGGTCTCTGTAAATGATGTCAGAGTGCCGTGAGAAGCCTTTTGTTATGATTTGTTGCTAGTGTTACGTCCCCAGGTGTCCTGGATGTAACATACAGGTGTGGCAGGTTGGGAACGGCCGAGACGGAGAAGAGTTCCTGTCAGTGCGGCTTAAGATGGCTGCTGTCATCCAGGTGACCAATCAGGAGACTCCAATCAGCTCTGCAGGACCAATCCAGTGTGTCCACCTGTTCTCTATTACCTGCGTACACTGAGAACAGCTGACATTGCAGGGGGAGATAAAAACAAACACAATATGCTGATATACGATACTAATATAATATACTTTAACAAGAAAAGCCAGACTGCCGACATCAACCTGCTGCTGCGAGTGATGCGGGTGGACGTTCAACTAACGGTCTGGTCCATTTTAGGCCCGAATATGGGAAATATACTGTAATATTTACAGTGACGGGTACGAAAGTAAACTCATCTGTTGTTGTTGCCTCTTTTGGGGGGTCCAAGCCTTAATTACAGGGGTCAGACCCCTTAACCATCGCCGTCCGCCATCTTTCTACGTGTCAGCGACTCGCCCGTGTTGTTTCGACTTCACATGAATATTCCCGACAGCGAATCAGAGCACAGTAATAATAAATGTTTTTTTTTTCTTCCAGATGTGACGGCGATGATGATGGATGCTCCTTCTTCTTCTTCTCCTCTCTTCTGTGAGTCACTTTATTATTGCTGATCAGCGCACACGAACGCAACAGTCTAACCATCGCCGCCTTCTTCCTGTGACATCACCACGCCGAGCCGCTACCCGCCGCTCTCCTCCAATCAGGACCAGGAACGAACCGATCGGTACGCCGAGTCGGCCGTCTGCGTGGGGGGGAAACCTCGTGTCTCCACTCTTGACTCACGAGGTTTTCTGACGTCACCTCGAACTTTAGGACTCTTTGATTTGCATTTTTAAGTCGACCAATCAGATCCTCTCCTGATTCGTTATTTTAAGTCGTTTGTTTAGTAGAAATATTGATTGCTGATTAGAACTCATTTCTTTGATTTGGTGCAGCTTGATTCATGCAGACCTACATATCCCAGAATGCATTTAATCAGCTGATCCTGACAGGAGGAGAAGGGGCGGGGCCATGGAGTCGGGTGGGCGGAGCTAATGTATAAATAGTCTAATATAAAGTAGTCTTTATTTTAACGAGCCAGGTTTTATGATTTCTCTTCATGGATCAGATTCTCTGGGTGCATTATGACCTTTTCTTCTGTTTTTCCTGTGAAACTGCTGAACTACAGAGATCTACTTCCTGTCCAGGCTGCAGGCTGCTCGCATCACTTCCTGCAGTCACAATAGCCGAGTCCATAGAGACGCACTTTAAAACCTCCTGAAAGTTTAACAGACACAAAACATTCAAAACATAGTTTGCCCTGAGTCTAGTCTCGCAGGCTGACCACCTGCGAGACCTGGTTCAGGGCAGAAACAGAAACTTTTGTTTCCCAAAATGCCTTGGGCCGAAGCATCCTGCAGCCTCGTAGCAGACGGGTCACGTGACTCCGCAGTCAGCAGTGATTGGTGCTTTTTAATGAAGCTGTGTGACAGTTTGTTTGGGGGGGCGGGGGCTTCTGTCATATAACGCTGTGATGTCATCAGCACTCTGTTCTCTACAGTAATAAAACATGCTGACATTATCGCCGTGTCTGTGACATCACTAAGGTCAAACACATTTCTACACCAGTTTACATCTTTACACTTTTATCCAAAGCGACTGACATTTGAGGAAAAACCGAGTAAGAGATCTACAAGAGACAACGGACGGTAGTGAGAGCTGATCGACCACATCAGAGGGGTAAATGAAGAGTTAACGACGGTGCGAGCAGTACGAGACAGAAGAAGAAGAAGTAGATCAGGTTCATTTCAGAAATGTTTGAGCTTCCTGGAACGCACAGGTGGAATTCCCCTGGAAACATGACCTGAAGCTCAAACTGGTTTCAGCCACCTGACACGTCAGCTGTCAGCTGGACGCGCACACGGTAAACATCAGCTGTTCGCCGGAATCGAACAGGAAGTTCACCTGAAGGAACCGGTTCAGGGGGATTTACGAGGCTGAACGATGATGATAAGATAATGAAATGTGTTTTTAAACTAAAACAACAGACTGGATTCAGACACCAGGCTGAATGTAAACAGCAGCAACAAGACGATCATCTGGTTCCATCGTTTGCATCCAAAGAAGGTTAAAGTCAACAGGAAGGGCGTCACTCTGTGGTGAACGGTGTCGTCAGGGATCCGATCAGCGGCGGGACGATGCAAAATCTTTGTTTCGAACATGCAAGAGAAAGTAAAAACAAATAAAACGATGTTTAAAAACAACAGATGAGCAGCAAAGTCCCCGTCTTTATTTATCTAAGCTCATTCAAACATCAACAAAGGAGCGCTCCTGCTTTTACCACAGAGCCTCTTGAAAATAATTTCTTTGTTTTGAAAAGCTTGCTTCAGGTTCTCATTTAGTTTATTCCACAATTTAACTTTAATGAACGTGTTTTTCTTGTTGTAAATCTAACAAACGCTGTCTGAGCGGGGGGGCTGCGGGCATTAAACACTTCATCTCCTGCCGCCTGGAGACACAAACGTTTTTATTTATACAAAGAGAGAAATAAGAGGTTCAGCTGGCAGCTGACATTTCATAAATATAAAAATACAATCAGCTGCTTGTTTAGTTTCTTAGAGCTGAACTTTGTTTTCCTTCTGTGCAAATTTCTTTGTGCGAGAAATTCTTCAGAACATTTCAACAAATCAGCCCTCAGCGTCCCGCTGACGGCTCGGCTGCTGCTCTTTAACCTAAAAACCTGATGATACGTAGAGCAACTAGTGAACAGATGAAACTGAAGTGCAGAGTCTTCAGTGGAAAAATGTGTAACTGACTGAAGTCCGATCAGCAGTTTGTAGGAGTTCAAAAGATCGAGCAGCTTTTAAAGAGCGAGCGGCAGGTTGTGAGGAATGAACGTTTGAATGGCTTCACACAGAGATAACACTCTGATAAACTTCCTGTTTACTGCGGCTCATGAGGTCACACCCTCCACCAGGAGGACACTGATAGGCAGAGCTGTGACATCACTGTGACATCACTGAACGCGCCGCCAGTTTAAAAAACCCTCTGAGTTACTTTTACTGCACTACATGACATCATGCGTTAAGTTACTCTCATGGACTGATTACTGAAGGGGCCTACCAGGGGCCCTGAGAGGTCAGGGGCCCTGAGAGGTCCGGGGCCCTGAGAGGTCAGGGGCTCTGAGAGGTCAGGGGCCCTGAGAGGTCCGGGGCCCCTGGTCCAGACTTGGAAACAGTCGACTCGCACGTCTGTCTGTGTTTCTTCACACTGAAACAGAAGAACTTCTGTCTGGTGTTGAGTTCAGGCGCCTCTGACTCGCTCAGACATCACAACTCTTCAGATCGATCAGTAATCTGATCAGCAGCTGATTCACAGGAAGAAACCGTCAATAACGAGTCCCGTGTTCACCCTGTTCAGCTCTGTGACCTCTGACCCCGACCTGCTCACAGCTGTGTTTACTTCAGGGTCATCGGGACAACACGCCGCTGAGTGTCAGTGGACTTAGCTGTGTTTACTTCAGGGTCATCGGGACAACACGCCGCTGAGTGTCAGTGGACTCAGCTGTGTTTACTTCAGGGTCATCGGGACAACACGCCGCTGAGTGTCAGTGGACTTAGCTGTGTTTACTTCAGGGTCATCGGGACAACACAGCGCTGAGGGTCAGTGGACTCAGCTGTGTTTACTTCAGGGTCATCGGGACAACACAGCGCTGAGGGTCAGTGGACTCAGCTGTGTTTACTTCAGGGTTTTCGGGACAACGCAGTGCTGAGGGTCAGTGGACTCAGCTGTGTTTACTTCAGGGTCATTGGGACAACACGGCGCTGAGGGTCAGTGGACTGTTTGGACAGGTGAGCTGACACACGGAGGTTTTTACTTTGGACTTCCTGTCGGGGTTTGTTGCTCTTTAAGGTTTGAAAGTTTCCTTTCTTCCCGTCTTTGCACCTGAACAGGAACCAGAGGAGTTTCCAGGTGAGCGGGTTTTCATGTTCTGGGTTTTTCGGTCACGTTCACTTCCTCTTGTGACGCGTCTTTTAGTTGTGGCGCGGCGGAGACGTTTCTTCAGGTGCAGCCTGGTGGAGATTCTTCTACAATTACAAATAAATGAAGCAGGTATTTTTCTGGACGCGGTCGTCATAACAGGACAAATAAAAACAACAGGTAGAAATGTTCCCACGTTTTCTTAATCTTGACTGAAGCTCGGCCAACATGTGACATCACTTCCTGCCATACCTCCTCTCTAATCTTTAATCTCGCTGACGCAGGATATAAAGCAGAGACCGCAGAGACGTTATCTCCTCTAAGAGGCAACAACAACAGTTCAGCTCCGGTCGATGATCTGTAGAACTCACTGATAACTGTTGGTCCCTCAGACCAGGGTCAGGTGATCTGTGACTATCTGCACAGCTTCCCAGCATGCATTGCAAACGGTAGTCTGAGCTGATTAAATCCTCCGATCAGCTGTGAGGCTGGCGTGGAGGCAGAGGGCGCCGCCTGCTGGTGAAGAGAGAGAACATCACCATGAAATCTGAACAGGCGTCAGTAAAACTCATCTCATGTTACTTTATTGTCTTTGTTGAAGTAATTTTATCAGTTTGATGAGAAAATAATGAACAAACACTAATTTAACAGCCACAGCAGCTTCTAATCAGGTTTGGAAGTTACACAGATTTAAAATGTAAAAGTACTTTAAATATTTCAATTAATTTATCAAAGTAACGTAACTTATTACATTTAATTACTTTTTTATTACTTTCCTAAATCTCTAATGAAACTTTTTCAGCTGTTAATCATTTTCTAAACAGAACCAATCAGAAGAACAGCAGCAGACTTTACTGTGAAAAACATGCAAAGCAATAAAATGAATTATTATTCCACATATAACCCCGGTGTGATAATGATCACTGTCTGTAACAGATTCCAGTTACATCACGTTTCTCCACAATTCTGCTTTAATTCTGTCCAGCCTGTTAGATTTAAAACCTGTTTTGCATGTTGAACAAACGAAACTCATGTGTTCAAATGCTAAATCAAAGCCATGAACCTCCCATCAGCTCTTTGTGTCTCTGCAGGCCTCAGACTCTCAGTACAAACATCTTGGAAGCAGAAAGAGCTTTAGTGCAAAGTTTACTACGCACCATGCACGAGCAGTTTGACTTGGTGATGAGGAGCTACGTGAACATAAACATGCAGTTGACATATAGAAAAATAAATATATAGATGTGGAAGAAACAGTCGCAAGTCATGAAAGAATGACAGAGGAAACATTACAGGGGGAGAGGATTTGTGTGAATACTCAAATATAAAGGTGAAATAGTTTTTTTTATCTCCTTCGAGGTCAGACGGAGGCCTGCTGCACTGCTCCTGCTGCTCGGGTCGGTTAATCTGCTTTATCCACCTGTAGACCGAAGTCCACTTCATTCCTGAGGCTGAATTTTGATGAACTGACGGACAAAATGTCCAAATATGTTGGTGAAACTTTTCCTCTTCCATTTAAAGCACTCATAACTTTATACCAGTCTTTATGTGAGCCTCGCCTAAATGACCGCGACGCCGTCTGGTGCAGCGCTTCCCCCGGTTACCCTGTGAAACTGCAGACTTTTACCTGCTGTTTCATGGACCTGAGCCTGTCTGCCACAGCTTTTCTTTATCTGCATGCTCAGCAACAGACTCTTACTCAGATTCACTCCACCTTGTTCACATAGAAGACGAGGAAAAAGCATCTTATAGTGGTTAAAATCATAAAGAAACTGATGAGACTAAAACTATAAAATGTATTTTTCTCTTTTAACTCTCAAGAAGAGCTTAAAACAGCAGTTATCACTAAAACATGTTGGAGCTTGATTCCCTAAAGGCCGGGGACTAAACTAGTATTCTTATTATCCATTTAAACTGTTCTGTTATTTCCATTTGCTAAATGTTTCTATTGGATTTCACATATTTAACCAAAGCTAGACTGAATTTCTTGGGACCACTGGGTAGTTTAGCTCTTAGGGTTTTCTGTATGGAGGTTAGAAATACTGTAGATTGCATGTACTTTATTTATTTGTTGTATTCGTCTAGACAATTTGTTTGTTTGTACTTCAAATACAAGTATACTCTTTGCTTAGTGTCTGAACCCCTGTATACAAGCTTCAGAAACATTACCAGGTGCTCCCTTCTCACATGTCTCCAGTATCTCATGATTATACTTTTAATGTTTTGTGAAAAAACTGTAGATGTTGTGACTGATTAACAGATTAACCCTTGTGTTGTTTAGGAATTGTGGAGAATATTTATGAAAATAGTATATGTATATAAAATTTAAAAAATTAAAAACATGCTCTTGAAAAATACATTTTTAATCTCTTTAATTTCTTTCTTAAAATTTTTTTTGCATGGTTAAATAAAGGTTATAATAATAATAATGTGTCGAGTAAATATTTACATACTTCAGACCTTTATATGTGTTCATCTTTGTGTAATGGAGCTCTACATACTGTTCTCGTGGATAAAAAGAATTTATTTTATTTATATAACATCTCTTTTTGGGCCCAAAGGAACTAATAACTGCAAAGTCATTTCTCTCAGTCAGAGAACAACACAGCGCTGCTGCCTGTGGTTCAGTTAATAATATATCTAATATGTTGTGACAAGGTAATCTGGCGTGATGACAGCAGCTGCTTCCTGTCGCTCATGAAGACAGTGAGATGCAGCTGAAAGTTACCACCAATCTACAAAGTCAACCTCATTCGGACCCAGAACGTCAGCAACGAACTTCAGTGCTCAAATCGACCTTTTCCATCGGCTGCGTACGAGGCGGTGAAGGGCGGGAAGCTCAGGCAGCACTGAGACTCAAGTAGAAAAGGTTGATTATTTGTAACATGTAGTCGGTTATTTTAATGCCGAATAAACAAGAAGCCTATAAGGATTGTAAATTTGTGCTGATATGACCATTAGTCATATGTAAAATAGATATGAGAGGCAAGATTACCTAAAAATAATTGATTTTTCAAAGGAGTTCAACATCTCTGAGTGAACGTTTTTATCTTCGTTATTCTTAAATAAAAACACAGTAATACTGTAGAGAAGGATAAAAACCGCTTCAGTACAGCGAGGTGACTTCAAAAATACAGATATATTTATAAAAACACGAACTTTATTCGTTTGAAACCGCGCAGGCTCCGTCTGTCGGTAACGGGATGTTCTGGAGCTTCACGACACCTCGCGACATTTGGTGGCAGAGTTTGCGGGTCTTTTGGTCCGTCAGCCAATCAGATTCGAGGATCTGGATGCACCGAACAGGCTGCGCAGCAGCTCAACCAATCACAGGCCGGAGAGGATCCGGACGCTTCGCCGCCTTCCGCCTCTTTGCCGCAGCGTCCTATTCACTTTGCACGGCGACCTGCCGCTCCCGCCGCTCCGCTCCGCTTCAGCGACGTCGCGGCAGCGGTTGCTAGCCGACAGGCTGCCGCTGCTCTCCGGCTGAGATGTGACTGAGGTGCGGCAGAGACGACGGACTCAGATTCTCCTCGAGGACCGAACCGGGCCAAGCGGGACCGTTCCGGGTTCAGTCGTAAGTGTTTGGGTTCAAACTGATCTCCGTGATTTGACCGGTAAAAAGGCGAGAACGAGGCGGGTTGCGGCGGGTTGCGGCGGGGCGGCGTGGATGTGTCGAACATGGCTCGTGCGTGCTGAGCTGGTGTCCGGACGGAAATCTGCGGTGACTCGACATCACCTGGAGGCACCGCAGGTGTCCGCGTGAAGCCGCACAGGCGGAAAAATCCCGCAACAAAGACGAAACGTCGGTAAATAGAAACACGGTGACGCTGCTGCGGTAACGGAAACAAACCGGAGGCCTGAATATGTACTGCTCCTCCTTCAGATACTGCTCCTCTTCATCTCCTCTTCGTCATCTCCTCCTCATCCTCTCCTCCTCATCCTCTCCTCCTCATCTCCTCCTCTTCACCCTCTCCTCCTCTTCATAACCTCATCCTCTCCTCCTCATCTCCTCCTCTTCATCCTCTCCTCCTCTTCATCCTCTCCTCCTCCTCTTCATCCTCTCCTCCTCCTCCTCCTCTTCATCCTCTCATCCTCCTCTCCTCCTCTTCATACTCTCCTCCTCCTCTTCAT
>NC_060161.1:5258572-5269987 GCF_021292245.1 Micropterus dolomieu
TGTAAAAGAGGAGAAGAGAACGGGCAGGAGCAAGAAAGATGAGTAGGGAGGAGGTGACCTTGGCTGAGACGAGGCGGCCGGTCGACGTCTCCGATTATATTCATGAAGAAGAATCATTAAAGTTGCACGAGTCCAGATGTAAAATCTATTTATACCCAGAGTGCATCACTCTACAACACACACTCTCTCATTTCCAACTTCCTGCTCTCTCCTCGCGTCTCCTGAACATCTGATGGCTCGTATGAAATATTAAACACTTACATTTCCACCCTGTGCGCACTCTGAAGTATTAGCGACCCATTTCTGACGGTAATAAAACCTTAATAATTTAACGGCCGCCGCTCGTTCTGCTAATAATTACAGCCTAGGACGAAAGAAATCAGCAGGATAAAAGGAGGAGAAAGAGGAGGAGAGGATGGTGCGTTTCTGTGTTCAAGTGTGTGTGGGATTTTCCAGTGTTCCTCATCCTGCAGCCGTCACACAGAAGAAAATAGTTTTTAAATATTTCAGCAGCTCAGAGACCAAGAAACGGCTGTTAAAGGCCTGAACATGTTTGTACATGTTTTATTTACGGCCGGCCGGCTCCCACAGCAACTCCTGCGTGTTTTAGCCTGTAGCTAACAGACAATAACTACTGGACGTTTAACCTTTTAGCTAACAGGCTAACACACGCAGGGCTTCCTGTAGCTAACAGACAATAACTCCTGCACGTTTTAACCTTTTAAGGTAAATGATTAAAACATGCAGATGTTTCTGTAGTTAACAGGCTAAATCACGCCGAGGTTCCTGTCGGTAACAGACAATAACTACTGCACGTTTAACCTTTTAGCTAACAGGCTAACACACGCAGGGCTTCCTGTAGCTAACAGGCTAAAACACACAGATGTTCCTGTAGCTAACAGACAATAACTACTGCACGTTTAACCTTTTAGCTAACAGGCTAACACACGCAGGGCTTCCTGTAGCTAACAGGCTAAAACACACAGATGTTCCTGTAGCTAACAGACAATAACTACTGCACATTTAACCTTTTAGCTAAATGACTAAAACATGCAGATGTTTCTGTAGTTAACAGGCTAAATCACGCAGAGGTTCCTGTAGCTAACAGACAATAACTCCTGCACGTTTCAACCATTTAACAGGCTAATACACGCAGACATGCTGCTACGGTCCTTTAGGGTTAATTACATAAGAAACCATGCTAGCTGTTAGCAGACAGCTGATGTTACGGTAGCTACAAACAGCTAGCGTATCCTATGTTAACTTTAGTGCATGTAGCTAGCTGATGTTATTAGCTGTGAATGGTTACAAACGCCTGCTAAAGCGAACTAATGTTAGCTGTTAGCATAGCATTATCCAAAGCAAAAAAGTTTGTTGTAGGTAACTAGTTTTATGCCAGAACATATTAAGCCTAGCTTAGCACAAAGACTGTAAGCAGGTAGACCCTGCTAGCCTAGTTTTATTTGCTCTGACCCACACGACATCCAGCTTGACGGCGGACTAACGCAGGGATTAAACCTGTGACCAGCCCGTTCTGCCAACACGTCTGTGTCCCATCATGCACTTTGATCAATACTCGACCAGCAGTGACCATAGCACACCACATGGTCATGAAGCTAGTCTGTGATTGGTGCGCCGTCTTGATCTATAACGAGATCATTCGTGATAAAAAAAAAAACGGGACTAAAGAAATCATCAATACCACGGCCGCTCTCGGCTTTTAAAGGCTGATCAATAATTATATCTTCAGCGCACTGAAGCTTTAACACAGAGTTCGAACACTTCAGTTCAGTGCTGATCAATACTCCATCACTTCCTGTGACAACATGGACGCCGCTGAGGAAACAAACTGTCGGCGTCTCACAAAAAAAGAAAAAAAAAAAAAACTATTTAGTGTTCAGGTTTTAAATTCATTAAGTCAAACTCTGTTAAGACTCCTGCAGTCAATCAATCAGTGATCATTGGTCCTCGGTGAGAGTCACAATCAGAGAGCGGTGAGGAAGGCAACATTCAATCAGCGACACCGACCTCAGAACAACAAACTGAAAGGTAATGTACGGAAGCTCGGAGGCGCCAGAAACATAAAACAGATCAATAATTATAATTAATAATTATTAGCTTGAATTAGCAGTAACTTCACACCTGATACGACCAAAGCTCACGTACACCTTTTTACCATCTGGTTAGAATTCAATCGTCATCTATATTTCCTGTTTGCATTTACACTTTTTGATGTGTGATCAACACTAAAGCATCCTTTTGACTTGATTTCTAGCGCTGTTAAACAGTCGTTAGCCGCTAGCAATTAATCCTTACTCAGCTTTTTCTTATTATTGATCCTCAGTAAGTGAAAGATTTATTCTTTCATCTTATTGATGACTTCTGTTTCTGGCACTAACAGGCTTCCGTAGCACGTGATCTGAACAAAAAAAACAAACAACTGATCAAAAAAAAACAAAAAAACAACAACAACAACTCAAATCCAAACAGACACAAATCTCTTAATAATAATGGATCAATACTTCAGATTTCATAACGAAGAAAAACAAAAAGGTGATAACGACAAAATAACAACTTGATGGTTACATTCCAGGTGGGAGAAGCTCCGCCCCCCAGTCAGGTGAGATGGTCCGTGATGTCCCGACAGACCAATCTGAACACGCCACGACAGGAAATCAATGATTAATATAAGACGAGAAAATAAAAGTCTGACCTTCAAGTAGGCCCGGCGTCATACTCGCAACCTTCCAGAGAGAGACCGAGAGAGAGAGACCGAGAGAGAGAGAGAGAGAGAGACCGAGAGAGAGAGACCGAGAGAGAGAGAGAAAGAGAGACCGAGAGAGAGAGAGAAAGAGAGACCGAGAGAGAGAGAGAAAGAGAGACCGAGAGAGAGAGAGAAAGAGAGACCGAGACACAGAGAGAGAGAGACCGAGAGAGACCGAGAGAGAAAGACCGAGAGAGAGAGAGAGAGAGAGAGAGAGAGAGAGAGAGAGAGAGAGAGAGACCGAGAGAGAGAGAGACAGAGACAGAGAGAGAGAGAGAGACAGAGACAGAGAGAGAGAGAGAGGAAGTGTGATAGGCACTGAGAGTCTGAGTGTGTGTTCTCTTCAAAATAAAAGCTCCCGGTCAGGAAACAAGGCAAAGACGTCCGTAAAGTTTCCAGTTTTGTACTCTGACCCCACACACACATACACACACACACACACACACACACCGATCATTATTATATTTTGACTGATTATTCAGAACTTAATTTTCCAATAATCAACGTATCGTCGTTTAATCAGCCGTTCACGTGCTGGACGCTACATGACCAGCAACCAAACTCTGTTATTTTTTTAGTGTTTTAAAAAAACTTTAATCTTCATTCAACTGTTTCATCAACCTTTAATCTTACTGAGTTTCCTGCCTCGTTCTGCTTTCAGAAGAAGAATGGCGACCTCTACGTGTTTGATTAAATTTAAACAAAATTAAGAGAATTGTTTTCTGATTCTAGTTAATCTTTAAAAATACTGTTTTAATTTTTTAACACTTTAAATCACTGATCGATATCACAACTGATCGGTCTGACACACACACACACACAAACACACGGGTCGGGCGGCGAGCTCGGCAGCATACGGTAGAGTATGGCTATATCCTGGATGGCCGTGACCTCTGACCTCTGTGACAGCCGGGTCAGCTGAGGGAGCACAGTGTGGGGCGAGCGAGGCGTGCTCAGGCTGCGGAGAGCGAGCGTCAGTCCAGCAGCGTGCCTTGCTCCTGGGCTCGGGTCAGGCTGTCTTTGCGGTGCAGGTGGTGCACGCCCATCCTCTTCGGGCTCTTCTGAGGCCGCTGCGGGGCGGCGGCGGCGGCGAGGGCGGGGTCGAAGTCCAGGAGGCGGGGCGAGATGACGGGCAGGTCGTGGGGGAGGACGTCTCTCTCCTCGGCCGAGCTCTCCTCCTCCTCCTCCTCCTCCTCCCCCTCCCCCCCCAGCTCCTTCCTGCGGCTGTCAGCTGGGCTGGTTGCCAAGGTGACCGCCGTGTCCCCGCTGCCGCCATCATCCTCCAGGTTCATCAGCAGCCTCTCGCCCTCCTCCACGGAGCCGCCGTCGCCGCAACGGCCCCTCTTGCCGGGCCGCAGCTCGGTGTCTGTGTCGGTGTCGAGGCTGGATCCGCGGCTCGGCGTCCAGCTCCGTGCCGACGAACCCTCCTCGCCATCTGAATACGCCGCTCTGTGGCGGTCGGTGGAGGATGAAGCCCCGCCCCCCGGCGGCGGCCTCCTCCTCTGCAGCTCTTGAGCCGTCTGGCTGCTGAATGACGTGCGGTGAACCACGGAGCCTTCAGTGGACGGCGCCATCTTCTCCACAAACATCCGCTGCCAGCTGGCCAGCAGGTCCTCCTCCGAGCTCCCGGAGCTCGCCAGCACGCTGGGCGCCTGCGGGGAGGGGGCGGGGCATCGTTAGAGGCTACATGAGTCATGATCAGTAAACTGAATATACCTGAACCTGCGGCGGTCTTACCTGTGGCGGGCTGCTGAACGGGCTGGACTGACTGGACAGCGGCTCGCTGGCGGCGTCCCGCTGGGATGGTGGCGTGTGATGGTGGACGCCCCCGCCGGAGGAGGATGAGGGGGCGGGGCTGCCAGGGGCCATCCGCTCGTCATCGCTCTGGACGAGGCTCAGAGAGATGGCCTGCCGCGTGGCGTAGGTGCAGTTGGGCAGCGGGGAGTTTTTTGGGATCTTCACTTTGTCGTCTGACGAGAACTCGATGACTTTGCGGCCGGGGTAGAGCGGGTGGGGGGGCGGCGGCGGCGGGTATGGGTTCAGCTTCTCAAAGGACGGAGCGCTGCCCGCCTCCTCGCTCCCCGACTGCCCGTCCAGACTGCTCTGACTGCGGCAGGAACCGTTCTGCTGCGCCGCCTCCTGACCGCCGCCGTTCTCCCGGCCGCGGCCTTCGGCCCCCGCGGGGCCCGTCATGTCCACGTGCACGAAGACGTCCTCTGCGACGGGGCGGCTGCAGCTGCTGCTGGACTGGGCGGAGTTGAGGACCAGGGGCTCGGGTTTCTCCAGGACGCGGGCGATGACGGAGGTCGGCACGACGTCGGCGGGAGTCAAACTGAGCGTGTCCGGGTCCTGGGAGCCGGGGGCGGGGCCTCTCTCCGGCAGGCTGCTCTTCATGTGTTTGTTCAGCATGTCCTGAAGCTCGTACGGCAGCTGCAACACACACAGAGTGTTAGAGTGTTTCCAGGAAGTGGGTCGGATCAGAGGTGACGGGTTGAAACAGCTGAGTCTCTATAAACTCTAATGGAACTAATGGAACCATCGATGGCCTCAGCAGAACCAGAACACACACACACACACACACACACACACACACTCCGCTGGAGGTAAATTCAGACGTGCATCTACGAGCGTCAGCGTTTTTATGGATCCCGTTTTCGATGTTCGGCTGCTTCTTCTACACTGAATATTTTCTGTGTCGGCCGTTTGCCTCCCTGGTTAAACGCCGTCAGTTCAACATGCAAGAAAATATATCTACGTGTTGCGTCGGCATAGACCCCGTCCTTCTGCCTCAACAGGTCAAAGGGTCGTTCTCGCCATCTCCTCCGACGCCTTCTCTCCTTTCTGCGGTAACAGTAACTGCTGCTTCGTTTGTAGCAGCCTACACCAACGAAGAAGAAACAACACCGTGGGACTTGGAAACCTCACGGCCAACTAGCGTTTTGGCGACGCTGACACCGATGCACAATTATAAACGCTCACCACGGCACGCCGCCGTCTACAGCAGAAGTATGAATTGGCCTTTAGGTTAGCAAACTGTGGCTACAGCGGAGAAGCTAACATGAAGCTAACATGCTCGCAGCTCTCCTGCTACGACAGCTAACGTCGACACCGCAGCAGCACGTGAGCTGCACACAGTGACGCCGTTGGACTGCGTTATATTCGGAGCGCTGATGTAGTTCAGCACAACGCCATCAACACACGCTTGACTCGCATTACGTGCGTCGAAGCGTCGCTGCATCTGGTGTTAGCGCGATTCCCCCGGACAAGCTGCAGCTGTTCGACCACGAACACAGGAAGCAGCACGAACACGTGAAGCGAAAGTATCCCGGAGCTCTGACGGCAGCACCGCCACGTCCCGTTTACTTTCTCCCCACGAGCACGCCACGTTATCAGGACACGTCGGCCGGTAAACTGTATTTTCTAATACAGTCATTTCTGCCCCGCTGCTGTCATGGTAACGTAACTCGGTGCGTCATCTAACGTTCGGCCGTTTCATATTTCCGGTTTACTTAACGGCTGAAACTAACGGACGATCTGTGGCTGAGTCGTTTCTTTGCTCCACACTGATGCAGAAACATCAGATCACACAGCGTCACTCAATCCTGAAATAAATCCATGTCAGGAACATTTAAAGTTTTAACTATCGTCATTATCATCAGGATGAGTGAATAAAATATTGATTAGACACGTTTCTGATATTTATTTTGAATAAACGTCATTAGATTCTGGACAGATGTTCCGGACAGGCGGCTTGTGTGCCGCCCGCACAGTTTACAACAGAACCGACGTTAGAACAAACTTGAGGTACTTACGTCAGCAAACTTGTGGTTCCTGAAATGCGACTTGTTGCACTTGAGCAGCTGAACGGCCAAGTTACAGTCCTGCCTGTAGCGCTCCTGCAGACACACAGAGAGACACAGTCAGCCAATCAGAGCGTGAGCTGTATTTATTCACGTTCCACACAGGATGAGAGAGCTGAAGCGAAACCGATCACATACAATCATCCATCCATCTGTTCCCGAGTCCTCGAATGACCGCGTGATCGTTACGGATCCACGAGTTTGTGTTTCTGTGTCAGAGCATTTGATTCTTTGACCGCTGTCGGGATGAATCCCACGTCGTCACATATGGAGGCATGGTCAAGACCCGTTGGCGTCATAGTTCAAACGCCCTGAGGGGTCGTTTTTCAACGCTAAAGGTAAGATATCCAACAGTAAAGACTGAGGTGGTCGGGGGGGCGCGGTGGGACAGAAACCGGACTTTCAATGTCAATGTGCAGTAATCTGAATGGAGGCCAGATGTTTAGAACGAATGGGTCAAACTCTGATTATGGCGGCAACTAACAATTATTTTGACTAGCGGCTAATCTAATCGTTAAGAGCCCAAAGTGGCGTCTTCAAACTGTTGTTTTTGTCCAACCAACAGCCCATTTCCTTTCTAAGTCGAAGAGGAGAGTCGCTGCCCGACAGACACGTGTTAGAAACTCAATCTGAGGGACAAACAGCTGCTTTTCATAAAGACGTCAAAGTAAATGGACATCAATCCAAAACGTGATCTAACAGAACGTGATCAGCTGTGGGCGCCCTGAGCCTAAACTGATCAATACAGGGCAGCCGGGGACGCACAGCACGCAGCCGCCAGGTCTCTGCAGCCTGTCCACATTCAAGCTGCAGAGGAAAAGTCAACTACGACTCCCAGGATGCACTTCATCTCTCACAGATAAACCGGTTTACAGAAAGGGGGCGGGGACTCACGTTGAGCTCCTCCAGACGGTCCACGGTGTTCTTGGCGTCCAGCAGTTTGTTGGTGAGCTCCACGATCTCCTGGTCCATCGTCTTTTTGTCCCTCTCCACCTTCCGTAGCTGTGGGAGGAGGAGTGACACGTTAGATCATCAAACCGCCAATCGCAGACGAGACGGCCAATCAGGAGGTGGCAGGAGGCGGGGCTTCAGCTACCACATTCAGATCATGTGGGAATAAACTTCAAAACACAAACAATTATTCACACGTGTTCAAACTGCTTAGACGCCATTTTATAAAGTTTCAGTGAAGACTCGTTTTATCACGCCGACCACAAACTAAAGTCCGCCCAGGACACCCGGTCAGAAGGTTTTCCCAGATCATTTGAATGCTGCATTAACTACCAGCAGATGCATTATGGGAAAGCGGCGGTGCGGTTGCTGATCAATAAGATCCGATAAGATCTTGATCGAAGCTGAAATGTTTGTAGCAACTTTCTTCCAGAGCGCTGAAAAAAAACAAAAAACAAACAGCTAATACGAGCTAAGCTAGCTAGCATCATGTGAAGGTTTCAGTTAGCGTCGTCACTCGCCGTTTCCTCTCCGACAGATCAGGAAGTTCTGCGGTTAATGACTCGTCTACTGCACACGTGCAGCTCTGTGACCACATCCCTGAGTCTAACGGTGGAAAAAGTAGTTTGAATTATCCGTCAAACATTTTTATATTTATGACACAACATCAGGTAGCTGGGAGGCTAACAGCTAACAGGGCTAGCCCTCAGTGCGGAGTCCTGATTTATACTTCTGCGTCGAGTCTACGGCGTCATGAGAATTACACTTGTGTGTCGGTGTCTGTGTCGCTCTGCGATTACGCCGCCAAAACACTAACTCGCGGTGGCGTTTCTGTGCTCCACTGGCTGACTTCCTGTTTAGCCTTACGCTAACTTGAAAGGGTGTAAATGAATAATCGTGCAGCTCTTCTAGACTCTCCAAACGTTATCGGAGTACGACTACATGGACACTTCCTGCTCCAGCGCTGCTTGGCATAAGACGGCAGGAACACTCTGCGTTCACACTGAAAGTGAATCCTGCGTTTCGCACAGTTTCATTATACGCATGCAAATTTTTTAACTTGAGCGAGAAATTTGCTGTGTTGCGATAGCCTATCAGCGGTGAGATTGTCCCGACGTCACGACAGCTTCAGAGCGGGGGATTTAAACGCCGCTGGCCGACGAAGAGCTGCTAAACTACGGGGAAGGAGAAAGTCGGGAGCAGCGCTGCAGTTTTTGGACAAATAAACCCCCGTAGTCGGTCTGGATTCTGCCGACAGCTACGCCGTCTGCTCGCGGGAGGAGCTCAGAGTTAACTGCTTTTATTAAATTAGCTTTTCACTTTAGTTTTGGGGATTACAACTTGATTTATCTTCACTGGAGCTTCTCAGAAGCTTCCGTTCACATCCGGTTCCACTGTCGCTGTTAGCGTCTGTGTTCACCCAGAGCTCTGCTGGCCTTCATATTTATATTAAAACTGGACATTACTTGAAGAAAAGAAAGCGAGGAGGTTGAACTACCTGGTGAGTTCAGAAAACATGTGTCTTAACTTTGTTCCAGCTGTCGTTTACTGTGAACAGGTTAGCATAGCCCTGATCGAGCCGAACTCCAATCAGAAAACAAACATTTTAAAAGTTGTCGTCCTGCTGACAGACCTGACAAAGCATGAATTAAACAAATCGGCATCTTATTGTCGTTATTTCAGCATCAGTCTAATCCGTTTACTGGAATTAAATCACAGCAAGGTTTATACTTTGGGTTCATCCAGCTGAAGTGATCGCGGGTTGTGTTTATTCGTGTGTGAACACTCAGCAGTTGTCCAGCAATAAAACGTTGTATGTGAACACACCTTAACTCTGGCAGCTGCACCAACAGGAAGCGGCTCAGTGCGTCTGACTCGGATCAGGACTCCTACAGGGCTCACCTGCCAAACGCCACCGTCACTGACCTACGAATAGGTCTTATCTAAACAACACTGTTGCATCTCTCATGTGCGACGGGATGTCTCAGGGTCATGACGCCATTTTTCAGCCTACATGGAGCCCTACACTCTTTGGTCGGCTTCACTGTTCAAACTCTCGCTTGCCTGCTTGCGCTAAAAAAACAATTTATACACCGCACGGATCACTTCCTGTGGGCTCGGAGTCTGCATCGCCGCGACATGTAGGCTACGCAGCTACGCCACAGACTCCACGCAGAAGTATAAATCTGGCTTTAGCCGATGTTAGCGTAGCTCAGGCCTGCTGATCTGTCAGAGAGCAGCGATCGGCTGCCGTTCGTCACTTTAAACCTCTGAACACTGTTTTATCTACGAGCACATTAGCTGGGATGAGACGGAGTTTTCACACCAAGTCCAAAGTTCTGTAGTCTGATTACAAAACGCAGCGCTCACAGAGAGACGATTACAAATCAGTGAACACGTCTTGAATGACAAAAATAAAATACTCAAACGTTCCACTTCCTGTGACTGAGGAAGTTAAATCATGAGAAAAGTTCAGTTAGAAACAAAAACACTGACAGCAGCGTCTCCTCAGCTGACTGTTTACATCGTGTGACATCGGAAGTTCGAACAGGAAGTCAGGACTTGGTGTTCAAACACCTTCAGACAGAAAAAGACACCAGAGAAGAAGAAAACTGAGGAGGAGGAGGAGAATGAAATGAAACGCAACTGCATGAACCCAAGTTTGACTGACGGCAGCCTGATGAAGATGAAGATGATGAAGATGACGAAGGTGATGAAGATGAGTCAATCCGTCAGAGAGCAGCGTGAGAAAAGACAGAAGAGAGAGAAGAAGAAGAAGAAGAAGGCAGTCAGACAAACAGGAAGTTCGGTCTGTGTTGAAAAGCATTTCATCATCAAACCTGAACGACAGTTTTACTTTGAAAATCTGACACTGTCAAAACTTATTATGAAAAGGAAAATTTCTGCACCTGCTTCCTGTCTGAACGTTTCAATTAAATCTACTCTACTCAAAATAAATTAAT
This sequence comes from Micropterus dolomieu, assembly GCF_021292245.1. Classification (NCBI taxonomy): domain Eukaryota; kingdom Metazoa; phylum Chordata; class Actinopteri; order Centrarchiformes; family Centrarchidae; genus Micropterus; species Micropterus dolomieu. Next base: position 5,269,111 of record NC_060161.1, read on the forward strand.
GAGTCGGCTGTATTTCAGTTAGAACACACACACACTTTCTTCTTTGCTTGTTTTTACTGTTAACCGACAGTGTGACCTCCTGCTGTGTTGCCCATGGCAACCGTCCTCCTGTCCGTCAACTCCACTTTTCCACAGTTAATCAATACACGGCCTCAGAGTGGGTTTTCATTTAATAATCGATCAGTTATTGACAAGCGTGTGATCAATGAGCCACACACACGTAAACATAAATCAAACAGTGTCACGTGACACGAGCACAGCTGGGAAAGAAGGTTCGTTAGAAGGAGGATGGTTCCTGATGACAACAACAACTTAAATGTGGCAACACTGATGAAATGAAGTTATGTAAACTAACAAACTCGTCTATAATCACGTGAGGAGTGATCAGCGTGTAACGTGCTGAGGTTAAAGGTCAAAGGTCGGGCCAAAGAGGAAAGAGGTTACCAGAGCGTGAAGCTTCTCCTCCAGATCCTGATTGGCTCTCTGAGACGCCGTGTAGCTGTTCTGGAGTCTGCAGAGAGAGAGAGAGAGAGACAGAGCGAGAGAGCGAGAGAGAGAGCGAGAGACACAGAGCGAGAGAGCGAGAGAGAGAGCGAGAGACACAGAGCGAGAGAGCGAGAGAGAGAGCGAGAGAGAGCGAGAGAGAGAGCGAGAGAGAGCGAGAGACAGAGCGAGAGACAGAGAGAGAGAGCGAGAGAGACAGAGCGAGAGAGAGAGAGACAGAGCGAGAGAGAGAGAGAGAGAGCGAGAGAGACAGAGCGAGAGAGAGAGAGAGAGAGCGAGAGAGACAGAGAGCGCGAGAGCGAGAGCGAGAGAGACAGAGAGCGCGAGAGCGAGAGAGCGAGAGAGCGAGAGAGACAGAGAGCGAGACAGAGAG
>NC_060161.1:5270007-5283847 GCF_021292245.1 Micropterus dolomieu
AGAGAGAGAGAGAGAGACAGAGACACAGAGACAGAGACACAGAGAGAGAGAGAGAGAGAGAGAGAGAGAGAGAGAGAGAGAGAGAGAGAGAGAGAGAGAGAGAGAGAGAGAGAGAGAGAGAGAGAGAGAGAGAGAGAGAGAGACACAGAGAGAGAGAGAGAGACAGAGACACAGAGAGAGAGAGAGAGCGAGAGAGAGTCGAGTCACAGCAGAATCATAGAGTCACAGTAGAATCATAACCGAGTTATAGTCGAGTCTCAGCAGAGTCGTAGTCTCTTAGTATAAATGAAGAAGCTTTATCTGCAGAGAATCGTTAGGAAACATTTCAGGGTCAAAGCTGTTTCAGCTGGTTGAACACAGTCCCACAGCTGAACCCCCTCATCCTGTTAAATCTTCGGGCTCGTTAGGCAGCGACTCGCTGACTTCCTCCCTCATTTACAGACTGATTATCAGCGCAGAGCAAAATAAAAGTGATGAATTGTTTTACAGTAAATTAAACAGAGCACGCTCACATAGAGGATTTAAAGAGCTCCGTGTGAAGGACAGTTCTCACCAACATTCAAAAACGTCTTCACAGCCTGCAGGTTCTGGTAATCAGAGAGGAGTTAAGCTCTCATTAATTCACCGTCTTTGATCAGATTCATTAAATATGGATCCAGTGTGTGAGAGTGAGTGTTTAGAGCGAGCTGTGTTAGTGAAGCTCTCTCGCCCCGAGGCCTTCCTCTCTGATATTTAAAGTCTTTGTGTGTCTGAACTCTGCAGATTAAAAACACATCAAAACACCTGCAGAGCTACACGGGCACCAGCTCTGTCCAGCACGTTTCCGTGAGCGTGCACAGCGCGGCGCTGAGGTTGTGACCTCACTGCAGTGGTGGTTTGTGGGAAAAACAGACACGAGACTCTGCAGGAATCACGAAACGCCTGCTGCACACCAGAGGATGTTAACAACCGGCTGCTGCGGGTTTGTGATCTGTTCTGTCTCGGGAACGCCCCCGCAGAGGTCGCCAGCTTTAGAAAACAGACGCTTCTAACAGCGGAACCTCCCTGAGAGTCATCACGCTTTAACTGTTCTGTTTCAAGGTAAACTGATGCAGCTATGACCTGCGGGGTCACGTGACCGACGGAGGCTAGACTTTCAGCAGCCTTGTGCGCTTGAACTGTAGAAGAAGGCAAACCGAGAAGAAGCTCGTTAAACGAACGGAACGTTAATAACACGCAGTAATTCTGTTAAATCAGTCTTTCACCTCCGATTCTGACTTAAAGACTGCTGGTCACCTGACCAGACTTTTAAAACCAGCTGAGGATTTCTGTGAAGGTTCTCATTCATCCAGATCAGAGTTCCCCAAGGAAGGTTTAAATCACGGGCAGCTGGACTTGGTTAACCCTTTAAGACCTGCGGCGTCCTCTACAAAGCTCTCCAAACCCTGCGGGTTTCTGAAGCAGACAGACACATGAAATAAAAACCATTTGGCTTTTATTGGAAATGACTGCATTTGCCCTTGTGTTCATTCACATTTAAAAAAAGAAAAGTGTTGAAAAAGCTCCTTGCCAGCAGCATTTCTTTCACCAACAGGTGTTCACGTACTGCCGGAGGGAGTTTCTCTCCTGCTTTGTTTCACATTTGAATTTGTGTCCGTCAACCGAAACCCTCCCCCTCAAACACGTCGCTCACCCACGGACTCTCGGCTAGCGGCTCAGCAGTCACATAATCTTCTAATTTGTTGTTGTTTTCGTGCTCGCAGCCTTCTCTCCGCTTTGGAAACCTTTGGTCCACGCAGAGGCTAAAAACATGTTTCAAATACAAATCCCATAATGCCCCGCCCCCCCCGCGGTATTTCAGCGGTTCAGTGATGACATCTGATAAAACATGCACCGTGTCGCATGCGGTCTCAAAGGGTTAAACACACTGAAAGGCGCCTCTCAGGTGACGACCTTCGACCTCGTCATCGTTCCAGGTAAAACCAGAGTCGGATCCAGATCCCAGTACTTACCTGCGGAACTTGTCCCTCATCTTGTCGAGGTCGTCTCGGGTGCGGCTGAGCTCCGCCTCCATGTAGTGACGGCTGCCGTCAAACTCCGCCTCCATGGCCTCCATCTTGTGGGTGGAGAGAGAGAGGCGGCGCTGCAGGTCCTCATTCTGCTGCTGGAGGATTCTGGGTAACATGAAGAGGGGTCAGAGGATCTGTTATCTAATATCTACTAATCGTTTGTCCAGTACAGTAAAGTTTTAAAGTACTTTACTAGAGTATTTCCATTTTATTCTACTTCTCAGAGGCAAATATCTTTACTTCACTATCTGATAAACGACCGCGTGTTACTGCAGACGAAGCTGCCAGCAGAATACGAAGTGATTTCAATGAGCTTCACCACCTGCAGCTTTAAATACACTAAAACTTACATTAATACCTCTGAACCACCCGGTTTCTATTTGGGACAAGACTTTAAATTCTTTTGCACAAAACTCAGCAAAGACGGGAAACAGGCCGCTGCCAGACCGCTTATTTAAACCAGCGGGAATATAACTTAAAAATTAGGTTTCTTTCATCTCGGTTGTCGACTGTCAACTGAACGATTGAACAGCGGAGAAGCTAACGACGTGCTGCAGGTCCACACTGACAAAAGTTCAAACATTTATATTGGTCAGCTGAGCTCACGCGGGTGACCTGCTGGGCTTTAACAGGTTTTATACATCCAGAGAACTTCTACAAAAACAGGCTTCTAATCGAGACCTGTGTTTATTTGTCTAAACGTTTGGCTGCACCACGTAAGTAACGGAACAGGCGTCAAAGCCGCTTCCACGCCATAGTACCAGCTCCACTCGACTGTTTAGCTGCTCAGGTTGTTTTAGTTTAGGGTTCATTCGGTGTCGACCGTTCAGGAGGTTTCTACCGGGAGCTGGATCACCACCGAGGTCGTCTCCTCTCCAGAACAAAGGCCACGTCCACACTACTCCGTTTTAGTTTAGAAACGGAGAATAAAAAAGAACACGATCTCAGTCCACAGCAGCGTTTTAGCTGCGAGTTGATCTACATTAAAACGACTGAAAGCGCACAGCTAGCGGCCGTTCACGTACTCTGGGCGTGCGCCTGCCGGGGTAAACAGGAAGCAGATGGTCTGTTCCCTAGTTACAGAAGATTTGAAAGAAAGAATAAAGTTCTGCAGACGAAGAACCGCGCCAGATTTTAATTGCATGGACCAATAAGGGGCTGGGACTGATACTGAATGTAACACGGGAGTTTAAAGCGGCGGAGAACAGACTGAGTCTAAGTATTATTTGTATGGTACAGAATATTTTAATAAAAATACCAAACTAAAACTCTGTCAGCAGCATCGTGTTTCTACTTTGCATGACTGATAAGAGCCAGTCAGAGAGCCGAGCGTCATCGCTTCTAAAGTCCTCCGTTTTTGTCGGTCTTCACAAAAACGCCCTCCGGGTTTTGAAACACAAAGCGGGTCTGCGGCGTTTCCAATCTTCTCCATTTTAGGTCTTCGTTTTCGCCGTTTTAGTCTGGACGGGAGGAGCCAACGTAGCAGAAGGTCTCCGTTTAGAACCAAAGCGCAGCAGTGTGGGCGGGGCCTGACAGACCCGCTCATTAAAACGTTAAAGACACAGAATAAAGCAGTTTCATCCTGAAACGTCGGCGTCTCTTCAGACGACACTGGGCGTCAGCGAGCCGACGGCTGGAAATGTTTTAATGTGCGTCAGTCTTACGAAGAACCGGGACTTTTAATGAGCCGTTTCTTTTTCCGTTCCGCTCTCGTTGGCTTTATCCCGTTTGTTGTTGAATGTTTAATGAACTTTGTCTCTTCATTAAACTCCCACAAGATTACATCACAGCGTCGTTATGATGAGCAGCTACGTCGGGTGGGTTCTTTATAAGAAGTGAGTTGAGCTGCGGTGGAAAAGGGGAATAATAACTTTAAAAGCTTTCACGTCTTTGTTTGTGTTGAAACCTTCATTGGAAGAAGTTCTGAGATGTTTTACTTCAGTAATAAGACCGTGTATAAATACTGTTTTCAGCCTGAAACCTGGACAAACCGGGTGAAAGAGGTGGAGAGTGTGACTGTGGAAACGCTTATTAATAATTAATAACAGTTCACTGGAGGCTGCAGCTGGCAGCAGCCTGCGTTTATTTGTTGCTGCCGCGTCTGTTATTTGTCTTTTGAACCGGCGGGATCAGAAGAAGACGAGCTGACGGGAATAGAAGAGAGCCTCACCTGATCCTGTCAGAGTCTGATAACGCCTCCTGAAACAGAACAAACAGAGTCAGAACAGAAAACAACACGACCAGAGGAAACATTCTGCTGCCGTGACGTGAAGACGGCTGGTTACAATACGGAAAGTATCTTTGTTTGTGAGGGCGGCAGGAACAACATCACTAAAACGGTTTTATTCCATCAATAGTAGAAACAGGAGTGAACAGGAGGAACACTGAGCAGGCGAAGGGGATAAACAGGGAACAGGGCAGGTGAGACGTCCTCATAAAACACAGTTCCAGGAACATTTAGATAAACATCATCCCCATGCACCTCGGAACTTAAACTTTGACTAGGGTCGGGTATCGAGCAGATTTCCTGCGGACTCAGATGAGACGAGTCCCCAGAGACACCCCGCTAGGACAGACTCCTTTCACTTTAGAGACATGAAGGGGAAGAGGAGGAGGAGGGAGATCTGTGCTGAAGGAACCAGAACCGAGAGTCCATAAGAACTGGGTTCAATAAGTAGAGTCAGAAACGATTCCCAACCCTGACTCCTCACGTTTCCAGCTTCTGATGGTCTGAGCTGATAAAATTGTTGCATCATCATCATCATCAGAGCCTCCTCCAATGAGCTCACAGCAACGAGCTTAACGAGCAGCAACTAAAGTTCTCCAACGTTTTATCGAACAATTAACCCTTTCGTGCATGAATTACTAAATAGCAAAGAAGGGCTGGACAATAAAATGATAATAATTATCGAGATATATTTTTTCCAATATCAAAATAACAAATGTTTAATAAATGTTTGATTTTATTCACTTGAATCAGATACAAATTATTGATTATTATTATTAAATGATTTTTTTATTAAGATGTTTATTTTGTTGAGGAAAAAGTGAAAAAAGCTTTTAGTTAATTTTACTCGTGCATATATTTGTTGACAAAGATTTTAATCAGAATTGTTTTGAATGTTCTGCCTCAGATCTGTGAAGTGATCCGCTGTCTGTGTGTTCTGACCATAAAGAAGAGTTTAAATTAACCATCAGCTTTCACTCAGAAGCAGAAATCAGCCTTTAAACTCAAAAGAAATTTCATACTTATCTTGATAATCATCGATATCGAAAGATATGAAACTTTTAATCGTGATAACATATAGTCCAGCTCTATCACAAAGTAATTTTTTTTATTATTAATGTTTGTTTTTACTTTTAAACAAATGATAAAATGTGCCTTTAAACTTCCCCCAGAAATATTTTGAAATGCATCAACGGCCTGAAAAATGATTCAATGGATTTCAATAAGAAAAACTATGTTATCAAAACATTTAATAAAAGCAAGTGGTATAAATACAAAGTTATTCACGTGCAAATTAGATCATAATTTTAAATAAACCCTTGTTGAACAAGATGTAAAAGAAATTTATCATTAACATCTGGATAAAAGTCTTTCTAACATTTATCTTAATATATTTTTTACCCTCTTCTTCTTCCTGTTATGAATTTATATATAGCCCATTTAATAATCACGTGGATGTTGGGACTAAAACTTAAATGGCTCCAAGCAGCTGTCCACTGTAGTCGAAGCATGAAAGGGTTAACTGATCGAACAACAACGTGAACCAGTGCTGAACGTAAGAGTTTCAGCAGCTGTCGGAAGGTGCGACTCTGATAAACTGTTGTTGATTATCGAGTCCCCCGTCCTAACATCCTGACTGCAATTTAAAAACCTTGCTTTCCATGACACATTATTTTCCAGGGCTTTTCCAGGCCTACACAGCTGCTCCGGCTGTGTGGTCACATGACCGACATCATCGAGACGGACGTTTCCTGTCCGTTTCTTTACCGTCTGCCTCATCGATCTCTGTTGACGTATGGAAACACGTCCTCTCCCAGCATGCAGCGGGGCTTTACACGATGCACCCTGCCCGATCGATCGCCCACAGAGCCGTGAAATCAATTACTGTGATTGGAGCAGCTAAAAGACCAATCACATCAGCGGGTTTCTGCTCCGATGGATTCTTCTGGACACTGTTCTCACAAGTGTCCTTATTGGTAATCAATATAAAGGGCATGTAGGAATTAAAACCCTGTGGCTGGTTGCTTTCAGATAAATTAATTTTTAATCTCCTGACCTTTGTGTACTGTTGCATTCTGGGTATTTCAGGGACTAATAAAGCCTGAAGATGTCTTTAAACTTTTATTTATTTATTACTTTAATGTCAAACTTAGAAGGAGAAGACTGTGTTTGTCCGAGAAGCTTAAAATGCCAGATTTCTGACTGGAGTTTGGTGAGTCTCTGTATCAGCACCGTTTACATGAACACGAGCTTATTATTAACAGATTATAGCAGAGACGTTTGTCCAAAGAGAGCAACAACTGGTTTTAGTTTAGTTGCTTTCTGTATCTTTGTCCTCGCCTCTTTAACGGTAACGTTTACTGGGACCATCGATTCTGCACTTTGAACTGATCAACTTGACATCTTGTCCTATTATCACAAGTTCAGCCTTGGTTTTTGTTTGCAGCCTTGAACTTGAAGCAGAACAACACCACAGTGACACCCTGCAGGTCGTCAGGTGGGCCAACATTCCCTCTGCAGAAACCAACAGGTCTTAATTCATGCTGCAGTGTTGGAGGCGACAACACTCGTTCTAAATATATCACGATGTTAATGTGGATCATTTTACAGCACACGTGTAAAACTAAAGATAAGGGCTGTACCCGAATAACGATTTACGAAGTCGAATCAGAACCGTCAAGTCCTGCCTGTAGTCGACTGATAGTCATGCGTCATCGTGTGTGTTTTTGTGCGTGGCGATTGTAAGCTGAAGCTAAACTGAGGCTTATTGTTGACCCCCCGCCCCCGATATTGTGGTGGGCCGCAACAAATAAATGAACGCAAGACAAAAACTGACTTATTGGTAGAAAACTGGTAGTTCTATGTAAAATCAGACGCTGAGCACCCCCATATCGCCAAAATGGCGAGATCCTCGTTTCACTGCGAGATTGACAGTCGAATCAGGCTCCGCCCATCGAAGCATCCAACCTTCGGTCAGCCCTACTAAAGATGTTAAAATAATTCACTGTTTCTGCATTAAACAAAACCTTAAAAAAAAAAAAACACTAATTTGGTGTCTTTTTATCATCATTACCTTTATTTATTTAATGAGGCTTCTTCGTTAGCTTAGCATCACCAAGATGAGAGTCTCTGGACTTCAACAGAAAAATATCATGATGGGATTCCTTTTATAGACAGGAAGTCCCGACTGCATTATCATGGTGATTTACTCGTTAGATATTAAGTGCTCAGCTCTGATAAATTCATTTTATATTCAGCCGTGTGTTTAGATGATATTTGCTGCTGCTCAGAGGAGAGAGTCCTTTTAAAGCCATTAAAGGAGGAAACGGATCTCCTTCTGTGAAGAAATGGATTTTAAGCAACCAGCCATGTCAGCTTTCCTTTTACATTCTGATGACCCGTTTTTGTAACTGCGGATATACTAATGAAATATATTTAATATTTAGATTTCTGTTTGCTCCTCTGAGATTAATGTGTTTTGTACACGGTCCCTGATTAAATATATTAGATAAACTCAAAGCCTTACACTAATTTAACTTAAATTAAAAAAACTAAATTTCATGTTCAAATAGGTGAAATCCTGCAGATCAGTATGATGGCGTCGTCTCAAACACTTTCCATAACTAATAAATAAATTTAAGGATCTCTGGGGTCGGGGGGGGGGGCGGGCGGCGGCGGCTGACCCCTCTGACCTACCTTGATGCGGGACACAAGAGACTGATTAGAAACAGGAAGTCTCTGCTTGTGTCTCTGAGGCTCTAACGTCTCCTGAACCTCCATCTTTACTCCTCTATTCACCCCCAACACCTCCTCTTTAGGCCCCGCCTTCTCAGTGATGTCACCATGCTCCTGCCCTGCCCCCTCCTCCTGGGGCTGGTACCGGCTGCCCGGCTGCTGTATCGCCGCCACCCAGTCGTCCCAGCGCCGAGTCCGGTGTCCAGACGTACTTGGAACCTGCTGCTGCTTCCTGTGGGCGGAGCCGTGGCGCCGCTGGGGGGCGGGGCTCTCTCTTTCTCTGGAAGACGTCCTGCCGAGCAGCGTGAGGTGGGCGGGACTCATGACCTGACAGGTGATCTCATCCAGAAAGTTGGAGAAGCGGACCTTCTCCTCCAGAACCTGCATCTTCCAGTTCCAGTCGGTCCTGCAGGGGGAGGGCGGGTCCGAGGACCGCCGCTCAGGCGGCGCCCGCTGCTCCGTCCGGTCCAGGGAGCGAGTGGGCGTTTGACGGGCAGCGCTGTTCCGCCTCTTGCTGTCATCCAGCATCTCCACAGACTTTGACTTCCTGAGGATGTCGAAGGCGTGCTCCACGCTCAGCGAGGCCGGCTGCTTCAGGATGCTCTTCGGAGGGGCGGCAGTCTGCGTCCTGGGAGACGTCCTGTGGCGCCCTCCTCTGGGGCTGTGGGCGGCGGAGGGTTTCCTGGCTGCGGCGGGGCTTTGATGTGCTGAAAAACTCTCATCGCCGCTACTGATGAAGTGACGCGGCGCACGGCGAGGAGTCGTGGTGACGCCCACAGCAGATGTTCTAGTCCGGGTGGGCCGGTGGCTGCTGAAGAGCGGTGGCGGCGGGATGCAGAGCTCCAGACTGGACAGACTGGAGACGTCCAGCTCACTGTCAGAAAGCGGAAGCGGCGCGATAGGGACGCCATGCCGCGACCCGACGCTCTGCGGGCGTTTCGAGGCTGCGGCTGCTGGGCGGTGGGGGAGGCGCTGCAGGGGGGGTGGAGGTGTGTTTAAGCTGTGGTGGTTTACCTGACTGATATCGTGCTGCGGCGCAGACGGAGGCGGAGCGACGGGCAGGGCGTGGCGCGTCTCGCGGTGCTGCGGTGGCGCCTTACGGTATGGCTTCCTGGTCGGGGCCGTGCTCGTCATCCTGGGCCCTACTTCCTTCCTCAGTTCCTCACTTCCTGACGGTCTGTCAGTCCTGCCAGGAGAAGAAGAGTTAGATGAGGTAGACGCCTGCCGACCGCCCGCCAACCGCCAACTACAACGCCACAAACACAACTGGACTCTGTCACCGCTGTCACACTCGCTCTCCCTCACTCTCTCTCTCTCTCTGTGTGCAGTTCAATGCTCGGTCGCCCCTCATCAACATCAAACACGCCTCCCTCTCTGCACACACCTGCATGTGTGTTTGTGCTCGTGTGACGGATGCAGCGTAAATGTGACTGTTTGTGTGGTTTTATCTTTGTGAGGACCAGGCTGGGGGCCCGGACCTGTGAGGACCAGGCAAAGACATGTCTCAGCTGTCAGACAGCCTCCATGTAGAAGGTGTCCTCACTGTGCCGGTGAAAGTCCTCACAATTGTGTGCTGGTTCTTGTCCTTGCACCTTTATGAGGACCAGGCTGCAGACCTTCATTGTGAGGACATTTCGGCCCTTGAAGGGGCTCTCTCTAAAAAGCTTCACTTTGTAGGTCCAAAACTCAAAAGATGAACGAATGGTGGTCCTCACAAGTACGTCAGTACATGTACTGTGTGTGTGTTTGTGTGTGTGCGCAGAGTGTGTGCGAGCCTCGGGCGGCACATTGATCTCAGTTTGTTTCCAGAACAGGAAATGCAGCTGCATTGATCTGAATGATGCCAGCGTTAGCATGTCAGCGTTAGCCTGTTAACCTGAATGACACAGAGCAAACGCAGCTAACGTGCTAACTGTCCTGCGACCTCAGTGCACTCTGTACACACAGAGTTCATCTTTAACTTAAAGTCCATCGGCCTGTTCTGAGAGAGAAATAAGGACCTGCACTTCATCCAGCACGTTACACACAGATATTAAATAACCTGATGAGTTTTAAATATAAATAAACATAAACGCACGTGTTTGGACGCCCCCCCTTTAGGTCTACTTCAGTTTAAACACGTGCCGCTACTCTAACCGAAGCAGGCGGCTAAGCTGACTCCTGTCAGTCACAGGTGAGGACGAAGCAGCAGAGCGTCTTCACCTCGTCTGACTGCAGCTTCTGAATTTTACATTCATTCTGCCCCAAGTGTTTTTACCCAGCATGCTCTGCTCTCTCTCACACGCACATATTTTGTATTAATGTATTTAATTAGAGTCACGTCCTCTGAAGCTGCAGCTCTCGTCAACTCCTCTCTTCTTCTTCGTGTCCTCTTTTTGTCCTCTCGCTGCTGGTTTTCTATTATTTATCCTTTTCATTCTGCTCTTCTTCACTGATTTCATCAGATCACTGCCTTTCAGCTTCTCCCTTTGTCTCTCCCATTCACCCAACCTTCCTCAGATCAGCTGATCTCCTCGTTGCTCATTACTCCAGTCAACAGGACTGTTTCCTACTTCGCTCAGCTGTGAGCCAGAAAGCCAACGCGATGCTTAACGACCACTGAAGGACTTCAATCAGTGTTGTCATTAGACGTTAACGTACTGACTGCATCCCTGTTGCTATAGTTACCCATTTCAGATACAGGCTGATACTGCGCATTAATTATGAACCGTTTCACTGGATCGACTTGGCAGGTGTTCATTAGCAGGAATTAATGAACACCCTAATACCACGGTACATATCATATATAATCCTCAGTCTACTACTACTGCTGTATAATTACAATACCACCTTTAACTTTTAGAAAACAGAGGCATCAACTCCCTGATGAGAGATTAGTTTGTATTTACTCTACCAGTCAAAAGTTTGGACACACTTTTCAAATGAAAAGCATGTGTTTTGTCCATTAAAACAACATCAGACTGATGAGAGATACAGTGCGGAGGCCCGTTATCAGAAACCATCGCCCCTGTGCTCCAGCGGCACGCCATGTTTGCTAATGCAAGTTTATCATTTTAAAAAGGCAAAGGGATCATTAGAAAACCCTTTTTTACAATCACGGCAGCTCGGATTAAAGAAGATGTATAAAACTGGTTAAGGATCTGGAGCAGCTGGTTCCCAAACTTTTTCACATCAACGCCCAAAGGAGAAATCTGGTGTCGCCCTGGGAACCAAAGTTACAAAGTACAGATAAAGGGCAAAGCAAACCATGTATATAAAATGTATTAATGTTCTTATTAAAATAAACAAAAATAGTCTTTTCTCCTTTCTGTGTCGCACCCTTTCTCTACTCTCATCCCCTCCCATCATCACCAACATGTCTTCACTTGATCTGAATTTAATAAGAAGCTGTGGCTGGTTGAAGTTTTCTGAACCAGCTGATCTTTGCTCAGCTTTTAAAAGTGCACTTCAGTCACATCTTAGATATAAGAATCTTGTATATACACACACAAGATAGGAATTTCACTCTGCCAATTGACCCTTCGCTAAGCCACGCCCCCTTTAGTTACTGTTGCTAAGTCCGACAAACTGTACAGCTGGTCGGCCTCTGTTCATTATTACAACCATTAGAAAGCAGAACAGCAGGGCTTTATTACGTTCAGTAGGAAGTTAGCCAGCGTTAGCTAACTAACATTATGAACCATCCACAGCCGACATGTTTCTGGATTTGTTTTAGGTTTTGGAAAGAGAATAAATCTCCTTTCAGCCTCTCTGGTAGCTGATGTAACTATTACAAGATGCCTCAGGAGCGGCGTTTGACCAGATCTTAGAAAAATACAGCGCAGCCATCAAAGTGTCGGACCTCAGTTAGAGAAAGTCCTACACTGCGCTGCGATTGGCCAGCTTTGTATTCGGGGCGTGGCTTTGCAAAGGGTCAATTGGCGACCCAATAAAAAAAACGTGCCTGCGACAAATTTTGGGTCCCGACCCCAACTTTGGGAAACGTGGCATTAGAGGATCAAACAGAAACACAGAACTTTCTTCTGACACTCGATAGTTTGTTTTGAGAAATGAAGCTGCTCCATGGAGAGAAACTGACAGGAAAGTGAGGATCTGGTACGATGCTGTGGACTACTAGCACACACCCGACCTTCAGGGCAGAGCTGCAGAGAAAACGCCATAATTCAGACCAGCCAATAAAAAGAAAGAGATTAGGGCTTCATCTTTTCTGTTTATGGCCTTCTCTGGCTGATGATAACGGGCCTTTGTAGATATTCCATCACAAGTCAGCCGTCGCCCATTTACAGCAGTAACACACCAGATTCTGACTTCAAACTTTTGACCGGTTGTGAAGTTTGAGCCTTTTAATCAAATTGTGACGTTTTGAGAGTTTTCAGGATGTTTAATAGATTTTTCTGTGTTTTTCCAGGCGTCTCAAGGTCTTTCCAGGACGTGACCTCATTTCAGAGGTGTGCTTGTACCTGAAGTGCTGCTCCAGAGCTGGCTTCATCCACAGAAACGACGGAGCTGAAACAAACACAGACGGGATCAGCTGTTAAACATTCAAGTCGTGAAAAATTTTAATTAATAAAAATCCGCCTGGCTGACAGCAGAGAGAAAGTGAGGAAGAGGAGGACCACCTGCTGTGATCTCTGCAGGACTCCGAGGACGGAGGAAAATTAATAAACAAACAAACCGCTAATTAATTCAGCAACGTAGTTTAGAATTTTAATTCAGAATTTCTCACCGACGCTGCTGTCTGATTTAAAACTGCCTCCATTTGACTGTGGAGGAAGAAACCTGCAATAAATCTTGGAACACACTCCGGTAAATATCTCAGACTGAGAACCAGTTCTGTCCACAAGGCTGAGCAAATAAAATATAATAACCCTCCTCAGAGCCGCCCTGTACTTCCAGATCTCTGACTCCGAGGTTTAAAAGCCACTCCAGTGTTAATGCATTTTAATATTTTTAATAGATGAAATACAGCATGAGTCAGTCTGACGGACGTTTAATTATCACAGCATTCAGGAGGATAATGACCCGAGTCACATCTCTTCATTAATGCTCCACATTATAACTTCATCACCAGATTCTTCACTCTGACACAGAAAGAAAAACATGAAGGACGAAACATTTCCTGTTCACAAAAGAGAAAAGAGCCAAGGACACAAAGTGTGTGTGGCGGGTATAACTAAAGTTGTGGGGACCTGAATGTGTTTACTCAGCCACATTGTGGGGACTGGCATCCCACAAAATGACTTAGTTAAAGGTCAGTAAGTCTTCAGGAATTAATGTAAGTCAGTGTAATGTCCTCTGAAGCAAAACATGCCTGTGTGTATGTGAGCATCACCTCGTACGTCAGCACAGAGAACTCTTCATCTTCTGCTGCGTCCGTCCTCACTCAGTCCAGTTCTTCCTCTGGGCATGTGAGCCTCAGGCCTCCGGTAACCTGAAACACAAGACGGTCGGACGGAAAAACACCAGTCAGCACCTGCTGTCAGTCAGCCTGCAAGACAGCACAGAGGGGACGAGAAGAAAGGGCAGAAAACAGTCTAAAGTCAGGCTGATGGCTCCACGTAACGCTAAAACCAGCCTAACGAGGCTAAAACCAGCCTAACGAGGCTAAAGATACGGAGGCTAAAGATGAGGCTAAAACCAGCCTAACGAGGCTAAAGATACGGAGGCTAAAACCAGCCTAACGAGGCTAAAGATACGGAGGCTAAAACCAGCCTAACGAGGCTAAAGATACGGAGGCTAAAACCAGCCTAACGAGGCTAAAGATACGGAGGCTAAAACCAGCCTAACGAGGCTAAAGATACGGAGGCTAAAACCAGCCTAACGAGGCTAA
>NC_060161.1:5283867-5285495 GCF_021292245.1 Micropterus dolomieu
CTAACGAGGCTAAAGATACGGAGGCTAAAGATGAGGCTAAAACCAGCCTAACGAGGCTAAAGATACGGAGGCTAAAGATGAGGCTAAAACCAGCCTAACGAGGCTAAAGATACGGAGGCTGAAGATGAGGCTAAAACCAGCCTAACGAGGCTAAAGATACGGAGGCTAAAGATGAGGCTAAAACCAGCCTAACGAGGCTAAAGATACGGAGGCTAAAGATGAGGCTAAAACCAGCCTAACGAGGCTAAAGATACGGAGGCTAAAGATGAGGCTAAAACCAGCCTAATGAGGCTAAAGATAAGCAGATTTTCTGTAGTAGTATTTATCTCTCATTCTCTTTTATTAATAAATTCTCAATTATTTGTTCAATTTCCACTACAACTTGGCACCAGATGGACGGATGGGTGGTCGGGCTCTGTTGAAGGACAGGAGCCTGATACAATTTCCACGACACTAACTTCCTGTTAGCCCTCCGCTAACCTGAACGGGGGTAAAATGATGATCTTCTAGACCTCCTAGACAAATGTTATCGATCGAATCGATTGTTTTGAACTGGGGGTTGTGGCACAGCTGATGGTTTGGCTGTGAAGATTCGCTGTGGAGGTTTTAGTGCCAGTGAGGGTTTAAATTACCACCAGTGGCTCACGGTGCATTCAGGTGCTCTCCGGATGGTCCCATTTACCAAGTTGTGAAGTCGTTTTTCAGACCTCAGTGTGTGTTTACGCGCTCTTAAGTCTGAACGTGGACTCAACATGGACGCTGCTACAAAGATGTGTTGGATTAATATTACCAGAGCGTTTAAACAACACGCAGACATCTAGTTCACTCTGCAGCAAACTAACCGTTAGAACCAGGTTACATGTTTGCAAAATATATATTATGCAATACGTGATTTAGCACGATTCAAAGTTCTGTAAACTTCTTTATGTCCCATGTTCATATTTCTCTTTGTGAAAGAAAGATTTAAGGAGTGAAAAAGATTCTGATTATTCCGACAGCACAGAAACGCACCATCAGTCACCGCTCGCCATGAAGCGCGCAGGAGAAGCTACGGTAGCCGACACGCTCTGTCGGCTCTGAGCTAAACAACAGTTGTGCAAATTTATCTTCGCTTCTTACTTCTAATAAACCAAACGACAATTACTGCCACTTCATACGTGTTCACCGTAGTGATGATGTTTGTCCGTTCAGGCTCCTGTAGAAACATACAAAGGTAAGAAAAACATAACGGTTCATTTTGTTAACAGTTCTGTCATTAGATCCTATATTACACACTGGACCTTTAATGATGAACTGACAGGAGCTAACGAGCTAACAGGCTGAAGCGTCCTGAACCAGACATGTTGTGTTTGTTGTCTTGGCGACGCTGCTGTGAGAGAGAGGTTTGATCTGAACCGAGAAAGAAACGGATGCAAATGAACCGGTTTAACGTGGACGCCCCTGCAGGGCGACTTTTTAAAGAAAGGAAGTGAAATCTATGTCTGTCTGAAGAAAAGAAAAGGCAGGAGATCAATGCAGCGAGAGATCAGAACAGACGACAGGAAAATCAAAACAGAGCTGCTTCAGTTTCAATCTGAGCGGAAACTGAGCGGCTGCCCACACACACCCTGCTGAGAGAGAGAGAGAGA
>NC_060161.1:5285595-5286685 GCF_021292245.1 Micropterus dolomieu
TCCTCTACTCGGCTCAAAGAGCTTAGATGAACTTCCTCCATGCATACAGCGTCTGCGCATGCGTCTAATCAGGTTTGCCTACACCATATCACATGTGGCTGGCAAAGACATTGCAACTGTGGATGTGCTGTCCCGAGCTCCAGTCAGACACACTGCAGAAGGAGGAAATCAAGCTCTATGTCGACTCTGTCATAGCGAGTCTCCCAGCTACAGAAAAGAGGTTAAGAGAAATTCAGAGACACCAGGACGATGACCTCACACTCCAGCAGTTGAAGAAATTCGGTGTCGAAGGATGGCCAGATAAATTCTCCACTGAAAGAGAGTTCCAGCCCTATCTGCCATTTTCAGGTGAGCTCACAGTCCAAGATGGTCTACTACTGTACGGCAGCAGGATAGTCATCCCAGCATCACTCAGGGCAGACATCCTGTCCAAGCTGCATGAGGGCCACCTGGGAATAACAAAATGCGAGCTAAACATTCAGTGTGGTGGCCAGGCCACAGCAGAGAGCTGACACAAATGGGCAGCTGTGGCTCAGGAGCTAGAGCGGATTGGCCAAACTGACATCCACAACATCTGGAGCTGTGATTGATGACTTCAAGTCTATCTTTGTACGTCATGGTATACATGAAGTGGTCGGCTCAGACAACAGCCCACAGTTTGCATTCGAGACCTTCAGAAAGTTCGCACAAGATCGGGGCTTTAGTCATGTGACATCCAGTCCCCATTTCCCACAGAGCAACGGGGAGGCGGAGCGTGCTGTGAGGACAATCAAAAGTGTCCTCAAGAAATATTATTTCTGATATTTAACAGTGATCTTATCAACACCATGGAGATTTAAAAAGGAAAATAATTGTATTAAACAGAAATAGCTAAATTAATCAACCAGCAAAGCAAATTGCATTCCCTAGAAATAACCATGTGGCAGCTGTTTCTAACCTGATGAGCAGCAGATGAAATATATTATTATACTTTTACTTGAGTAGGTTTGTCATTTTTTCCTCTAACTTTTTATGGGAGTAATTGTACTTTTTCTTGTATTAGCACTGACATGATGGACATGGGACAGGACAGCAGCGATGGGGGCAGGAG
>NC_060161.1:5286785-5288199 GCF_021292245.1 Micropterus dolomieu
TGGCAAAGACATTGCAACTGTGGATGTGCTGTCCCGAGCTCCAGTCAGACACACTGCAGAAGGAGGAAATCAAGCTCTATGTCGACTCTGTCATAGCGAGTCTCCCAGCTACAGAAAAGAGGTTTAGAGAAATTCAGAGACACCAGGACGATGACCTCACACTCCAGCAGTTGAAGAAATTCTGTGTGGAAGGATGGCCAGATAAATTCTCCATTGAAAGAGAGTTCCAGCCCTATCTGCCATTTTCAGGTGAGCTCACAGTCCAAGATGGTCTACTACTATACGGCAGCAGGATAGTCATCCCAGCATCACTCAGGGCAGACATCCTGTCCAAGCTGCATGAGGGCCACCTGGGAATAACAAAATGCAGAGAGCGAGCTAAACATTCAGTGTGGTGGCCAGGCCACAGCAGAGAGCTGACACATATGATAGAGAAATGTGATGTGTGTAGCCGTGAGAGAGTAAATCTCAAAGAAACGATGATGCCTACCGAGTTCCCGCCAAGACCATGGTCTACTGTAGGAGCAGATTTGTTCCAGATAGACAACAAACAATACCTGGTCATTGTGGCCTTTCTCAAGATATTTTGAAGTAGCCAAACTGACATCCACAACATCTGGAGCTGTGATTGATGACTTCAAGTCTATCTTTGTACGTCATGGTATACATGAAGTGGTCGGCTCAGACAACAGCCCACAGTTTGCATTCGAGACCTTCAGAAAGTTCGCACAAGATCGGGGCTTTAGTCATGTGACATCCAGTCCCCATTTCCCACAGAGCAACGGGGAGGCGGAGTGTGCTGTGAGGACAATCAAAAGTCTCCTCAAGAAATATTATTTCTGATATTTAACAGTGATCTTATCAACACCATGGAGATTTAAAAAGTAAAATAATTGTATTAAACAGAAATAGCTAAATTAATCAACCAGCAAAGCAAATTGCATTCCCTAGAAATAACCATGTGGCAGCTGTTTCTAACCTGATGAGCAGCAGATGAAATATATTATTATACTTTTACTTGAGTAGGTTTGTCATTTTTTCCTCTAACTTTTTATGGGAGTAATTGTACTTTTTCTTGTATTAGCACTGACATGATGGACATGGGACAGGACAGCAGCGATGGGGGCAGGAGCAGAACAGAGTTAAAGCACCAGTTTATGGTTAGATTGATGATGATATGGCTTATTTAGTTATCTACTCAAAGGCTCAGCTGAAGTGAGTACTTTACTTTAGGAGAGTTACAGAGATGTTTCTAGTTTTGATGTAAATGTATTTTAAAGGCTCATTTAGTTATATATACTCTACGTCCATAAAAGTCTCAAGAATGCAGGAATAAAGGTCTCTAAAGACCCAGAGGCCCCGACAAATGCTTTTTCCAGAGAGTGGGCTGACCAGGGACAAACTGCTGGGCCAC
>NC_060161.1:5288299-5289989 GCF_021292245.1 Micropterus dolomieu
CCCTGGGTCCAGAAAAGCATAGGTTTCAATAACCTTGTTTCCCTTTAAACACTTCACTTTAACAGGCAAGATGGAAAGAATTCCATTGCAGTGGCCAGCCCCTGTAAGACAACAAGCGGAGGATGTTGTACAGCTGTCGGAAGTATTTGACTGCTCAGCAATTTTGTGCTCACCATTCTTCTGATCCTTTTGAATAATCCTTTCCTTCTCTCCTATGTGCAAAACACTGGGGTGCGTTCGATTGCACTTATTGCAAATGATACGCCTATCACAATTCTTACTCAAGTGTCCTGTGCACAAGCAACTGAAACACAATCCTTTCTCCTTTAGATAGTCCAGTTTCTCTCTGTGTGTCTTTTTTCCCCAGTTTAAAACATTTTTCCAAAACATGATTACCAGCAGCACAATACAGGCAGGCAATAGAATCATTCTTGGTAAAGGATGTCACTTCTTTCTGAGCCTTTTCCTTCTTGTTACTATCTGGTTTGCTGTATCCATCCTCAATAACTACCTGTGTTGCAAAGCTGTTTCTTCCCAACAGAGGTTTTACCTGGAACTTATTTGCTTTTATAGCTCCCTTGATAACAGGTAAAGTATCCTGTATGTTGCCAAAGACTGGATCTGAAGTGATTCTAACCTGGCGCTCGATGAACTCCACAATGTCTGAGAATCGTGCTCTTCGCCCAGTTTTCTCCAGTATCTCACATGCCCTTGTTCTCCACTTGTCTCTGAGTTTATACGGAAGCCTTTGACTCAGAATCTTTATGTTTGCTGGCATGTTAAGTTCCTCCAAGTACTGAAGATCCTTCATAGCATTGGAACACTCACGAAGGAAGAGTCCATAAGCTTTAAGTGCTTTAGGGTCCTCAGCTTTGACACTTGGCCATCCCATAACCTTCTCCATATAAGCTTCGGTTATCTTAAACTCATTTCCAAAGTGCTCCTTAAGCAATTTTTTAGCAACAGCGAATCCTTCATCTGCAGGCAGCTGCGCACAATATCCCTTGGCTGCCCCCTAGTGAATTGCTCAAGATAATATAAACAGTCTCCTTTACAGCTGGTCTTGGAAGGGATCTTTTCCAAAATGACAGCGGGAACAGGTGCTCTGGAGCTCATTCAGAGAAACAGCTCCTCAGTGCTGCACGGAGTGACAAGAAGTACACTTAGAGAGAACAGCAGGCCAGTACTGCACAGTACTACTTCTGCTCTACTGATGTCTGTGATCTTCACTTAGCTAAAGTCTCCTGCACAATATATTTGTTATATTTCTTTGAGTATTAACTCATTTGTTTCGTTGAAAGTGAATAAGTTCTGGACCTGTTAATTTAAGAAGTTCATAAAGTTTGGTTTACTTCTCACATTTTTGTTAACTTTGTGACAGTGAGTGCATGTGTGCACACTGATTTCACTAGCAGGTAGCTTATTAGAATGTCCACTGGGACTGATCTTACTTTCCTGAAAACAAGTTGAGGTTATGACATACCACCATTGGCATGCCGTCGGGCCAGAGGCGGTTGCTAGCAATTATTTCTGGCCAGATTACTTTGATGGCTGCAAATCACACGTGTTAAAGTCCTCGACCTGGCTGCGCTGGCAGAACTGAAAGAATCCAGGTGGTCAGAAGTGTTTGCACCAGGCTCTTCTCCTCAGGGCAGCTGGAGGTCCCTGGATAAGACCCCCATAGAGAAAC
>NC_060161.1:5290089-5290467 GCF_021292245.1 Micropterus dolomieu
GCTGTGTTATGACGTGGGGACAGAGTGGACACACACTCACGGTGAACAGGTTTTATAGAATGGAAAATGGGATTGAGGGAGTGGAGGTAACCGGAGCAATCGAGGAAGTAAGGAGGCACGGGGAGGAGCCGGGAGGATGCCGTGGAAGGTCCAAGGGGAGAGTGCAGGGTGGCGAGCCCAGCTGACGAGAGAGAGAGAGAGAGAGAGAGAGAGAGAGAGAGAGAGAGAGAGAGAGAGAGAGAGAGAGAAAAGACACTCAACGTCAGCCGGGCTGCCACCCGCCCAGGCTGGGCCATTCTAGCAGCTTTATTCTCTGAAACCGACTGAGAGTTTCCTTGGCTGTGTGTTTGGGATCATTGTCTTGCTGAAATGTCCTCC
>NC_060161.1:5290567-5295412 GCF_021292245.1 Micropterus dolomieu
GTGACTCTCTGTCAGCCTGGCTACAGTGCTGAAAAGAAACCTGGGGTTGTTCCTATTTTCCTCTATTAATGACGAGTAGTACGCTGCTCTGGCATTACGGAGGGCCTTCCTATAAGTTTTAAGACTATCTTGCCAAATTAATTAATAAATTTTCCAGTTTGGTGGAATGCCAATTCCTCTCAAGTTTCCGTGATATTTGATTTAATTTGCAAGTTTCAGTATTATACCGTGGAGCTAACCGTCTTTGTTTTAGTATTTTCTTTTTTAGAGGGGCTACAGAGTCGAGTGTCATTCGCAGCGAGCCTGCAGCACTATCAACAAGATGATCAATTTGGGACTGAAATTAGCATAGGAGTCCTCCGTTACTTTGTGACTTGATAATGAATTTAGAGCTGAAGGAATCGCATCCTTAAATGTAGCTACAGCACTATCAGACAGACAAATTTTTGCCCAATGGTGTATAGTTCAGCAATACAAACTCAAAAGCTATCAAACAGTGGTCGGACAAAGAGGGATTCTGTGGGAACACTATTAAATGTTCACTTTCAATACCGTATACCAAAACAAGGTCGAGGGTGTGGTTAAAACAGTGAGTCAGTTCACAAACACTCTGAGAGAAGCCAGTGGAATTTAACAGAGAGATAAACGCAGTACTGAAGCTGTCATTTTCAACGTCCACATGAATATTAAAATCCCCAACAATAATAACTTTGTCCGTTTTAAGGACTAAAGTTGACAAAAACTTTTCAGATAAGAATTCAGAGTATGGACCAGGTGCTCGGTACACTATAACAGAAAGAATTAGTTGCAGTTATTTCCAACTTGGGTGTGAAAGACTAAGAACAAGGCTTTCAAATGAGTATAGAATTTAGTTTAGGTTTAGAGCTGATTAGTAGGCTAGAGTCGAAGATAGCTGCAACTCCACCTCCTCGGCCTGTGCCTCGAGGAATGTGAGTATTAATATGACTGGGAGGGGTGGATTCATTTAGGCTAACATATTCTCCATCACCCAGCCAGGTTTCAGTAAGACAAAACAAATCAATATCATAATCTGATATTAGTTCATTTACGAGTACACCTTTAGAAGAGAGAGATCTGATGTTTACAGTCCACATTTAATTTTCCTATTAGTTTGCACTATTGCTCTTGTGGTTTTAATTTTTGAGGTTTTTATTCTGTTGACCTTTGATTTAAATAATTTCGATGGTCGGGGGGCAGACACCGTCACTATAGGGTTTTTACTAAGTAACTCCTGGAATGGAGGAGCAGAGAAGTGTGTTAGACTGCGACTCTGCCTCCTGGTCTCAACTCTGGGTTGTCATGGATTTGGTCCACTAATAAACTTGGCCAGATTTCTAGAAATGAGAGCTGCTCCTTCCCAAGTGGGATGGATGCCGTCTCTCCGAATCAGACCAGGTCTTCCCCAGACAGTCTGCCAATGATCTACAAAGCCCACATCGTTTGCTGGACACCACCTCAACAACCAGGGGCGGAATGACGACATGCGGCTATACATGTCATCACTGGTCAGATTTGGCAGGGGTCCAGAGAAAACTACGGTGTCCAACATTGTTTTTGCATATGTACACACCGACTCAACATTAATCTTAGTGACCTCCTATTGGCGTAACCGGGAGTCATTACCGCCGACGTGAATAACAATCTTACTGTATTTACGTTTATCCTTCGCCAGCAGTTTCAAATAAGACTCAATGTCGCCCGCTCTGGCCCCAGGGATGCACTTAACTATGGCCGCTGGCTTCGCTAAATTCACGTTTCTCAAAATGGAGCTGCCAATGATCAGAGTTGGTTTCTCAGCGGGTGTGTCGCTGAGTGGGGAAAATCTGTTAGAAACGTGAACAGGTTGATGGTGCCCCGTGGACTTTAAATGCTTACGACTATTCCTCCTTCGGACAGTCACCCAGCCACCCTTTCCCGGCTGCTCAGGAGATGCGGGGGGACGGCTACCAGAGGCTAACTCAGGCTGTTCCACACCGACTACCGAGGACTGACTAGCTGATCTACCAAGGTGCGGAGCCGGACTTCTAAATCAGTGAGCCTCGCCTCCATGTCTACAAATAAACTACACTAATTACAAGTACCATTACCGCTAAAGGAGGCAGAGGAGTAACTGAACATGTGACACACCGAGCAGGAGAAAGTAGGAGAGCGAGAGGGAGAAAGAGAAGACATCGCTAGTTGCTAAGCTAAAGTCACTAACGGCTAAGCTAAAGTATTGTAGCATTAGATACAAAAACCTTTGAAAACGATTATTGCGGTGCATACCACTAAAACAAACAAACCAGACCCACCAAAACAACTAAAATGCCGCAGCAGGCTGAAACATGAGGATTTACACTGAAGACGCGTCACGCTGAACCATCGTACATTTTGAGTCTCTTTATTACGCTATTTCACATACATAGAAATCACTTACTTTGAGTGATGCATGTTGTAAGCAGTGCAAAGGTACCTCAGAGACATCAGTGAAAGATGTTAGTAATGATGACGACGATGGTAACGGTCAACAGAAAGTTTTTCCCCATGCTCACCCTGCAGCCATGATCAAAACCCAAGCTTCCCCACAGGTGAGCACACACACATTAATACAGACACCACGCCCCCGGTCACACCCACAGTAACCGATGACATCACGATGCGCGTGCGTGTACACTACAGTGCAAAGAAAAGAGAGGAAACCTAATAAAAACCCAAACAAACCCAGTGTATGGCTCCTACATTCTGGCCCCCAATTATTTTATAGTAATAATTGACCACCACTACAACCCTCTTGTGGGAGACAAACACCAGTTAGAAATGCAAAGTGAAATGTTAGTCCTTTAAAAGGTCCTGTTAATGTCAAAGTTCAAGTCTGCTATATCCAAGGATCTTCACTGCTCCTCTGCTTCCTGCAGAAGGCAGACTTTGGTTATTGGCCTTGTCAGATAGCTGGTTTTCGTTTTAATCCGTACACTAAGTACTAGTCCATTTTTGTCCGGAACAGTATCCACAATTCCTCCTATAATCCAAGCATTACGAGGTGCCATCTCATCCACTAGCACCACAAGATCTCCTGGGACAAAGTTTCTTTTGGCAGTATTCCACTTCTGGCACTCCTGAAGTCCAGGAAGATATTCCTTCACCCAGCGCTTCCAGAACAAATCCGACATATACTGCACTTGTTTCCAGCGATGACGACTATAAACATCCTCCTTCTCGAACAATCCTGTTGGCAACAAAGGTTGCAACTTAAGCTGAAGAAGATGGTTAGGAGTCAATGCCTCCAAGTCTTGAGGATCTGTTGATGCCTTTGTTAAAGGGCAGCTATTAACAATAGCTTCAGCCTCACAGAACACTATCACCAAGCCTTCTTCATCCAGGGTCTGAGTCTTCAAAATAGAGTTTAGCACCTTACTGTCATGGTTTGGTGTGGGTGAGGCAGGTTGGAGGACCCAAAGGCAGGAAGAGGTACAGTACAAAGGGGTTTTAATGAATGAACCAAAAGCGAGCACACTCACAGGTAAGTGGCTGAATATAGAGTCCAAAAACTAAGGTAGTCCAAACAGAGATCCAAAGGGAGCAGGGTAACAGGGAGACACGACAAACAACAGGAGACCTCACAGCAACTCCAGGAGACAGCATACAATGACCCGACAAAGACAAGACAGAAACACCAGGTATATATACACACACACAGGGACTAACGAGCAGGGCGGGAGCAACACAGGTTAAAGACATGAGACTAACGAGGCAGGCAGAGAGAGAGACAGTGAGCAGAGGGAAACAGAGAGACTGACATGCAGGCAGAGTGACAAGCGGGGGAACAGACGGAACACAGGTTACTGAACACAAAACAGACCAGAGTGAACACTTAACATGAACTAAGGTACAGGACTGGGAACAAGGAAAAAGAACTAAAACGCAGGAACAAGAGTTAAGGCAGTGACTAAGAAACCATATAACAAGTAGACTACCAAACCAATATCAAAACAACACAGGACTACGAGCTAGAACACCAGACAAGACATAAACACTAAGGACAAGGAAACAAGAAGAACAGGTAAACAGAAGGACACCAGAAACAAATGGCAAAAACTACAACTCATGACACTTACGGACTGACCGAATTAGCCTTTCCCAAGCACCTCCATGGTGGGATGCTGTTGGGGGATTAAAAACCCATTTCACATTCTTCTGTAACAGCACGTCATTGATGAGGTTGTGATTCAGATTCTCAATGGCGTTCCTCAATTCACGCTCAGCGCCCACGAAGTTAGTGCCATTATACGAATGGATTTCCAAGACTTGACCACGTCTCGCCAAAAACCTTCTGAAACCATTAATGACGGAGTCTGTGTCCAAAGAAGACAGAACTTCAAGATGTATGGCTCGCATCGCTAAGCACGTAAAAATTAGCCCATACCTCTTGACCACAGCTCTTCCACGTTTAACTTCAAATGGTCCAAAACAGTCCAAACCAACTCGACTGAAAGGAGGCTCATCAGGAGTTATTCTGTTGTAAGGAAGGTCAGCCATTTTCTGATGTCCAGGTGAAGCGGACAATCTACAACAGATGACACACTTAGCCAAAACCCTTCTGATGGCGGCGCAAGCACCAGGAATCCAATATTTCTGACGTAGGTGAGAAAGCATGTGGTTTCGTCCACCATGACCTGTTACTTTGTGTACATGACGGAGAATAAGATTGGAGATGTGTTTATCTTTAGCCAGTATAACTGGATGTTTTGCTTCAACTGGCATAGCTGCTCTACTAAGCCGTCCTCCAACCCTAATGAGATCACCATCCAGGATCGGGTTGAGCTTGTAGAGGTGGCTCGTCCTCCT
>NC_060161.1:5295512-5303249 GCF_021292245.1 Micropterus dolomieu
GTTGGTTTCTCAGCGGGTGTGTCGCTGAGTGGGGAAAATCTGTTAGAAACGTGAACAGGTTGATGATGCCCCGTGGACTTTGAATGCTTACGACTATTCCTCCTTCGGACAGTCACCCAGCCACCCCTTCCTGGCTGCTCAGGAGATGCCAGGGGACGGCTACCAGAGGCTAACTCAGGCCGTTCCACACTGACTACCGAGGACTGGCTAGCTGATCTACCAAGGTGCGGAGCCGGACTTCTAAATCAGTGAGCCTCGCCTCCATGTCTACAAATAAACTACACTTATTACAAGTACCATTACCGCTAAAGGAGGCAGAGGAGTAACTGAACATGTGACACACCGAGCAGGCGAAAGTAGTTGAGCGAGAGGGAGAAAGAGAAGACATCGCTAGTTGCTAAGCTAAAGTCACTAACGGCTAAGCTAAAGTACTGTAGCATTAGATACAAAAACCTTTGAAAACAACTATGAGATTGAACAGCAGTCACTTAGAGATGGAAAGTACTGTGAGTGCTTAGGCAAAATTACTGTGAGAATAAGTGTTTAGCGGACAGTTGGCTGCTGTAATCTAACAAATTTAACTGGTATTTAGCGAGAGCAGCACAACACGGTACCAACACACAAACACCGGAAACGGAAATGAGTCGACACGCTTACTGCAATACGTCAGCGTCACACACACACAGTTACTCAATTCTACTATTGAGTAGAATCGAAATGTCTCCAGTCAAACCAGTACCATGGCTGTGAAAGACAAAGACAAAGCAAGGAGAGCGTTCTATGCAATAAAAAGAAACATTAAAATCTATATTCCAACTGAAATCTGGCTAAATTTGTCCTACATCTACCTAAAGCGACTTACAATTGCTATACATGTCAAAGGTTGCACGCCTCTGGAGCAACTAGGAGTTACGTGTCTTGTTCAGACACACAATGGTGGATGGGTCACAGTGGGGAATTGAACTCAGGTCTCTTACACCAAAGGCATGTGTCTTATCCATTGCACCATCACCACCCTCAGAACTAGAACTAATAATTCTATATGACTGTGAAATTTGGGGACCAAAACTTAATAATGAATTTGACAAATGGGACAAAACAATCACAGAATCTCGCTGTGGACATCTATAAAAGCATCCTGCAGGTGCAGAGAAAAATCCCAGATAACCTGTGCAGAGCAGAGCTCGGCCAATACCCCCTCTTACTAAAATGCATTTGTCTTAAATGTCTTATGAGGGCAAGTTAAACTGGCAACATGGGTCATCAAGAGGAACATGGACGCCTCTACAGAAATCTGGGACCAGTATACATGACAAGACTATATCTATCTATCTATCTAACTATAAAGATAGATACAATATATCATTATTATCGTTGTTTCTTGTGTTCTAAAATTTCCACTTTCATTTAAAAACACATCTATATTTGAAAGCGCTCTTACTTTGTTACACAGACGTACAGGTAGCTTGTTGATTGGACAACTTCGGCGATTGTCATCCTGCATCATCAGGACCCATGTGGGGAAATCAAACCTCAGTGACTGACAGATGTTTATGCAGCACTTTAAGGCTTCTGATCTGCATCACAAAGAGCTCATGAAGTAATAATTTATTATAAGCATGATTATGTTAGGGGGTGGTGATGGCGTAATGGAGAAGACTATGCCTTTGATGTGAAAGACCCAGGTTCAATCCCCCACTGTGACCCATCCACCAATGTGTCCCTGAGCAAGACACTAATTGCTCCAGAGGCGTGTGACCTCTGTCTGACATGTATCGCGATTGTAAGTCGCTTTGGATAAAAGCGTCAGATAAATGTAGACCGCATATCGACTACATAGCCTATTGTGAATAATAACAGGGCTTAAGAGCCTATAGTATACTGTGGTATCGCTGTCACAAATATTTAATGAACTGATAGGGTAAACGGAGTACTCCTTTTTTTTTTCTTCTTTCTTTTTTTCTGTCTGAGTAAGTGTGTTCACGAGTATGCATGTACACACATGCAGTCAAGCCCGAAATTATTCACACCCCAGGCAAATTCCGACCCAAAGTCACTCCCATTCAACCAGCGAGCTGCTTCCGAATCAGAAATTACACAGGCGTCTCCGAGAAGACAACAAGACGATGCACAAGAGGCACCACTGTGGAAAAAATTACTCATCTTTTCTTTACATTTGAACAAAAAGTGGCATGTCCAAAATTATTCATACCCTTTGCAAACTGTCAGTCTATGGGAAAATCCAAAGATCTATACCATTCCAAATAGTCCAAACTGTTCTAAAGCATCCTAATTACCCTGAGTCATTGGGAACAGCTGTCTTAATCAACTCAACAGGTGTGAATCAGAAGCTCTCTGCTGTTGGTTTGTGGACAGTCATGGCTAAGACAAAGGAGCTCACTGAGGACCTGTGGCTGCGCATTGTGGCTGGCCACAAGTCAGGTAAGGGCTATAAGACCATATCTAAATGTTTTCAAAGTTCCAGTGGCTACAGTGCAAAGTATTATTAAAAATACAAGACATTCCACACTGTGAAAAATCTGAGGACGTGGTCGGAAGCCAAAAGTGACACCTGTGCTGGCCAGGAGGATAGTGAGAGAGGTAAAAAAAGAATCCAAGGATCACCACCAAGGCCATCCTGATGAATCTGGGCTCTGCTGGTGGCAACATCTCAAGGCAGACAGTTCAACGGACACTTCACACCGCTGGGTTCAACGGACGCAAACCAAAGAGGACAGCACTCCAGATAAGGCACACAAAAGCCCGCTTGGCCTTTGCAAATGCTCATCTGGACAAAGAAGAAGACTTCTGGTCTTCTGTCATATGGTCAGATGAAACAAAAACTGAATTGTTTGGCCACAATGATGTAGCCTTCATTTGGTGTAAAAAAAAAAAAAAGAAAAAAAAAAAAAAAGGAGAAGCCTTCAACCCTAAGAACAACATCCCCACTCTCAAATATGGTGGAGGGAACCTAATGTTTTGGGGTTGTTTTTCAGCCAGTGGACCAGGGAACCTAATCACAGTAAACGGCACCATGAAAAAGGAGCAATACATCAACATTCTCAGCAACAACATCAGCCAGTCTGCAGAGAAACTTGGCCTTGGGGACCAGTAAACATTTCAGCACAAGAACGACCCAAAACACACAACAAACGCCGTGAAGAAATGGTTAGCAGACAAAACATTAACGTTTTGCAGTGGTCCAGCCAGAGTCCTGACTTAAATCCCATTGAGAATCTGTGGAGGGAGCTAAAGATCAGGGTGATGGCAAGGAGACCCTCCAACCTGAAAGAGTTGGAGCTCATCGCTGAAGATGAATGGGCAAAAATACCACTGGAGACATGCAGAAAGCTGGTCAGCAATTATAGCAAGCGTTTGATTGCTGTAATATGAATTTACATTTTATATTAAGATAAACAACAACAAACAAAAACAAACAATAAAAATAATAATAATAGTAAAAGACAACCAGCCGAACAGCAGCAATAAACAGCTGACATAGTAAGACAAGTAAGAGAAAAATGAAAACAAGAAACAGTCCAGCACACTAAATAAGCAACACAGCACAGCCACGAGAGCTGGAATAATAACAATTAATTAAAATAAGTAACTGAAAGAAAAGCATAAGGAATAATTCTACCAGGGACAACCTAAATTTGTTTGTGTCTGTGTGAGACTGTGTGTGTCTGTGAATGTATGTGTGTGTGTACATGTGTGTGCGCATAAGCCTGTTAAAGAATATAGTTGTTAGTGAGAGAGGGATACCAAAACTGTGCCACACCTACCCCAGCAACAGGCAGGAAAGAACCCCAGTAGCCAATAGGGGTGGGAGAAAGAAAATAAATAAATCAAAAAACAAAGACTCCCAGATGCCCCGCGACGCAAACGCGGAAGACCCCGACCCAAATGCCAGTTGACAACGTAATGCCAATGGAACACAAGAAGCGTAACCTGCGGAAGAGCAGCGCCGGGACTGACCGTGGCACGCACACAACATAGACCATAGGCCAACAGAGAAATGGGGAAGCATGGCCCCCAGCCAAGCCAGAGGCATCCCTCCCCAGAGTGCAGGCAGTGCCAGCAACCCCAGAGGCCGATCTGGACGGGGCCCAGCCCCCCCAGTCAAGCACCCCCAAGGAGGAGCACCCAAACCTATCCCGACAACACCGACCATGTGCCCCAGAGACTCCCAAGTGCCCCCACTGTGAGAGAGCTGGCAGGGGGAATCAGCAGGAGCCCCACCCCTGCCGAAGAGGGCCCAGATAAGAAGACACACCACCCGCCCAGAAATGAGCACAAGCCACAAGCCCGAGTCCCCAGATCCCTAGGTCAAGAGCGGGCCCCCACGCCAGGGGAGCCCCAACCCCCGCAGCCCACCCCAGATCAGGTAAGGCCATCACCAACCCCACAGCACCCCCGACGCCCGGGGATCCAGGGGCAGTACATGAGGCCAATGAGAATTTCCCCCACTCCTTCAACCCCTCTGACTGCCTCTGTAAATGTATTACTTTGTGTTGGATGCATGTCATGGGTTGTGAAGTGTTGTATGGTGGAGTAAAGATAAGGTGTGTGGTAACTAAGGTGCAGTTAAAATTGGAGGGTAGTTGTGACACAGGCACCCCACAACTGTCAGGTAGTGGAGCCTCCCATCGTGCCCCTCCAGCCCCCAAGCCCTCTGTGTCTAATGTGTCATTACAATTGAGGGGCGGCCAGTGGGGAAGGAAGAAGGGCAAGGCCGCAATAAAGCAGCCCCACCCACCAAACGCCCTGCAGCCTGCCCACCCCCCAGAGTTCTAGGGGTGCATGATGTGAGACATGACCAAAGGGGGAAAGGTGAAGGAGGTCATAGGAAGGGATAGAATGGTCCTCCTCACTGGGACCAGATTCCTGACTGGCCCCATCATTCAGTCCCATCCCCCACCCCCCTAAGCAGGAGGACACCAGGTCCCTCCAGTCCAGGGCTTATAGCAAGAGCCCCTCTAGCACCGGCAGCACCCCAGAGTCAGCGACAACCCTGCCCAGCCCCAGGACGGGTCTAGGGGGGGCCAGCCCCAGAGGCTCCAAAGCCCCGAGCCCCAGACCCCCACACACCCCCGAGGCAGGTCAGCGCAGCCCCAACCCAAAGTCCAACAATCCCCCGTCCTCGCCGGGGCCCCACTGCCACCCCCCCACCTCACCGTTCCCACACAATCGGGAGACCTCCGAGCACCACCAGGCTATTGGAGCTGGCACAACCCACAACAGCCCCTAGGACTCAACACGACCACAATCCAGAGGACCAGCGCGCACCCCCAAACCACTCCGTCAACCCCTTCTTCCTGGTCCCCCACCCCTCCAACAACCAGTCGCCAGACCCCTCAGAGAACTGAAATACAATTATCAGGATGCACAGCATGCACACAGGACAGAGCCGCACACCAGCCCAGTCCAGGCCCGCACCTGATGCCCCCAACCCCCGACAAGCACCCAAGCCAATCACAACCTACAGGTGAGCCAACCAACACTACCCCGCTGCCAATCTAACAAGCCAAGTAATGCGCTGCACAGGAGAACTCTAGTGCGATTCAACCAAACTAAATCAGGCATGTGTGAAAGCACCCTAAGTCCTGGCTCTAGACTAAAGGATTTTGCAGTCGAGGCCCCTCAGTTCTGGAACTCCCTACCTGAGAACTTGAGGCTGCAAGCCTCTCAGGATCTGTGTCATCTTTGAAATCACTTCAGAAAAGATTTCTCCAATCAATTTCTCCAATCAGAAACAAGGTAGAGTGATGACACTTAATCTGCACATGCTCAAAAGGATTCTCTCTCTGCCTGTGGAACAGGAGCAGGAGCATTCACCTCAGCAGAAGTTTTAAACAAAATACTGATTTTGAGGAATGAAAGTAACTTTTTGGATGTCTGAAGTTTAGGTGACTGCAAATCTAAACTTGCACACATTTTATCTCTAGGTTATTGATTAACAATTAACACTAACAAACTATGCTTATATAGTTGTGGCTAGCGGGCATACAAGATTTTATCATGGCTGCAAATTCGGGGGGAAACACGGCCACACGGCCCAATGTAAGCAGCTTGTTGGTCTGTTTTCAAAATAAGCATATTTCACTAAATATAAATGTAAAACCATATTAAAATGTGCATGAAAAGAAATGGATTTGTTCTATAAACAAACCACCAATTAACATAGGCCAACATTCTTTGTATAAAATAGTGTGTTTTATATGTGTTTAACAGAAAGTGTGAATATTATATAGGCCTAAGTCTGCAAAAGTTCCTTTCCTTGTCAGTTTGTCTTTATGGTGGACTTAAAGTAGTTGATGGTATAAGACCCTGCGAAAGCAAAGAGAATGACTAGTTCACTTGTAAATTTTATGAAGTTAGAACAGAGTGAGCCTGACATCTGAAATAATTTGAACCATTTAAAAACTCTTATGTAACATTATTAGCTGTAAAGTCATTACTTTGAGGTAGCCTAGGATTTTACTTGAGATGCAGTGGGCTTATTTTTCAGTGTTACATACACTCTGACTTGTTGCATTTAATTAAATATTTTAGTCTTGTTCTTATAAGTGAAAATATATCAATTGTATTATTAATTAGTGCACATATATGCGTTTCTTGTATCAAAAGATGACTAGTGTATCTCAAGTAGTTTCTGAGTTATTAAGGAAAATTTAAAATGTTACAATTGCCTCCTCTCTTTATTTTTAACTATGTATGTAACTTTGATTGAAGTGCTGTGTAAATAAAGTTTATTATTATCATTATTATAATACACTGCTCAAAAAAAATAAAGGGAACACTAAAATAACTCATCCTAGATCTGAATGAATGAAATAATCTCATTAAATACTCCTTTCTTTACATAGTTGAATGTGCTGACAACAAAATCACACAAATTATCAATGGAAATCAAATGTATCAACCCATGGAGGTCTGGATTTGGAGTCACACTCAAAATCGAAGTGGAAAACCACACTACAGGCCGATCCAACTTTGTTGTAATGAGGCTCAGTAGTGTGTGTGGCCTCCACGTGCCTGTATGACCTCCCTACAACACCTGGGCATGCTCCTGATGAGGTGGCGGATGGTCTCCTGAGGGATCTCCTCCCAGACCTGGACTAAAGCATCCGCTAACTCCTGGACAGTCTGTGGTGCAACGTGGCGTTGGTGGATGGAGCGAGACATGATGTCCCAGATGTGCTCAATTGGATTCAGGTCTGGGGAACAGGCGGGCCAGTCCATAGCATCAATGCCTTCCTCTTGCAGGAACTGCTGACACACTCCAGCCACATGAGGTCTAGCATTTTCTTACATTAGGAGGAACCCAGGGCCAACCGCACCAGCATATGGTCTCACAAGGGGTCCGAGGATCTCATCTCGGGACCTAATGGCAGTCAGGCTACCACTGGCGAGCGCATGGAGGGCTGTGCGGCCCCCCAAAGAAATGCAACCCCACACCATTACTGACCCACCGCCAACCGGTCATGCTGGAGGATGTTGCATGCAGCAGAACGTTCTCCACGGCTACTCCAGACTCACACATCTGTCACATGTGCTCAGTGTGAACCTGCTTTCATCTGTGAAGATGAACAGTGAAGTGCCATCCTGGATGAGCTGCACTACCTGAGCCACTTGTGTGGGTTGTAGACTCCGTCTCATGCTACCACTAGAGTGAAAGCACCGCCAGCATTCAAAAGTGACCAAAACATCAGCCAGGAAGCATAAGAACTGAGA
>NC_060161.1:5303269-5308931 GCF_021292245.1 Micropterus dolomieu
ACTGTTTTACCAAATTAACCCTTTCATTAATGTTACAGTTTCCACTTTTTAACTATTATTACATGTAATTATTGTTACCATTTATCTCTCTTTATATTTTTTACATTACTGGATTAGAAATCCACCAATATGTTTCAACTTCAGTCCCACCGTATTTTTTTTAAAAGTTATACAGGCATAGTTTGACACCATTAAAACTTAAACACTTACAATCGTATTTTTTAAAAGAATTAATAAGGAATAACATATCTAATACATATATAACGTGATTCAATGAACAAATACATGATTTAACAATGCCAACCATGAGAGTGCTTTGTCTCATACAAGTTTACTTTCGGCAGCGCAAAGCTTGGTTTCATGCAGTACCTAGCCGTACCAGGCGCCATAAATCACAACATGTCATGATCTCATTCTTGGCTTCAGTTCGCGATGATCTCAGCCCTGGCGTACGTGACTTACTGCAGGTGCCTTGCTTCTATTGAGTGGGTTACGGTTGGCTAGGTTTTGCCTGCGTGGCCTGAGCAGCTTCTCTGCTCATGTAGGCATATTAAAGAGCACACGTTCATGAATACACAGAGTATAAGAATAAAATATGAGTTTAAACTCACTCCTTAAACGCTCAGTAGTTATACACTCAGTAGTAAAACACTCAGTAGTAAACACTCAGTAGTAAACACTCAGTAGTAAACACTCAGTAGTCAAACTTCACACTAAAAGAATACTCAGTAGTGAAACACTCACCTAACAATCAGTCTAGGAATTAGGCATTATTCAACAATTTGTTACATACCTCCATCTTACATTAGAACCACTCAGTTATGTTAATGTTTCAGGAAGCAGGAACTCAAACATTGAATCTGCATGTAAATTACCTTGGCTGGTGGAACCGGAGGATGCTCAGGAGCAGGAAGATGGGAGGGCACAAAAGTGTCCATGCTGGCCAGAGCTGAAATGTAACGGGTTCATTGGGATAAAGCAGGGCCTAAGTTTTATCGGAGCCTGTGAAATAAACACAAACACTACTAATTAAAATATTCATTGTCTAAATGCATATCTCAAAATAAAATGACAAGACAAAAATAAACCTGATCTTGTGCCGTCCTCTTGGAAACAATACAGGAAGCTTCCCCTGATGACTTCCTCTGCGTATGAAAAAAGACAAACAGTTTGTATTAGAAAATATTACTTAATGACCACGACAGAGAGAGTCAGTGGAATTTCAGTGGGCAAATCTTACCTTCCTGCCCTCCACTGGCAGAAAGCCATCAGCATCAGGTTTAGGTTTGGCGTGGCGAGGGACACGGTCCTCTTCACACACAACCACACGCGACCGGACCCGAGAAAGAGCTGGGACCGCACGACGAGCAGGCAGAGCAGCCAGCTCCGGCTCAGTAGCCGCTGACATCTGCACATGCTCGAAAAAGACAGTCCACAGCAAGTCAGCGAGGACAAGCATGCCCTTGTCGTTGCCCAAGTGGATCTGCAACAACAACAAAAAAAATTTGTCATTGTCAACATGTATCTATGAATTGAACCACACAGAATTTTACTTCACACTTTTCCCCTTTTTACTGCTTGTACTTACCCCATCTTTGCTCCACAGAGACAAATCGTGCAGGGGGAACTGGTCAGCAGTAGAGTAGTACTTGACACCTTAAAACAAAGAAAGTCCCAGATGAATAATATCAAGACATGGCTGTATTTCCTAAAAGCACAATCCTTATTTGCCTTACTAAAATCTATTTTCAAACTTACCCATACTTGCTGCCACCCGGTGGAACTCACGACAGTACGCCTCCTGCACGTCAGGCGACACCGTCAAGCGTGGAACAAAGTCCAACTATAACTATAGTAACAAACATATTATAGTGAGGACAATATATAAAATGGACCTACATCAGAGCAGAGTGCACATGCACTTCGGAGGAGAGCGTGAAACACCTGGCCTGCCTCACAAGGGGACCGACTGGCTGTCAGGTTGTTGCTGGGGGACATGACACAGACAGCGTCAGGAGCACGAGGAAGGCTGGCTTGGACTAACTCGGTCCTCAGCTGAGCTGCGCATGCCCCAGGTGTGGACATGAACCCAAAAGACAGGGTTTCTCGTGGGAGGGCCAAAATGTCATCTGCAAAAGCATGCAGATGACTGGCTCCAACCGCAAGAACAAACTGTCAAAAAGAAAAGATGTTAGAAACACAATTACAAATTCTTACCTTGAGCAAGGAACTTAATTACCTTGTTGCCGGCAGCAACAGCAGGAATGACAAGTTTGTGCTGCCGATTGGTGTGGGGAGAAACTTGCCATTCCTGGACACGGTGACGATAACCAGTGCCCTTCCCTGTTTATGACAGAAAAAAAAAAAACTTAATGATCTGGACAAATCATGAATTATGTGAACCCAATTACATGCCTCAGCTCACAGAAAGACTCGATTTGTTATCATGCCACACACGCACCAAAAAAAAAAAGAGAAAAATACAGAATAAATAAATTGATTGGCCACTTATGTCCAACAAAGTCAGGGGAGGGCTCCTGGCAAAATCCCACCTCATCTGGGTTCGCCTTCCTGCGCTTAAGAGCCTGGAAGCGATGGTGGTACATCCCGCGTGGCATATTAAAAGAAAAACAGAAAATGATTAATAATGACATCACAAGAAGCATAAACAGACTAGACAATTACAAAGTATATGAACAACCAACTGCACATAAAATATCAAGTAGTGAAAATACACAAAATTTAGTACATTAGCTAAGATTACACAAGCCAGGAACCTAATATAATGTTAAACTAGCACCCACACAGTTGCTGAAATTCCACGGTACAGTGGTGGACACGCAGCAGGAACACGGGTGGAGACGGCAAGGGGGTAAGCCAGAGATCGGACAGTGAAGCCGACCAAAGCCTGCATGTAGGGATCCATGTAGGCCCAAAAATGACGTCAAAACCCTGTGACACCCCGTCACACATGAGAGATGTAACCGTATTGCTTAGATTATAAACTCTCAGCAATCTAAAAAAAAAATATTCAGCGATCAGTAACACTGCGTTGGTGTTTGACAGGTGAGCCTCATAGGTGGGCTGATTAATCAGTGACGATCCTAGTCAGAGAAACACACTGAGCCATGAAACTTTTTGTTGGTGCAGCTATGCAGCTACCAGAATTACGGTGTTTCTGCTGTTGTTCTACGTCATTAAACCACGGTTCACAGTAGACGCTGGTCCCAACAGGAAGTAGCCCTGTAGTAGTATTTCATTGGTCCAAAACTGGCTTCACTCCTCCACTCATCAATTCGTCCAGTAATATACTGTCTATGGGAGACGTACCAGGAACAGGGGGAGACGGGGGGAAGACGCACACACGTTTGTTACTCCACAAACCTGAAATAACAGCACTGTAACAGGCAGCAATTTTGATTAAGGTCACAACAATAAACAAAGCTCAAGACATACATCACAAAACATGTACACAGAAATTACACATTGTTTCAAACATTAAGACTGAAATATGCTTAGTTTAACACTAATAAATATCTGTCCACAACAACTAGTATTCAGTGCTCCGCCTCCCTAAACTTAACAAGATTAGCACTCAGGAAGCAATGGTAACATAAGACAAGTAAAACTGACACCAAACACATAGCTACAGTACTATTAGCCAGGTGACATTACAGTGTTCTTGTGCTACAAGCCAGACAGACAGTAGTCAGAAAGCCAACACTGTATTAAGAGCCATAAACCTCAGGTCACAACAAGCCAGGGATTTAGCAATACACCACAAAACAAAGACCTAACATTGTGGTAGAGGGATAACTTAATGCTACAAGCTGCAACAGTAACATTTTGCCAAGACCTGTGAACCACTACAAACCCAACAATTCCCACCAAGAGCAAGCACTAGGCAACAGAGGCAAGGAAAAACTTCCTTTAAGAAGCAGAAACCTCTAGCAGAACCTCAAGCAGGTAAGGCGAGAGAGTGGAAAGAGAGAGAGACAGAGGTTGAGGAGGGGGAGTGGGAGAGAGAAACAAACAGAGATGGGGGGCAGGAGGGAGCAGCCTACACAATCTACACGCACACACAGGTACAGACAGTAAAGGTAATGTTGGTACAGACTGAATGAACATGGTACGGATATTTATAGTAATGTTTATGATTATCATAAATAGGTAGGTAAACAGAGGTAACGTTACACTAGACCTGTAATGGATAGTTACCTTTTCTTATTCTCATTACATAACTACACTGCTCAAAACAATAAAGGGATCACTAAAATAACACATCCTAGATCTGAATGAATGAAATAATCTCATGAAATACTGCTTTCTTTACATCGTTGAATGTGCTGACAACAAAATCACACAAAAATTATCAATGGAAATCAAATTTATCAACCCATGGAGGTCTGGATTTGGAGTCACACTCAAAATCAAAGTGGAAAACCACACTTCAGGTCGATCCAACTTTGATGTAATGTCCTTAAAACAAGTCAAAATGAGGCTCAGTAGTGTGTGTGGCCGCGACGTGCCTGTATGACCTCCCTACAACGCCTGGGCATGCTCCTGATGAGGTGGCGGATGGGCTCCTGAGGGATCTCCTCCCAGACCTGGACTAAAGCATCCGCTAACTCCTGGACAGTCTGTGGTGCAACGTGGCGTTGGTTGATGGAGCGAGACATGATGTCCCAGATGTGCTCAATTGGATTCAGGTCTGGGGAACGGGCGGGCCAGTCCATAGCATCAATGCCTTCCTCTTGCAGGAACTGCTGACACACGCCAGCCACATTCCGTTTCCGGTGCTTGTGTGTTGGTACCGTGTTGTGCTGCTCTCGCTAAATAACAGTTACATTTGTTTGATTACAGCGGCCAACTGTTCGCTAAACACTTATTCTTTACAGTAATTTTGCCTAAGCACTCACAGTTCTTTCCATCTTTTAGTGACTGCTGTTCAATCTCATAGTTGTTCTAAAGTTTTGGTAACTGACGCTACAGCACTTTAGCTTAGCCGTTAGCGACTTTAGCTTAGCAGCTAGCGATGGCTTCTCCTTCTCCCTCTCTCTCTCCTACTTTCTCCTGCTCGGTGTGTCAGATGTTCAGTTACTCCTCTGCCTCCTTTAGCGGTAATTTTACGTGTAATAAGTGTAGTTTATTTATAGACATGGAGGCGAGGCTCAGTGATTTAGTAGTCTGGCTCCGCACCTTGGTAGATCAGTCTTTAGCTACTGTAGCTAGCCAGTCCCCGGTAGTCGGTGCGGAACGGCCTGAGTTAGCCTCTGGTAGCCGTCCCCCGGCATCTCCTGTGCAGCCAGGAAGGGATGGCTGGGTGACTGTCCGAAGGAGGAATAGTCGTAAGCATTCAAAGTCCACGGGGCACCATCAACCTGTTCACGTTTCTAACAGATTTTCCCCACTCAGCGACACACCCGCTGAGAAACCAACTCTGATCATTGGCAGCTCCATTTTGAGAAACGTGAATTTAGCGAAGCCAGCGGCCATAGTTAAGTGCATCCCTGGGGCCAGAGCGGGCGACATTGAGTCTTATTTGAAACTGCTGGCTAAGGATAAACGTAAATACAGTAAGATTGTTATTCACGTCTGCGGTAATGACTCCCGGTTACGCCAATCGGAGGTCACTAAGATTAATGTTGAGTCGGTGTGTACA
>NC_060161.1:5309031-5314072 GCF_021292245.1 Micropterus dolomieu
GTGTAAATCATCCAAAAATGGCCATAAAATTCAAAATGGCCGACTTCCTGTTGACTTTAGGCTATGGGTTCTTGAGGCTTTTTTGTGCGTCTTGATACGATACATGTCCCCAGAAAATTTCGTACATGTAGGTTGAACGTGAACGAGGGGCTAATCATTTCCAATTTTCAAGGTGGCGCTAGCGAGTCATTTTGCCACGCCCATGTGCGAAACTTGTAGAATACGAAATTTTTCACCGGTTCTGACATGTTTGCAAATTTTGGTGAGTTTTCGAGTATGTTTAGGCCATGTCATTTGGGCCTACTTTGCAGGAAAAAAAAATAAATAAATAATCCGAGCAGATTCAATAGGGACCTCGCACGGTCGTGCTCGGGCCCTAATAATCCGAGCAGATTCAATAGGGACCTCGCACGGTCGTGCTCGGGCCCTAAAAATAATCCGAGCAAATTCAATAGGGACCTCACACGGTCGTGCTCGGGCCCTAAAAATAATCCGAGCAAATTCAATAGGGACCTCACACGGTCGTGCTCGGGCCCTAAAAAAAAAAAAAAATAAATAAAATAAAAAATAATCCGAGCAAATTCAATAGGGACCTCACACGGTCGTGCTCGGGCCCTAATAATCCGAGCAGATTCAATAGGGACCTCGCACGGTCGTGCTCGGGCCCTAATAAATATGAAGAACCACTTTATTATTGTAGCAACTAGGATTGTTATGATGAAACAATAATGTGTGAATTAGGATGAGAATGAAAAATAAGGTAATAAAGACCATTTACAGTTTTACCTTCTTCTATGAATTTTCTCAAAAATCCAGTGACAAGACTGATTTTCTCCAATGGAACAGTGTCGTCCTCATCCTCGTCGCTGTCCAAGTTGGGTTGTGGCCAGGTAATGCTCTGGATCACGGTCTACAAGGGATCAAATAATCACTTCATGTCAGGATTGAAACTTTTATTAAATGTTGCAAAGTGATCTGAAAATCCTAGTGATCTTTTTATGAATGAATAATCTATTTCTGTCACATAGCACAACTTAAACATGACTAAAATAAACCATTTTAGATGTACACAGCCCTGTGACACCAAAGGAAAAAAAAAAAAAAACTTTACACAATCTTTGCAAAAACACCCCCCCCCCCCCCCCCCCCCCCCCCAAAAAAATAATAATAATAATAACACGGCAGCTTAAGGCTCACAATAAGTTCAGACTACACAACTTCCCGTTGTTGCGAAGGGAGTCTTGAAGTCGTTGTGGCGTTCACATAACGTGACTGATCGGTGACAGAGGGTCCCACACTACACAAGCTGACAGCGGCTGTATCACCCGACGCTGGTCTCCAAACCACGTTTTGTCAAGAAAACACGTGAAATGTGAAACAGGAAATGACGCTAACCTACACACGAAACAGCTGTTTCTTATTGTAAAGATACCAATTCTAAAGACAAAGAATCTGGGTGAAAGGATGGATCAGCACACTCAGGTAGCAGGGATTGTCTGAGCTACAGAGAGCTGAGGTGAGTAAAAAAGTAGCCGCCTGCTCTGATTGGGTGGATGTGGATGTCGAGTCGGCCGACTTCTCCAGATATTTGGCACGCAAGATATCTGGCTGACGTCGGCAATGTGTCGGGGAGCCGTTTTAATGAGTCGTTGAGTAGGTCACACAACGACTGGCGACCACCGATCCATCACTGATTTACTCCCGATCACAGCCTGACGGACGTCGAGCAGCAAATCGGGCTAGAAATCATGTAGTGTGAACTAGGCTTTACCTGTGGGTTAAGCTCCTCACTTGGCTCCCTTGGGAAAATTAAGGGGTGGACATCTGGTCTATCTGAAAGAAGTGGCCAGATTCCTGTTTGTTTAAGGCCTTTCTGTATTTGTTTAATTGGCTGATAAACACGGTGATGTACCTGCAGACAGAATTGACAGAACAGAAGGTAACATTTACACAGAGGCACCATTTTATAGGAACGAGACCGTAGGCACAGATGTAACATGAGTTACACAGCCAACCTCCAATATAAATATCAGGACAGTCCTCCAGTGTCAGAGCCGATGCTGCAGTGTCGATGCTCCCACCAGTCAATAGGGTCACCACGGGCAAACTGAGTCCCGAGAAGCTGAACCCACCATGCAGGAAAGAATGACCAATCATACGACCTGCCATCTCAAATAAGTTGCTTTCCCACAGGACAGCAGCTGCAGAGGGAACCCGATGTTCTTTTTGCCCCTCAAAAAGGGTTGTAGGAGTAGCAGAGCCTTAATTAAAAAAAAACAAACCTTGAGCATTATGTTTAAAATAAAAAAACCAAAACATGCTTGATCAAAGTTGCACCCAAATCTGTCTTTGGAGGTTTATTTAGATTAAGTTGGAACATATTGTTTATTTAAAGTAGAGTTTACATGTCAATACTATTGCCTCATTTGATGACATTAGTGTCCAGTTTTAACATGAAAACATAGATGACACACAGTCTCTCATATATACTAACCTAAATTTACTCTGAAGCCAGTTTTCAATTTCTGCATGGACATTGACAAAACATGTGTGTTGACACCATCACCCACTGCTGCATCTCCTTGGGGGAAAATATTAGAGATGATCAACCAGATTATGGAAAGTAAACAGAGCATGGCTATTGTGCTAAAGTTTTCTTCTACAACAAATACAGGGGGGGTTAAGGGACATGGAGTCAACAGTAAAAAAAAATAAAAAGCCACAATTCAATTCAGAGAATAACTACCTATAATGGAAAAATAAGTTACACGCTTTATTAATACCTCTCAGCCTGCACTTGAATGGAGCTGCCCAGTTCACATTATTCTGCTTATAGAATGAAATGAATGCACTGTCCTGTTCTTCTTCTGCATCAAACATGTCAAGTGATAGAGAGGCGTGGACCTCGTAGTTATCTTAAACAAAATGAAGCCACACGTTTGACCATTTACACATCTGACATTAGCCATACATGCTGGTGTCCCCTTCAACCTCCACAGCACTGTGGCTTGCAAACAAACCCAGGTGCTAGTTGCACTGATGCCTGAGATGAGAAAGATATGAAGCATTTTTGTTGCAATAATAAAAGGTTTGTCAGGTTTAGAAACATGAAATGTTAACATTAAGCAGAACCGATTTTCATTTTTTTCCTGTTTAAAAAAAGGCATTTGTGTGTCGAGCCAAGTCAAATGCAGTGAAGTTCACAGACCGCAGGGAGTTTGTAAATCAAGATATATTTGAGTGAGCATCCGAAATACATTTCTGAATCTTGTGTGCTTTTTAATTTTGTCTGTGCATTTGTGTATCCTGTGTTTGTATTTATGAATCCTGTGTGTGCTTATGTGAATGTAGTGTGTTCATTTATCTTTTTTGAGACTCTTTTAGCTCCATCATCGATGTGTGTTTAAAGTGTGTTAAAGTACCAAAACTGACCACTAGTTGATATTGAAGGTGTGTTATCATAAAAATGTCCTCAGTCGTCATGAAAACAAGGTAACACACAAACACACACACACACACACGCTTGCTGATTTGTTGTATGTTTTTGTATGATTTGTTTTATTGGCTTCATTTCATTTTGCTTAGAATAGTTAATAGTGATTTACTTGCTAAAGTTGTTGATCATTGATCTCTGCTTGAGTTGAATTAATCCTGTTATAATTTTAAGAAGTCGTTGCCTGTGATTATTTGTGTATAATGTTGTAGTAGGAGTTGGTTACCACGGCCAGTGTACAAACCCTCTTTTAGACTGATCATACTTGGCTCATATTTGGTTATTGGTCCCTGATTCAAGGGTGGTGCCCCGTATTTATTTATTATAATTAATCATTTTGAATATTAATAATTGTATTAATTTTTCTAGAATATCTTTGATATTCAGCTAATAACCAAACCTGGCCGTATAACAAAACCAACATACCAGTATATACTGCTACTTATACTACTACTTCTATTACTACAAATACTAGTACTAACTAGTACCACAGTCTTCACCTCTCCTACCAGTACAAGTACTCGTAGCAAAACTTAATTACAAACTTAATTACAAAATAAAAGCCCTATATGGTTAATCTCAGTTAGGTTGAGAATAGTTCTCAATATCTTCCAAATTAAAACTACAGACAGTTAAATGTAAATGCTCCGTACTTGTATAGCGCCTTTCTAGTCTTTTCAACCACTCAAAGCGCTTTTACACTACATCTGCAGGTGCTCAAACAGAAACTAACATTCACACATTTTTCAGGGTTCAGTATCTTGCCCAAGGCCACTTCGGCAGGCAGCCTGAGGGAGCCGGGGATTGAACCCCGACCTTCCGATTAACAGCCAACCCGCTCTACCTCCTGAGCCACAGCCGCCTCATAATGCAGTTAATGCATCTTAACAGGGAATTCAGGAGGAGGCCTACTTTCCAAGATAAAATCCCCCGATGTTGAGAAGCAAAGTAGGTGGACCTAATGTTTCAAAATAAAAGCCCATTACCAAGCTCCTGAAGTGTGAAGGATCAGGAGCAGATCTGTCTATCTGTCCATCCATCTGTCCATCTGTCTGTCTGTCTCCCCCTCAACTTCCTGTCTGTCTGTCTGTGAATTAAACTCTTTTGCATTTCGTTTCAGCTTCATCATTCATACACACCTTCCGCTGGAAATGCAAAATTTCTAGTTTATCATTGAACTTTTACAACTTTAAGAGAAGTGAAAAGAATGCATTTAAAGAAACAGGCGGGCAGATATCTTCTGTGTTCATGTTTACCATGTTTGGTGTGATAACAGACCACTTACAGGTGACTGATCATGGCTCATCTGCATTAGAGATCAACCAATCACAGCAAGCATGGATCATGAGCTGTTCTGTCACATCCTGTCTGTGTCTGTATATAAGTTGCAGCTCTTGGTATTTTGAAAAAGCAGAACTCCGGTCGACGCTGTTTTGCTCTGTTCTTTTTTGCTGATTGTACTTTAATAAAAGACACTTTGAGTAAAGAATCTCAAAGATTATTTTTCCTCTCCTCCTCCTCCTGCTGCAAGGTAAGGTTCTTCCACAC
>NC_060161.1:5314172-5330220 GCF_021292245.1 Micropterus dolomieu
TAGCAAACTCCATGCGGGCTTTCATGTGTCTTGCACTGAGGAGAGGCTTCCGTCGGGCCACTCTGCCATAAAGCCCCGACTGGTGGATTGCTGCAGTGATGGTTGACTTACTACAACTTTCTCCCATCTCCCGACTGCATCTCTGGAGCTCAGCCACAGTGACCTTTGGGTTCTTCTTTACCTCTCTCACCAAGGCTCTTCTCCCCCGATAGCTCAGTTTGGCCGGACGGCCAGCT
Source organism: Micropterus dolomieu (assembly GCF_021292245.1). Taxonomy (NCBI): domain Eukaryota; kingdom Metazoa; phylum Chordata; class Actinopteri; order Centrarchiformes; family Centrarchidae; genus Micropterus; species Micropterus dolomieu. Next base: position 5,314,409 of record NC_060161.1, read on the forward strand.
CTAGGAAGGGTTCTGGTCGTCCCAAACGTCTTCCATTTGAGGATTATGGAGGCCACTGTGCTCTTAGGAACCTTAAGTGCAGCAGAAATTTTTTTTGTAACCTTGGCCAGATCTGTGCCTTGCCACAATTCTGTCTCTGAGCTCTTCAGGCAGTTCCTTTGACCTCATGATTCTCATTTGCTCTGACATGCACTGTGAGCTGTAAGGTCTTATATAGACAGGTGTGTGGCTTTCCTAATCAAGTCCAATCAGTATAATCAAACACAGCTGGACTCAAATGAAGGTGTAGAACCATCTCAAGGATGATCAGAAGAAATAGACAGCACCTGAGTTAAATATGAGTGTCACGGCAAAGGGTCTGAATACTTATGTGATATTTCAGTTTTTCTTTTTTAATAAATTTGCAAAAATTTCTACATTTGTTTTTTTCTGTCAAGATGGGGTGCTGAGTGTACATTACTGAGAAATAAAATGAACTTTTTTGATTTTTGGAAAATGGCTGCAATGAAACAAAGAGTGAAAAATTTAAAAGGGGTCTGAATACTTTCCGTACCCACTGTATTTAGACAGAGCCCCTTTAAATGATATTATGGGACTGTTGCACCGCTCAGCAGGACCCTTCTCCTGGAATGCGTGAGTTTCATTTCGTGCACGCAAGTATGAACGCATGTTCATTACATTGTGATTTAGTTGAAACTAAATCAAACTGTTTGATACATACACCAAATACAGAATACCGAAAATACAATGCAATCATTAATGGTGACACTCCCATGCTGATTTTAGCCAAGGTTTGAGGCTGGCCTTAAACACTGCAAAACCTGAGTTTCTAATGTTTGTGGGAATGGAATTCCACTTCCCCACTACTTTAGCCAAGAAGGCGGATTGACCAAAGGTTGTCTTTCTAAATCACCCCTTGTAGATGCTCTGGTTCTGCTGGCACTGCCAGAAAATGCTCTGCATCCTCTAAGAGGAGGGGGTGCGAGATAATGAATAACTTTAAACATGAGACATGCATCTGAATAAAGTAAGAAATTATCAAAATTCAGAAAATTGTATTTTTTCAAGATGGTACAATGATGATAATCCTCAGGCTTTTCATCCAGTACTTTTAAAATTTGTTTGTGGTGCGAATACATAGGCTTGAGCATAGTCACACCTGCCTGTGACCAGGTGCTTCTACAGTCAGACAGATGGGGAAAAAGCAGACAGTGACAAATGGTGTCTAAACAGCCTTGATGACCCTACAGAAAGGCAGAATTGTGTCAATTATAATGCCTAAATATTTAACATGTGTCACAGATATAATGACTTCACCGTTAATTAAAATATCAGGATTAATTGAATTATTAATCCTCGCTGTAAAATACATGCAAACTGTTTTACTTAAATTAAGGTCAAACATGAATGGAGGAGAAACATTTTGCGCTCCAAGAGATTCTATAATGATATAAAGTGAAAGACAGCAGTTTGTGATTTGATATGACTGTGGGGTTATGATGGGTAAACTGTATTGTGTGAAGCTTTAGTGATGTCACTGAACAATATTAGGTAGATATGAAAAAACCTGCTCCCTTTAATAACCTGATCTCTCAAACAACAGGTTTCACTCACAGAATGGAAGGTCTCTACATTAACAGCAGCTCACAGGACCAAAGCTACGATTACAACGACACCACCTCCAACTACCAGGATCACATCCCCCACCTCATGTGACGGCAGAGGACGGGAGACTTCATCTGCTCTGCCCTGTCAGGGCGCTGAGTATTTATACTCTGAGGTCTTCCCGGTGGAGGAAAGCAGACCAGTTGCTGGTGTGTTTCGGGTCCCCCAAGGCTGAGCTCCCAGCTTCTAAACACACCATCAGCAACTGGATCGTTCAGACCATTTCCCTGGCCTTCACCTATGGCCGTAAGGGCGTACTCTACTCGAGGCAAGGCGGCTTCTAGGGCCCTCCTCGCAGGGGCGTCGGTCCAGGATTTGTGTGACGCGGCTGGCTGGGCCACCCCTCACACTTTCATCCAGTTTTACAGTCTGGACTTTCCTTCTGCACCCAGCACCCGTGCGCTCTACTCTTAGTCGTGCCTCAGGTTTGCACGCTGGGGGTGTCGGCGCGGCCTAAGTGGGTATCTCGTTCCCATAGTGTCGTCACCGACGCAGTTCGAGTTCCCTCGAAGGGGAACGTCTCGGGTTACGTATGTAACCCTGGTTCCCAAAGAAGGGGAACGAGACACTGTGTCGGTCCGCCACACCTCACCCCGCCTGGAGTGCCTTGCTTCATAGAAAGGGCTAATGTGTCCTGTGTGCCGGAGTGCTTATATACGCCTCCGGTTAAGCCGTCACACACTACCATTCTAGCAACACCAATAGGATTGGAGTAGTTTCATTCATAGTTCAGCCCTGCCACGGCCAGAGGTGTTCCCATAGTGTCGTCACCGTCATGTCACTCAAAGTTTAATATTTTATTTATTTACCCATAACACTATTTTCCTCTTTTTACACTTGGAGATGAAATCGTTTAAAATAACATGTTGGAACATTTGAGGTCTGAGATCATCAGCTTCTGGTTTAAAGAGCAGAAATCCAGATTTTAATAGCGAGTAAAAGACTCTGACATCATAGTTTTACAGGAGACATGGTGCAGAGAAGATGTCTCCACTGGTCGTCCTCACGGCTACACTGACATTATTATACTATCAACAAAAAATCCCACAGTAACCCAAGGCAGAGATTCAGGAGGCCTGATTATATTGTGTAAATCAGAACTGAGCCAGTCCATCAGTTATTACAAAAGAAGAAGCTAATATATGGTTGAAAATGAACAAACAGATGATTTGTGCTGAGCAACATGTCTACATGTGTGCCATCTATATACCTCCATCAGAACCCCCCTACTACAACCCAGATACTTTCTCTATTCTTGAGGAGGAAGTTAACCATTATAAAACCATGGGAAATGTGTTACTCAGTGGGGACTTGAACACTCGAACAGGGGAAAGAGCCGACACTATGAACACCCAGGGAGACAAACACTTACCTGGAAGCACCTGCTTCCCTGAATGCCCTGCTAGAAAGAGCTTTGACAAGCTGACTAATACAAGCGGTATGCAGCTTCTACAGCTCTGCCGTACGCTGGGTCTGTACAGAGTCAACGGCGGGCTACGAGGGGACTCTCTGGGTCTGTACAGGGTCAACGGCGGGCTACGAGGGGACTCTCTGGGTCTGTACAGAGTCAACGTCGGGCTACGAGGGGACTCTCTGGGTCTGTACAGGGTCAACGTCGGGCTACGAGGGGACTCTCTGGGTCTGTACAGAGTCAACGTCGGGCTACGAGGGGACTCTCTGGGTCGCTACACTTACAGCTCAGCTCTTGGCAGTAGTACGGTAGATTATTTCATTACAGATCTACATCCATTGTCTCTCAGAGCTTTCACAGTCCCCTCACACCCCTCTCAGACCACAGCAAAATCACTATCTATCTGAAAAGGGCTCAGTCTAAGTCTGGGGCCCCTAGTGCCTGTGAACTGTTTAACAGCACATACCCATACAGATGGAGCACAGACAGCATGGGGGCGTACCAAAAGGCACTGGAAAATCAAAACATACATGATTTAACTAATTTATTTCTAACTGAAACATTTCCCCAGAATAATTCTGCTGTGGACAAAATCAATTCAATTTTTCATCATTTGGCTTCATTGTCTAATTTGAAAGCCTCCAAACCAAAACCTCAACAAATGATTTGACACTGAATGCAAAAACGTATGGAAATCTTTAAGGAAATTATCAAATGAAAAGCATAGGGACCAAGATAACCACAACATACGCTGTCAATATGAGGCCACTCTGAAACAGCACCCTGTACTGAAAGTACACCCTAAAAACTAAGAAAGAACAACACAGCAAGAACCAGCTCTGTGAAACTGAGGAATCGTTAGATTCTAAACAAAACCCAGCAGGATGAATTGGAGATCCAAGATGGAAATACTTGGATTAATCACTTTAGTGAATTATACAGTAATATTACAACAAATGATGATCAGTACAAGATATTCACGAAATGGAAAACTCTGGAGGTGATTATGAAAAGCGGGCCTGGCCATAGAAAAGGGTCGCCACAGACAGAGCTGGCTACCACAAGAGGAGAGACTCCCAGTGTGACAGAGGACAGGTAGAGACAGAGCTGCACTTTCTAACCTCATGCCCCAAATATAAAACACTAAGACAAAAACACTTTGCATTTCCCAAATATACCCCGAATTCAAATTCATATCAGACACACAGAAACTCCCCTATTTACTGGGAGAAATGCTCAAATGTGAAATAATTGCTGCAAAATGTCTCCTCATGCCATGAAGTGAGGACAACCAGTGGAACCTCAGACTGATAAATAACTGTACAGAAAAAAAATTGTCTATTAATATACACACACACACACGTTACCGTTTCATTTATTTATTTAATTATTTTATCTATATTTTTTAACACACACACGCTTACTGTTATTTATTTAAATATTTCTTTTTTTAATGCTTTGATTACTTTACGTTGTTTAATGAAATGTATGGGGCTGATTGTTCATATGTTGTATATATGATGCTTTGGCAATGTTGTTACACATTCATGCCAATAAAGCTAATTTGGGGGGGGAAGAGAGAGAGAGAGAGAGAGAGAGAGAGAGAGAGAGAGAGAGAGAGAGAGAGATCATTTACACTCCCGGCTCCGTACCTTTCATCCAGCGCAGCCAGCCGCCATATTGGCGTAATAATCGTGATAATAAAGCAGCATGAAAGCGGCTACATGACAACAAGCGCAATCCATAGCCTGGTATCAACCGATCCAGCACAACAGTTTGTCCCATACACAGAGCAGCAGCACACAGTCAGGATGATTAACGATGCTTCACTCACCAAAGCAGGCTCACTTCAGCAGAAAGGCGCAGCGGCGGCTTTTCCTCTGGTCAAACTTCTGGAGGACTGAAGTTTTTCAGAGAGACTCGTTGCGGCCCCGCAGTGCTGTTTAACATTTTCCACAGAGTTTAATAAACGTTACGATCCGACCGTCACTGAGCTCGTAGCTGTTTCCTCCACCTGTTTGTTGGGCAGCCATGTTTTACCCTTCAAAGTAAGATCAGTCTCAGCATTGTCCAGATAACTCCCGCTGGTGTCATGTTTTGCAATCCTCTCAGAAAGATGAAGACGAAGACAAGTACAGGATGGTCTCCCTCAAAGCCAGAGGTGCTTATCAGCTCACGCGTGGTGCTGTCAGTGAGACAGTGTCCGTTTAACGTTAGCTTGTTGTTAGTGATGTTGCTAACCTGTTGCTATCTGCAGACTAGCACGGCTCTTACACAGTACACAAAACTGTGTAGCAGAGTGACAAACTTATTATAAACCAGCCAGGCTACTGACTGTCTGTATAATTATTAAATGACACCTTTCTGTCTGCTGCAGCTTGTGGCTAAGTTACCTCCAGAGAAAAACACACGCTGGAAGCAGCAGGCAGACTTGTAGCTCCACTCCGCTCTGCCTGTTAGGCCCGCCGGCAGGCATCTACATAAACGAATCGGAGGTCTCTTAAAAAAAAAAAAAAAACAACCATCACAGTTCAGGGTCAGAGGTTACCCTCTTAAAGTGACAGAGCCTAATATGACAACACCTACGTGCTGCTAAGACATTTAAACTTTTTAACACAGAAGTTATATAATACCAGAGCTTTATTTGACAGGTATGTGAGGAATTTGACTCTGGATTGCACACTGCTCACCATGCACTTACTTATACAATAATAAAATCAAACGCAGGCTACAGTATAGAGAACACATATATACACACTATAAACAACAACAATAAGAAAGACTGAGACAATAGTGCAATGAGCAGAGTGCAAAGGATGCAGGAGTAAATTCTTATTACCATTATTATGTACATGTTGGAGGTGGATGTGATATACAGGTACACATACACAGTGTGATGGAGCATAGTGCAAAGGATGCTGGAATGAATAAGTATTATGTGCAGGTGTTATGTACTTGAAGAAGGTGGGTTTGGTAAACAGTATATACAGTATGACAATATAACACTATGAACAGTGTGACCAGCACTGAGATAGAGAATGATGAATAAATAATAATTGGTTACCAGTAAACAGGTGGCTGATTAGAGACAGAGGGGGCAGAGTGGGGGGGCTCCTCCTGAAGGCCTCGATCATCTCCACAGTTTTGTGCGTGTTAAGCTCCAGGTTGTTCTGACCGCACCAGAGAGCCAGCTGATCAACCTCCCGTCTGTAGGCCGACTCGTCACCGTCCCGGATGAGGCCGACGACCGTTGTGTCGTCAGCGAACTTCAGGAGTTTGACAGATGGGTCTCCTGAGGTGCAGTCGTTGGTGTAGAGGGAGAAGAGCACACACCCCTGGGGGGCGCCAGTGCTGATAGTCCGGGTGCTGGATGTGATGTTCCCCAGCCTCACCTGCTGACTCCTGTCAGTCAGGAAGTCTGTGATCCACTGACAGGTGGAGGCTGGCACAGTGAGCCGGGTGAGTTTGGTGCTGAGGATTTCTGAGATGATGATGTTGAACGCCGAGCTCAAGTTCACGAACAAAAACCTTTCATGTGTCCCTGGAGAGTCGAGGTGTTGCAGGATGTAATGCAGTCCCAAGCTGACTGCATCATCCACTGACCTGTTAGCCCTGTAGGCAAACTGCAGGGGGTCCAGCAAGGGGCCTGTAATGTCCTTCAGGTGAAACACAAGTCTTTCAAAGGACTTCATGACTACAGATGTCAGATTGACGGACCTGTAGTCATTTTATCCAGAGATCGAGGGTTTTTTGGGGACCGGGATGATTGTGGAGCGTTTGAAGCAGGAGGGAACTTCACACTGCTCCAGTGATCTGTTGAAAGAGATATTCAGGCAGGATGGAGACACGCCGTCTGGCCCATATGTACAGTATAAAGCATTTTATGCATATACTCCTCACCGGGGGGGTCCACTGGGGTAGCCACCAATTTTATTAGGGAGGCCGTGGCCCCCCCTGGTAGCACCACTAGATGGGACAAACATTTTATGACCAATAGCTTCCTTTTGTGCATTTGTAGCGCCTCCTAGTGGTCAATTTGAATGCGACTTGCAGTGTATGTGTGAGGTCCTTATCTAGACATATCCTGCATGTTTTGTGTTGATTGGACAAAAATTTGTATTTTGTAGCCTGATTTGCGTTTTATCCCCTGCAGTTTGTTTGCATTTATAGCGCCCCCGGGTGTTCGATTTGAATGAAACTTTCAGGGCCTGTTTCATTTACTTATGAGGACACATCCTGAGAGATTTGTGATGATTGGAGAATGAATATGGGATTTATAGTGTAATTTGTGTAATGCTAAGCACCCTTCTTGCGCTTGTAGCGCCCCCTACGGACGTATGTATATCACACCGTCCAGGTATATCCGGGGCACCTATCTGAACGTATCCTGTGAGTTTTGTGATGATCGGCCCTACGGTTACTGATTTGTGGTCATTTATGTCAAGAGCCACGCCCCTTACAAAGTTCATTGGTCCATATCTTGAAAAGTAATGGAGATATCGACATGCTTTATACAACTTTTAATAGGCTTGATCCAACGATGATTCAGTGAAAATTTTGTTTGGAAAATTCAAGATGGCGGAAAAAAACTCAAGGTGGACCTTAATAGTCCATGAGGCTTTTTTGTAGAGCACATTGAGCTGCACCTGTGTGAGAAATTTCAAGTCAATTGGACTTACGGTGTAAGGGGCGTGGCCTTTCAAAGTTTGAATTTTTAAGCCTTAATTATAGCGTCACCATGTGGCCGATTGGGTTCATATGTCTATGGAAGCTGATGCACACCATTTCCAGTTATTCCCGCTAGTTTCATGTTTCTAGCTCATTCCAGCTCACGGGAATTTGAACCGGCGCGGCAGACAACAAATAATAATAATTATAATTAAAACACACAAACAGATGGGTTTTACCCGCTACGCGGTATGAACCCTAATAAAGAGAGTAACAAAGGGGTTTATCAAATGAAAGCGATCTCGGCTCACACCAGAGAAGATAGAAATTATAGTGGCTAAGTTATCTAAATGAAACAAGATATTCAACGGAAAATGTATGTAACACAGTCCACGGTCTTCCCGGCTCCTACCGCCCTGCTCACCACACCGGCTTCCAGCTGGTCAGGAAAACTGGGCGGACGGCCGCCTCCACAGAGTCCCCGGACGTGGGGAGTTCGGGATCGCCACCCAGCAGATCACGCCACACAGTGGACCACAAGACAGAAAAACACGTTCATCAGAAAAGGAGGGGAGCAGCAGCTACACTTTCGCTCAAATACAGACGTTCCTTCAGGACACTGAGGGGCTGTTGAAGGTTGAGAACTTTTTCCCGAGCTTCAGGAGGTTTTGGTGATGAAGGCCTCACAGAGCAGGAGATATATCGCCTCAGAAAGCTGATCATTAAGGTGAAAGCTCAAATTAGTGGTGATGATGTTTAAACAACCTCTTCTCTTCTTTTTCTTCCTGAAATGTTTGTTTTGTGTTTGTTTTTTATTTTTCTCTCTCTCCATGGGTCACTTTAAAATTGGCACTTTAAATCTAAATGGAGCGAGGGACGACACAAAGAGAGCTGCCCTTTTTAAACTCATGGAGTTTAAGCAGCTAGACGTACTGATGGTTCAGGAAACACACAGTAACTCTAAAAAAAAAAATGAGAGTCAGTGGAGGAAGGAGTGGCCAGGGCAGGTTGTTCTGAGCCATCAGTCCAGCTGCAGTGGAGGGGTTGGGCTTTTCTTCTCCAGAGGTTTCCTGCCTGCATCTTGTGAGGTGGAGGAAGTTATTGAAGGCCGTCTACTGAAGGTTAAATGTCTATGTCCCATGTAATGCTGCGGAAAGGCTGCACGTGCTGAGTGTTTTAAGCAATACTGTCAGAAAATGCAGTAGTGATGAGTTTTTATTCTTGGGAGGTGATTTTAACTGTACAGAGAATCCACAGCTGGACAGGAATCACCAGGAGCCTCACAGGGCCTCCTCACAGAGGGCCTCCTCACAGAACACTCACAATGTCACCAGGGACATTCTCAGATCACTGAGGGATCTGGAGATTGAAGTGGTAGAACTACAGGGTCTAGTAGGGGCCACAGGCAATCAGGGACACTTGGATTCCCTAAAATCTAAAAAGTTGGCTCTGGCCAGCCTGCTGGGTGTGACAGCACAGGGGGCCCTGGTGAGGTTTCGGTTCCTGGACGCCACACAGATGGACGCCCCGTCACATTTCTTCTTTGGTTTGGAGAAGAAAAACGGGCAGAGAAAGATTTTTCACTCCATTCGATCTAGGGACGGAGTTTCCATCTCCGATTCCTCTGAGATCAGAAAGCACGCAGGCAGTTTCTATAAAGAACTGTACAGGAGCGAGCTGACAGACCATCCAGAGGTAGAAGAGCTCTTCTACACTGATCTTCCTCCTCTTTTGTATCTGTGCTGAATAGGAATGTACAGGACCAGTGTCCTTTCTGTCTGCAGAGGGAGACCGTGTTTCACTGTTTTTTAGAGTGCACACGTCTCATGTCTCTGTTTGTTTTGCTGGAAAACATCTTTAGGGGTTTAAATAGTATTTTACTAAACAGGTTTTTATTTGTGGTTTTAAACACACTCAACATCAGAAGGACAAATGTCAGCTGCTAAACTTTGTCCTGGGTCAGGCTAAGATGGCCGTGTGTGTGAGCAGAAGAAAGAAGGTGGAGACAGATAGAGCCGTCAATGTGAAGATGTTTTTTGTGAATATGTCCAGGTTGTTGTTAGATTTCAGTTTTTACAGAGCCAATCAGGACTTTTCTGTCAGTGTGGGCTCATGGCAGGGTGCTGTGTTCTGTTCAGGCCGATCAGCTGGTGTATGCTGATGTGTTGATATAAATGTATGGTGTTTTTAGAGAGTGAGTACTGACTAATAAAAGTGTTCTCTCTCTCTCTCTCAACACTCACATTTGGGCATTTCCACAAGTGAATCTAAGAGTTTTTTTATGTCTGTTATGTTTTCAAATTCAGGGAGTATTTTTATTCTGTTAGGAAACAGTTTCTTTCTCAGAGCCTGGTATTTGAGGCCTGATGTGAGGAAGTGCAGCTCTGACTGTCACAAGAGACAAGTGTTGAACACGTCACCATTTTTCTCAGTAAACATGTTTCTAAAGGTGCTGTTGACATGAAAATTTCTCCAGATGTTGGTAACAACACAACTAATCCATACATACAAAAAATAAATTCAGAAATTAAGTTATGTGTAATAATGTGAAATGACACAGTATTGAACACATGAAGAAAGGGAGGTAAAAAAGCTGTGTCATTACCAAGGTGCCACACGAGGAACTTCTGCGTAAAACCTTCACAGCCTTATTGTTGCAAAACATGGTGATGGCATTGGGTACAGAAGGATTTCTAAACTTCCAGTGAGCACTGTTGGGGCCATAATCGGGAAGTAGAAAGAACATCATTTCACTAGAAACTGGCCACAACCAGCTGCTGCTCATGTGGGCTGTTTTTCATGGGACAGAACTGAAAAAGAGACAGACAACTCAAAAGTCAAAGCTGCTGTATGCGGCAAGTGAGCTTATTATTTTTCTCATAGTTTTCTTTTACTATGTGAGATGTCTATTTTGAGTTAGAACTTTAAAAAACATGTTAAAATACATGAATATAAATAGTTAATTAATCATAATGGACAAGAATGTTTTGCATTGAGTTATATAAGTTTAATGTTATGGGTGTAAAACAGGCAGTTACACTGATGTTTGTTCTGGTAATTGTGTACCGTTACTTTAAGAGAGGCTCTCTCAGCTTTATGCTGCTAGTTGTTGAACTAGATAGAGAGGAAGAGACTAGCTGTGGAGTGTTATGACCTGACTCAAAAGGCCACAACAAAAGGGAGACACACCATGGTAAACCGTTAACATAAGTTTATTTAACAAAAATAAGCCAAATTAATAGTTATTTTGAATTAACATAATTAAAGTATGAGGTATGTAGTCTGTGGGTTCAGTAGTGTCTGTGCAGGATGATTGTTGCATGAATGTATGTGTGAAGGTGTTGTAGTATGCAAAAACAAGATAAATACCACAAAGCAATAGTCCAACCAAAGAAAACCAAACTAAAGGAGAAACTGGGGAGCTGGCCGCAGGGAGGTCTGACCTGGTCTTGACAGCAGCCTCTTTGCAGAATGAGAAAACAGTCCCAAATACTCTACAGGGCAATTAGCCCAGGTACCCAGAGTTACTGCAATCAGCTCTTCCTCTACGAGAGAGAGACAGGCCACACCCACGCATGACGCACAGGGCGTCACAGGAGTCACGCAGTTTTTATACTGTGTCCTGTCAATTTTAGTTGTAACTGATTTTAGTTGCAAAGAAAATTTGCGGACTTTTGAAATAAAGTTTTGCGGTAACAGCTGCAGATCACTATTGAGTACCAACTCCCCACAGGGATAGCAAATTCAAGTATGCAGAGAAATGTGCAAGGTCTGCAGGCACTGGTCAGCCAAATAATCTAGGTATGTCTCCCACAAGCCTGCAGGGAAAGTATTCACCTGGAAACCAAATCCCACAAGGTCTTCCCCACAGTTGAATCCCACTGGTGCAGCAAAGACACAGTAAAGCAGAACCTTGAGGACAATCTTAATGTTAATAAGATGTATAACCTCTATGTACAGAAATGCCACAATGAAATCAAAGTGAATCCTGAGAAACTCACTTTCTACAGACATATATTCAATACAGAGTTCAATTTAGGCTTTCGCCAACCCACCAAAGATGCTTGCAAGTACTGTGAGCAGTACCAGTGTTTAAATAGCAGGAAAAACAGATCAATGGAGAACAATACAATGGCCACCAAAACAGACAGACGCAGGCCCGAGAACATAAAAGTCCTCATTCAAAGCTTGCACCAGTGCTGACCACTCGGTGGAGTAATGTGAGCTGGAAGTTGAGCACCTACAACCTGACAGTCTATTAATAATAATAATTACTATTATTATTATTATGTTCAAGTATTTGTCCTCTCTGGAAAAAGTGATTCTTTTGAAAGTCTCGAACCTTCAAATCTCATTTCATTTCGTTCATTTCATTTATTTGAACTAGGCAGGTTATTGCGGTTCTGCAGCCCTCTAGTGGGCGATGTATAAAACGGGGTAGTTCTCAACAGAGATAGGGACACGAGTTAAAGACTCAACTCAGACTCGAGGTGCAGGACTCGTGTACAATGTTTATTTTTTAGGAAACTTCTGATGAGCTTGCTGTTATTCCCTCCCTGCGTTACCTATAACCTGCCTACGTAACACGTAGCATCAGCTGCGCGCAGCCTCACGTGAGAGAGGACAACAAACACCGGCAGCTGCTGAGCTGTTCATCATAAACTTTGGCTTTAAAACTTCATAAAACAAGACCCAAACAAAGAAGCGCTGAACGCAAATAGGTTAGTAACCTGTGGTGAGTCAACATGTTTAGCTCAGCATCGGCCATCTAACGTTAGCTTGCTTCTTGCTTCAGCTACAACCTACGAGAGGTTAACTCTGACTGTTGTTCGTTATGAAAAGATGAATGAGCGTTTGTTTACTTGCCAAACTTGTGGTGGTCGACGTCATTATTTACGTCCCGCTGGCTGCCTCATGTTAATAATTACCATTAGAAAGAGGTTACAGCTTTATTGTTGACCATGTAACCTTACAGTTTTATTTAGTTAACTTAAACTGGGTTTGAGAGTCAACAGGGTTTGTTAGCTTACAGTAGTTTATAAGCTGTCATTAATTGTAGACGCATTGTACATTAGGCTACATGGTCGTGCTCTGTAAGTTTTATTTAGTTAACGTTACACTGGGTTTAAGAGTCTGGGGTGTTGACTTACAGTATTTAATAAGCCGTCAATAATTGCATAGCACATTACATGGTTGTGCTCTGTAAATGAAAAACAGGTTACAGTTACAGCATTCCTTATAGCTCTGCAGTTTTATAAGCAACGTGGACTGAACGCAGTAGGTGACTTGAGACTTGAAATATTAACACAATAGAAACGCAGCAGTTTGGCAGGTCTGGACGCAGAATGGGCCACATCAGGTCCTGATTCTGCAGACAGAGAAACACACATGAGCACGTCGCTCTCCAATACTGCAGGTTGTTCACCAGTCACGAGCTGTGAAACAACAGCACGGCTCTGTTGGGAAATAAAAAGTAAAAGTCAAGTTGCGTTCTCTGGCGGACCTGGATCAGCTGTTGGCTGTAAACACACCACAGGGCTAACACTAACAGTACTACGTGGCTGTGTTTTGGAGAGGAGACGATCTCTGTGGTAATTCGGCTCCAGGTAGAACCCTGTCAGGGCTCTGAAGTGGACCCAGAACAACTCTCATCAGCTGTTAGCTGTAAACACTAGCAGGACTTACGGGACGGCTGTGTTAAAACTATAGCACAACATCACTGTGCTGTAATAATGTTATGCTTTATTAAATGCATAGACTACATATAAAAAGATGAAATTTTCATTTCCAAAAAGGCTAAATAATTTCAGTCCAGTGGCTGTTACCTGAGAACAGACCTGTCTCTCACTCTCCGGCGCTGACAGTAACTCCGAAGGCTGCCGAATGAATGAAAGATTGAGGACCCATGTGAGTGGTGAACGATTAGTTCAGGTCTGCTACACAGTAGCCGAGCTGTCACATGACAAATGAACAACTCAAACCTAGAGACCCACAGTTGGCAAGTGAGCGTAATAGTCCAAGATTATTTACGCATGCGTGAAGATGAACGAATTACTTCCTCAGACTACTCCTGAGTCGTACACAAGATTAGGTTAAATGAACGAAACTTTCTTTGAATAGCACAACACTAGTCAGAACAGAATTTCTGCTCTGTGCCTTCGTGCAGTAAAAAATTGCCGATTTCCATTATTGCCCACAAATTCGTGGAGTCTGGCCACAGATAGAATGTGACAGTGTCCATGCAGCTCTTCAGACAACCAGGAATAATATGCCTGTACAACACATAGGGATGGCGAGGAAGACCATGCCAAACAAGGTGACTGAGCTGAGTCACAGTGACTTTCTGGATTTCAAGTCCTTTTCATCCCACGTGGTCCGAAACTAAACCAAAGATGCAGAGGGAGAAACCGTTTGTTGGCAGAAAATCAAGAGGCTGCGCTACACAAGAGGATCCAGAAGGTGTTCAGTTCAAATATGAACTGTCTGACCGTATAAAATGTCTGAAGTTGGAAAATAGGAGACCAGAGGCCATCATGGAATGGAACCTGAGAAGTTATTCAGATCTCCACCTGGGATCACTGCTGAGAAAAAAAGACTTGCACTGTACTCAAGTGGAGTTTGGACTTCTACCAGGCTTTACAGGTCAGCCAGTCAGAGTAGGCTACCATCTCATCCACAAATCCATCTGAAACGTTCTTTATGAAATACTCTGTTTGTTGTGATGTCCTCACTGTTCTGGAGCCTACTGTCAGTTGGTAATATGACTAAAGGTTTTTAATTAGTTGGTAATAATTTGCACAAGTAATTATTACTTCAGTTTCATTCATTTAATAGTATTTGTTATCCTTTTTTTCATTATTAAACAGGCATCTGTAAAGGCTTTTTAATCGCCCATCTGGGCCAAATGTTTTGAAAAATGCTTTATGTTCTGTTATTACAAAATATTTAGAATGATAGAAGATGACTTTTGGTTTTAACACTTAAAGACGTGGCGTAAAGTCTGGCGATAAAGTCTGATACAACAGTTTGTGTCCTAATCACAGGAGCCTTCCACTGAAGACTGACAGGAAGTCCTGCCAGCAGAGACCATAGAGTGATGTTTGTTGGTTGTGATGAAATCAGCTCTATAAAATGTGTGAAATCTATTAACAAGTAATAAAAGTGGTGTTGTAAGAATGTAATAAGGATGATAAATAATTGATGAACCACTGAGGATGCTAAATTACCAACAGCTACCGCTGTTTTTTAGGGCTTGTCTGACTAGCCGCTAGGCGAGCATTATGATGCGTGTTTTCTTGTGGCGTCACAAGAAAGCGGAAGAAAAGGCTGGACTACAAAGGAGCTGTGTTCAGTTCTGTGGGAGGTGGGAACTCCCTTTGGGCTGGACTTTGGGCTTTTTCACTCTGCAAACCTGTTACATGCACAAAAAGATATATAACTCAATAAAGGAGAGGGGAAAAGCCAAAAAGGAGAATACCACCTCTTTAATTAATTGATTCAATTTGATATGACAGGTGTGTTTGAGATCTATATTGTCTGTTTTGTATTTTACTCTGCTTAACCTGCTCAACTACATGATTTTATCATTTTATTATATATTTAATTTATCATTGAACTTTTATAACTTTAAGAGAAGTGAGGAAATTGCATTTGCAGAAACAGGTGGGCAGATATCTTCTGTGTTCAGAACAGACCACTTACAGGTGACTGATCATGGCTCATCTGCATTAGAGATCAACCAATCACAGCAAGCATGGATCATGAGCTATTCTGTCACATCCTGTCTGTGTCTGTATATAAGTTGCAGCTCTTGGTATTTTGAAAAAGCAGAACTCCGGTTGACGCTGTTTTGCTCTGTTCTTTTCTTTTTTGCTGATTGTACTTTAATAAAAGACACTTTGAGTAAAGATTATTTACTAAAGATTATTTTTCCTCTCCTCCTCCTCCTGCTGCAAGGTAAGGTTCTTCCACACTGCCACACACTGAGCCGAGGGCCACACTGGTCTTATTCTCTAGATCTGGAGTTTAGGAACTCGTTCCAGGTTGTGTTTGAATACTCTACTCCCTG
>NC_060161.1:5330320-5345991 GCF_021292245.1 Micropterus dolomieu
CTCAGTAGATTACCATTGTTTTTAGCTGCTGATGAAGTAAATCTAGCAGACATTTGCATATTTTACCAGTAACTGGCTGGTAGATGGTGCCATGTTTGTTTTATTGAGTTAAACTACAAGAAGCTAAAGTGTCTCTGAGATATTAAAGGTGTCTTGAAACTGAGTAACAAAGCAGCAAAAGCAGGCTGCTGCCCTGTGCAGGGGGGACTGAGCCTTGTCCTGGAGTAAAGCTTAAGAAAAGAAGAGGATGCTGCCTTCACTCTCCGGGGATAACCTCACTTCTGTATCTAATGTTTAAATATACTGCTTGGAAGTTTGGAAATTTGAAAATGTTCTGGAAATACTTTATGTACTGTTATTACGAAATATTTAGAATGATAAGACGACTTTTGGTTTTAACACTTAAAGACGTGACATAAAGTCTGACACGCAGCAGTTTGTGTCCTAACCAGGAGCCTTCCACTGAAGACTAACAGGAAGTCAGCCTCCTGCCAGCAGAAATAGTATTTGTTGGTCTCTATAAAATATGTGAAATGTATTAACATGGTAATATGATGTTCATAAAGGGGTGTGGCAAAATTGCCCAGGCTTACAAAAAATGCCCTAAACCCAACAGGAAGTCGGCCATTTTGAATGAAAGGCTCCGTACTTTAACAAACTCCTCCTAGAGAATTAATCTGATGGAAATCAAATTCAAATTTCCGTTGTGCGATCTAAAGGCTTTAACCCTACAAGAGTTAACAGAGCAGTAAAGACAGCAGTTTGTGATTTGATATGATTGTGGGTAAACTATAGGTACACTGTGTTTGTGTGAACTTCACCTCACAGCTTTAGTGATGTCACTGAACAATGTTAGGTAGATATTAAAAACCTGCTCCCTTTAATAACCTGATCTCTCAAACAGGTTTCACTCTGAAGAATGGAAGGTCTCCACATTAACAGCAGCTCACAGGACCAAAGCTACGATTACAGCAACATAAAATTCCTCGCATCCGTGGTGACATCAATAGTCGTTGCTGTCGGCCTTCCTCTGACCCTGGTGGCCATCTATGCTCTTTATTCTATGGTATGTACATTCTGACTGAGAGTTATTTATTTCCTGTCTGTGTGGTGTGTCTGTCCTACTGTCTGTCTGTCTGTAAAGGATCTGGATGTGGTTTGGGGGCTAGGTGTCAGGGGGCTGGGACAAAGGCTTGGAATGATCTATAACCTGACAGGAATAATTGACTCCAGAATTCAAATGTCCATGAAGCTGATTGGACCCTAAACACATGCAGTTTCCATGTGTGGCTCCATTCCAGCCCTCTCTTAAACTGGTCAGGTTAATGACAATAATAATAATATTAATAAAAATAATAATGATGATAATAACAATAAAGATGATGATGATGATGACGTGTTAGAGAGAACATCAGCGTTTAACAGATTCCTTCTTTAAAATCTTAAACAGCACTGATCTATGTCTATTTTGGTTTTATTCACCTTTCTTCCAATGCTGACAGAAAGTCGTGGAGACATGCAGCAGCTATTCTGAGGAAGCTAAAAATACAATTGTACTGTACAGTACTTGAGTAAATGTACATAATTACTGTGCACCACTACCTGTAAACATTTTTCATACCTACCCTTACTGGAGCTTCTACAATGTACTATAGGCTGCTTATATTATGTGCAATGACTTGCATCTAATTAAATATACTTATGTTCAAGCTTAATTGTAATGTCAATAGTAAGTGGAGAAATAATGAAGACACTATTGATATCATTATTACAGGTGCAGAATGCAGTGGTTAGTAGAAAGACAGGGCTTGCATGTACAGCTGAGCAGCGCAGATTAGGGCTGAATGGTTTTGGAAAATAATGTAATTGCGATTTTTAACCAATATTGCGATTGCAATTTAATATACGATTGATTTTTAAACTCTTTACCTTCTGTATTATTCAAAATAGACAAGCAGTAAATCAGTGTATAGTCTGACCAACACAATATTAGATAGATAGAACATACACTGTTCTTTCTTGTGTTATGATGAATTAGGTAGAATTATTATTATGAGCAATGGTGGAGAAGATATATCAAATTATAATAATATGAGAAAGATAATTTTAGTCAAGTCATGGCATTAAATAATATGATATAATATCATCAGGTCGGCCTACCTACAGACCACAAGAAAAACTAAACTAACCAGTGTGTTATACAGTAAGCGCTCAATACAAAACCCACAGTTCAACCACCAATTAATGCGTCCTGATCTCAGTACAAGTCTCACAGAAGTCCATCTTTCTGTATCCCAGTAAGCAAACAAAAAATACTCAGTTTGAGGTTCAATTCAATAGTTGGCCAAACGAAAATAAAACCAAGTGACGGCTGTCATGTTTAATAGACAAGCTTAGTAATTTTCTGACATCAGCGGAGTTCCCCCGCAGCCTTCGATGCTGGTGAGCAGCGCACTTGTTATAACCAGGCAGTAACTCAGGACAGACTGCACCTCTTTTTCGGACTTGTGCGTTTAGTTTGAAATGCCTTTTCACAGATATTTCCTAAGCTGACTGGTGGCTGTGTGTGTGACACAGGTGCCAATCGCCACAATACGCTTACCTTACTACACATTCTGTTGTGCGTTTTTCATGTCCGTCAAAGCCGCGGATGGCCCGATGATTTCACCCACCACCACCACGTTACCTGTGGGTGGCGGATGCTACTTTCATTCCCTGTGTGACACTAAAGTTTATGTAGTGTCAGCTTCTGTCAAGCTTAAGGCCATTTTACAACAAGAAGGCAAGGTACAGCATAAAGTGGAGACGAAGCATCAACTTCGTCTGCAGACTGCTTTCCTCTTGGGTGTCATGTGACCGGAGTGTAATCGCAGCCTTTGCGATTAGAAAATCTCATTTTATTACATCGCATTAATATTGCAAATACAATTAATTGTTCAGCCCTAGTGCAGGTGGAACGCAGGGACATCAAAGAACCTTGAGCGTAAATGTCTCAGTCAGATTAATTTCAGGCAGAAGGCAGAGAAATCACTACATCACTCTGAAATACATCACATCATCTGTCACACAGACTTCAGAGACAGTGTAGACAAAGCCCCCATCCAACCTATTCTAGTCCTCAAGAACATTTTACTTGAGAAGTGTTTTAATGCCTCACTATCAGCAGAACAACCTGCAGGGACAGCGCACTGACGACGAGATATTTCAGCCACATCAGACACAGTTACAATGTAGCTGTCATGCAAGACATTATACCAGGCATATGTTGAAGTTAGTGATGTTAGTGATAGAAACAAGAGAGCAAAGTGCATCTGATTTGTGGCACAATTGTAGAAAAATCAGATTTACTGCAAAAAATGTTCCTTTCCATGCAGCCACAAGCAGTGACAAATTTCTATGTGAACACATATAACCCTCATTTCGTGGTAACTATGCGACCAACTATGGTAGAGCAAATGAATTTAGAGCTTGCCATCAGCTGAAAGAACAGGGCATGGATATTACTCACAGGGGCACTGTGGTAAGTGTCCAAGAACCATGGCTCTCTGCCAGTCCTGATGGGGTCACTGACTCATGTGTGCTACTAGAAGAAAAATGTCCAGTGCCAACCCAGCCCTCACTCACTGAGAGCATGTTTCCTTTAGAGTGCAGTATGAGAAGGCATTTGTGAGGGAGAAAGTTAAGGTAGAGATGGTTTATACTTCTCAGACAGGTATGCTACCTCGGCTTTTAGATTAATATGCTGCAGGATGGTTTAAGCTAAATAAAAGATAAATTGTGGTAACGGACAAGGTTCAGTGAACATCTGCACATGAGACATGACCATAAATGGAGTAGAATGACAATTGGGATATCATTGGACTGTGTAAAGCAATTATCAGTCTTCTGAAAACATTCACATATCAACATGTCATTTAAAGAGTTGATGAC
Organism: Micropterus dolomieu; assembly: GCF_021292245.1. Lineage (NCBI taxonomy): Eukaryota > Metazoa > Chordata > Actinopteri > Centrarchiformes > Centrarchidae > Micropterus > Micropterus dolomieu. The sequence goes on from NC_060161.1 coordinate 5,334,251, forward strand.
ATTAAATGCTGTAAGTAATTTAATATTTTTCAACAGTTTGTATTATACAATGCACAAGTATTCATCTTCTGTACAACACAGATCTTCACATACAATCTAACTAACTCTATACAGATGTTGTAGAGATCAGTGTTTCAGCCATTATGGCACCTTTTCATTTGACGGTCTTGTAGATATTTTTAATTTCGAATGAGATCCTCCCTCAGATTGACTATAGAATTTTTGGAGCCACTGTTATAGGAACCACCTGTGACCGTATTTTGTAAACTTTCAAATGCTGAATTGCTCTTTCAATGTGAATTCTCACATGTGCCATTTGTCTTGTGCTTTTCACATGTTCCTCAATTAGCTGTCCACACTTTTTTGTAAAAGAAGGCATTACCAATTTCACCTTTCTCTCAAACAGTAACTCTTTTATGGTAAAACCTCTATCTGCCATGACGTCATCTCCAGGCAGGGATGTAGTTTAATATTTATTATTCCTGAGTCCATGCTGATAAATTTGTCACTGCATCGTCCTCCATATGCTGCAGAAATTAACATGATTCGTCCACATGGGGCAACAGCTACCAGGTATTTCACAGTGTTGTGTGAATAATAGTGGCTGTATGATTCCCCTCTGGATTCAAGGTTTTTTGTAAAAGGCTCTCACTGCAGTCTATAATACATGTTGTGTTGGGGAAATGTTTAAATGCTGCAGGCATGGTTGCCCGAATAGTTTCTCTTGGAAGCCAAAGAATCAGAGGTCACAAAACTTATTACAGCTTGTCGATCCAATATGAGACGATCTTGTTAACCATGCTTAGTGATACATGAAACTGACTGCTTAGATCATCTATTACACGGTTTGTTTTTAATTTCATAACTGTCATGAGAACTTGATCTCAAACAGACATTGTAAATGAATTACTGGCATGTCCTTCCAGTATTGATACAATTGATTCTCCTGCACATCTTTTCTGCTGGCTGTCCGGCAGTAATCATGATCTTGTTGTGAAGGGTCCTGTATAGGCTGAATGTAATTCCAATCCAATCCAACTTTATTTCTAAAGCACATTTAAAAAAAAAAGGTTGTCCAAAGTGCTGTACATTGACATGAAAGAATAAATTACACAAAATACAACACCAGACAAATACAACATACAGCTCTCATGTTGAATTAAAAGCCAAGGAATAAAAATGTGTTTTAAGTCGCAATTTAAAAACCGGAAGGCTGGGGGCCAGTCTGACACCTACTTCATTCCACAGTCTCGGGGCTGCGACTGAGAAAGCTTGATCACCTCTGTTCTTGAGCCGTGTTTTAGGGACAACAAGAAGCGACTGGTTGGCGGACCTTAATGACCTTGAAGGAGCATGCGGCTTCAAAAGATCAGTGATATAGGCTGTAGCTAGTCCTTGTAGGGCTTTAAAAACAAATAATGGAATCAATCCTAAAATTAACTGGGAGCCAGTGAAGGGAGGCAAGAACAGGGGTGATTCGATCTTGCTTACGAGTTCCAGTAAGGAGATGAGCGGCAGCATTTTGAACCAGTTGTAGACGAGAGAGGGAGGCCTGGCTAACACCTACATACAAAGCATTACAATAATCAAGGCGTGTTGTGATAAATGCATGTATAACCTTCTCAAATTCTGTGAAGGATAAAAAGGGCTTAAGTTTAGTAAGAAGCCTAAGTTGAACTTGCTTTCACAACAGAATTGATATGCTTCTCCATTTTAAAATCACAATCCATTTTAACACACAGGTTTGTTACAATTTCTTAAGTTTGTGACTTAACATAAGGTTCCAAGGTGCCCAGGTGTATTTGAGAGACATCAGATGCGCCACTGGGTCTAAAAATTATTACCTCAGTTTTACTCTCGTTGAAGTTTAAAAAATGTTAGGCCATCCAGGCTTTAATATCATTAAAACAGTCAACCAATTTTGTTAAAGAGCTACCATCTTTTCTTTTTATGGGAAGGTAGATTTGCAAATCATCTGCGTAAAAATGGAAGCTGATATTATGTCTTTTTAAGATAGATCCAATGGTAGACAAATGGAGTCAGAAAAGAATTGGCCTGAGAATCAAACCTTGGGGAACTCTACATGTGAGGGACACAGAAGGTGTAATACAGCCACCAACAGTGACTCTAAAATCTCTGTCTGACAAGTGTGACCTAAACCATTCTAAAGCAGTGCCCTTAATCCCCATGCCATGCTCGAGGCGAGAAATAAGGACGCTGTGGTCAACTGTGTCAAATGCTGCTGTAAGATCTCCAGAATCAGTTGAGATGAAAAGATCATTAAAAACTCTTAAAAGTGTGGATTCAGTGCTATGAAATGTCTTAAAAACAGATTAGAACACCTCAAGAACACCATGCGATAAATCATGTCAGAATGTTTTCTAACTTTAATGTGACCTGTAATGTGAACAATTCAATTGAAAAACAAACTGAAATCATTGAGGGGGGAAAATGAAAAATAAAAACCTTACAATAACCTGGTTGCATAAGTATGCACACCCTTAAACTAACACTTTGTTGAAGCACCTTTGATTTTATTACAGCACTCAGTCTTTGGATATAATAAGAGCTTTGTAGGTGAGAAGAAATTCTATTATTAAATTTACAGGAAGCCAATGCAGAGAAGCTAAAACAGGAGAAATATGATCTCTTTTCCTGGTTAACTCAGATTTCTTACAGTGGTGCTGGAGGCCAGGGCTATGTCATCCAGAGTAACTAAATGCGTCACGGCGGTGCTTGAAATTGAGCAGCTCGACGAGCTTTGGAATGGTGCTGTAATGGAAACACTCAGCAGCAGAGTGAGAGTGTTGTCTTTTAAAGTTTAACCTGGTTTTAAACGTCCTTACTAACCTGGATTTTTAACTGAAATGTGTGTTTATCGAAATGTCTTTTCGATAAAAGGAAGGAAAAAGTGAATTTCCTAGATATGTGGGTTTTAAACTATAGTGGCTCTATCATTACAACTATTTATCGAAAAGACACTGACAAAAACACTTTGTTACTTGCTACAAGTTTTCATCCTACTGCCTATTAGTCAGTTCTTGTGACTGAGAAGGATCTGCAATTCCTTGGAGGACTATATTGATAAGACAGAGTACGGTCTAGACCTGCTCTTTTATGAAAAGCGCTGTGAGATAACTGTTGTTGTGATTTGGCGCTATATAAATAAAATTGAATTGAAATTGAATTGAATAAGACGGTAGATGTGAAAAACAGATTTGCCCAGCGGGGGTACCCTTTACATTGGATTGATCAAGCATATGAACTGGCTCTTAAGAAATTCTCTGTAAGATTTATTACTCAACACTCAGTCCACTCCTTTGCTATTTGATTGTTTTTTAGGACACTGGCATATCTTAAAGTTAGACCCTGAACTTTAATTTATCTTTCGAGGTCTACCTCTTTTTGTTATTAAAAGGGGGGAAAATATAAGGGATTACTTGGTCCGCACCAATTCTGAGTACAAAACTAAGCCTACTCAGCACATACAGACACGCTTACACCCTCTTCCAAAGGGGAATTATCGATGTGGCGGTTGCGCACAATGCAATAATACTACCAAAATGCACCAATTTACTCACCCCCACACAGGTAAAACCTTTCCCTTTAACCACCCTACCACCTAGGGGCAGTTACCACGATAAATTAAAAAAACAGCGTGAAGGTTACTGAATTTATCCTCTGAAAACATTAGCTCCAAAGGGACTTAATGATGAATTCCTACTTAACAGTTTTTTGTGATTTGCAATATGTTGTTACCCATTTAGTGTCTATACAGACTATTTTTACTTCAGATTCTTCTGAGGGTTCCCCTGTCCAACCCTTAACAGTCCTGCATACGTAAAAATATGCACACATATTATCAGGTCCATTAAATATTGTGTCCTGTTGATTGTGTCCATTTATATATGTATGCACTGCTACAAGTTATTTGTTGCACTTATACAACAATGTGAAGATTTTGACATTTATGGTGTTGTGAAGTTTTTACAAAAACATTTCCTCTTGTTCTAGAAATTTTATAAATTTCATCGGTAGCTTATATTATTGAATACTATCAGATCTCATATCCTCTCATCTTACGATCCGTTATTCTTTGCTGACTGCACTGCCCCTTTTTCTTTTACTAAATTTGAACCCATTACGCTGTCTGCATTACAAGAAATTGTTGGGCAGTTGAAACCCTCAGGCTCGCCAAATGACGCTTTACCCCCCCGACTCTTTAAAGAAGTTTTTCTGGCCCATCTGTACTTACAATTGTGAACAGTAGCCTTACCTCAGGAATGGTTCCTGAAAATCTTAAGCACGCAGTAGTGCAACCACAAATTAAAAAACCTGGACTGGATCATGCAGATCCAGCACATTTTAGACCTATTTCCAAGCTCCCTTTTTTATCGAAACTCCTTGAAAAGGTAGTTTACAACCAGTTAACAGCTGTGCTGGATGAGCACAACATTCTTGAAACATTCCAATCTTCCAATTCCAATCCCGCAAGGCTCAATTCTAGGCGCTCTTCTCTTTTCCCTTTATCTCCTCCCACTTGGCTCAATACTTAGGAAACATGGCACCTCTTTCCATTGTTATGCAGATGACAGCCAGATCTATGTACCTTTGAGGAAGGATGACACTCTCAGACCATTGTTTGCATGTCTAGAGGACATAAAGGTTGCGATGGCTCTCAACTTCTTAAGTTTCCCGAGCCACATTAACCAGCTCTGACTGGGGGATCCCGAGGCGTACCCAGGCCGGTGTGGAGATATAATCTCTCCACCTAGTCCTGGGTCTTCCCCAAGGCCTCCTCCCAGCTGGACGTGCCTGGAACACCTCCCTAGGGAGGCTTCCATCCTTACCAGATGCCCAAACCACCTCAACTGGCTCTTTTCGACGCAAAGGAGCAGCGGCTCTACTCTGAGCTCCTCGTGGATGGCAAGTTTCTCACCCTATCTCTAAGGGAGATACCATCGACCCACCTGATGAAACGCATTTCAGCTGCTTGTACCTGCAATCTTGTTCTTTCAGTCATGACCCAGCCTCACGGCTCAGCTCTCTTTTCGTCACAACAGTGCGGTAAAGCGAGTGCAATACCGCCCCCGCTGCTCTGATTCTCCGGCAAATCTCCTGCTCCAATCTCCCCTCACTCGTGAACAAGACCCCGAAGTACTTGAACTCCTTCACTTGGGGTAAGGACTCATTCCCTACCTGGAGTTGGCACACCACTGAGATCCTTGTGAGAGTAAAGAGCAGGTCCGTTGTTCCACGACCAGAATGAAAACCGTATTGTTCCTCTTCGATCCAAGTTTCAACTATCAGCCAAACCCTCCATTCCAGCACCTTGGAGTAGACTTTACTGGGGAGGCTGAGAAGTGTGATACCCCTGTAATTGGCACACACTCTCTGGTCCCCCTTTTTGAACAGGGGAACCACCACCCCAGTCTGCCACGCCTTGTGCACTGTACCCGACTTCCACGCAATGTTAAAGCGACGTGTCATCCAAGACCACACCCAAAGCTTTTAGCATTTCTGCCACTGTGGAAATGTTTGACTACCCCAGTGACTTCCACCAGGGAAATTGACAAATTGAATCCCCCATCAGCCTCCAGCTCTGCCTCTACTAGAGAGGGCATGTCAGTCAGATTTAAGAGTTCCTCAAAGTGTTTCTTCCACCGCCTAATTACCTCCCCAGTTGAGGTCAACAGGGTCCCATTCTTACTATACACAGCTTGGACGGTTCCCAGCTTCCCCCGCCTGAGGTGGCGGACAGTTCTCCAGAAGCACATTGGTGCCAACCAAAAGTCCTTTTCCATGTCTTCTCCGAACTTCTCCCCCACCTGCTGCTTTGCATCTGCCACAGCAGAAGTTGCAGCCCTTCGTGCCCGTCGGTGCCTTGCATCTTCCTCCGGTGTCCTCCGAGACAACAAATCCCGGAATCAGACGGCTTCCCTGACCACCGGTGTCCACCACGGTGTTCGAGGGTTACCGCCCCTTGAGGCACCTAAGACCTTGAGACCACAGCCTCCCTCTGCGGCTTCAGCAATAGAGGCTTTGAACATTGGCCACTCATGTTCAGTGTCCCCAACCTCCACCAGGCAAACCTGGCCATCAGGCGATCGCTGGTGAGCCCTCCCTCTGGGCCTGGCTCCAGACGGGAGTCCCGGGCTTCCTCCGGGCAGGGTCTCTCCTCCTCTTCCTCCTTTTTTCATCAGGCGTCTTTATGAACTATTCTTAGTCTGGCCCCTCACCTGGAACCACTTTGCCTTGGGAGACCCTACCAGGAGCACTAGGCTCCAGACAACACAGCTCCAGTCTCATCGGGGCACGCAAACCTCTCCACCACGATAAGGTGATGGTTCCCGGAGAGGACTCTTATATTCACTTGGAAATACCAAAATGTATGAACTCGTGTTGGACCTGAGAAACACAAATCTGTATCGACTTCTTTTTAACTGAAATCTGTTTTCTTTGGTGTTTATTCAGTTCAATTAAATTTTATTTATATAGCGCCAATTCACAACCACAGTTATCTCATTGTGTTTTTCATATACAGCAGGTCTAGACTCTGTGATGTTATTTACAGTGACCCAACAATTTCCCACATGAGCAGCATTTGGCGACAGAGAAAAAGAAAAACTTAGAAACCTCAAGCAGAACCACGACTCAATATCCACACAGAAATACAGAGAGTAAAGGTAAAAATAAATAGTGGTACATATATTTATACTAACTTTAATGTTGGTAATAACAATAGGACAAGTAGTAACAGTTGTAGCAAAGGGTGTTGAGCAGTAACTGGTAGCAGCAGGAGACATATCAGTCAGCCTGGTGGGTAGTTCTATTATTTATCTGTTTTATTAAAACCTAATAATTAAATTATTACCTGTTTCTGTTATAACCAGATTATATACTGTATTTGTTGCTATATATAACTTTGTGATTGTAATTCTGTAAAAACTTCTGTCATGGGGTGGGGTATGCTGAGTGCAGACTTAGGTTAAGGACCCAAACACAGAAACAAGCTGAGGATGCAGTTTAACAAAAGATTTATTCTCAAACAAAAATACTCAGGCTGACTCACAGATCCAGGTAAAGTGGAGACAAGGCTGAAATCCAAAAAAGTAATAATCCCTGGTTTGGATTATTACTTCGTCTTTTTTGGATTTCAGAACTCAGAACACAAGGCACAGCAGAACAATCAACTTTGGACGACAAGGACCAGCAAGGACTAAACAAAACTGAGGGCTTATAAATACAGGCAAACAAGCAGGGAGGGAAGCACAGCTGAAACACATCAGGTAGCAAAGACACATGAGTACAGAATATCACAAAGTAAAACAGGATGTATAGCAAACGGGAACACACTAGGGCAGATCTACCAGAGTAAAACACAAAACATAGAAAGACTGCAAAATCAGGGCATGGACTGAGACTGGACCAAACAGGATACAGGACTACACTAAAACATGGAGTCCTATGTCTCCATGTTTTAGTGTAGTCCTGTCTCCTGTTTGGGTCTGAAGCAAGTAAAAAAACATGCAGATAAACATAACAAACTTTGCTACCAAAACCCCAAACATGACAAGATTAAATAAAGCTTATAGAAACACAGAACCCAAAACCATGAAACCAGATAATGAGTAAACTAGGACACGTGAATGAATAATAAAAAAGGCTACGCAGAAAAACACAGAACCAAAAACAGACTTAAATAGGATCAAAAGAACAGAGAACAAACATGGGCAAAACAGTAGCACACACGAAATGGAATCAAAACAAGAGCAGAATCCTTAACTGATAACAGCTTCAATTATTTCATCATTTTGAATGAGTCCTTGCTCATTGAACGACTGCTACGGATCCTCACTGTGTGGTGGAGGCTCTAATGTAAATACACATTATGGTGTTTCCATCACTTTTGGGGACATTACATTCCGGTTCCGGTATGGTGCCTGTGTTTGGCTTCGCCACTGCGGCTGGTTGTTCGTCCCGACTCATTTTGTTTGTTTCCTGCGCTATATTGCTACTAAGTTTGTCAACAAACGTTGTGTCAACTGCATGGGTGTACAATCGCCAAACAATGCTGTTGGTCCGATCCTCAATGGCGGAGCGTGGTGACGGATGTACCTGGAGTGGTACAGGTGAGTTTGCAGCCCCTTTCGTGTGTCTGACTGCAACTGCTGTCTGCATGCGGCAGGGAGAGGCCCTATTACGACCTACAAATAGACGGCAGAGAAAGTGAGGAAAAAAGGGCAGGGAGGCAGGTTCATCTGAAAAAAAACTATACACTATCACTTGAATGAGCTCTGTCCTGTGTCATAGCAAAATGCTTCTGAATTTGTAAATATTACTGAATCTTTTAATTTCACTCAGCATGTCTCTGGTCCTACGCACAGCAAGGGACATACGCTCGATCTTGTTCTTTCTCAAGGTTTAAACATTAATAATGTTTGCATCGAAGATGTATTTGTTAGTGATCACAAATGCATCTTATTTGATCTTTTTGGTGATGAGGATCCTCTGCCTGCTAAACGAGCATCCTGCTCAAGTTTGATTAACCAGCTTACTGTTGAGAAATTTTCAGCCGCAACTGACGCAAGCTTGGTTCTTATTTCAAATGACGTGGACGCTAGTGCACAGGCGTTTAATCATTACTGCCCCCTGCTGTTGGACAAAGTGGCGCCTCTTAACACTAGAGAAATTCCCTCTGTTAATACATCCCCATGGATGAATGACGCCATTCGCAACTTGAGGCGTGTCTGTCGGAGAACTGAGCGTTAATGGAAAGCGACTCAGCTAGTCCACCGCCTGCATCTTAAAGAGCTCTTAATAGACTTAAACGGAATGATCAAGGATGCTACAGTAGATCCTCTTACTTTACTGATATCTGCCTGTAAAAAAATCCTAAAGCTCTGTTTGAGACCATTAACAACATTGTTTCTCCTGCTGCATGTATTGTCCCTGTGTTTTCAAATGTTGACTGCAACCACTTTTTGTCTCACTTTGTGGACAAGTTTAGAGCGGTCAGGGCAGGCATTGTTCCATCAGCAAAGCCCCGTATAGTTAAACATCACAGATTTTCAATACTGGACTCCTTCTGCCCCGTTACCCTGAATGACATCATGAAGTTAGTGGGCACGATGAAACCTTCCCAAAGCCCTGTTGATATTTTACCCACATCTTTGCTTTTAAAATCCATACATCTACTTGGCCCATGTTTGGTTTAAATTTTAAACTCATCTCTTCAGCTGGGCCAGGTTCCCAGCTGTTTTAAGCATGCGGTTGTTCAGCCCATCTTGAAAAAGAACAATCTTGATGCAGCCTCATTTAGAAACTATAGGCCTATTTCTAAATTGCCTTTTATTTCTAAAATTATAGAAAAGGTTGTTGCGAACCAGATAAATAATGTTTTGGATTCCCATAATATCTTTGATAAATTTCAGTCTGGTTTTCATAAAAACCATTCAACTGAGACTGCCCTCCTTAGGGTCTCAAATGATATTTTGATGGCTGCTGTTGGGGGTAAATGTTCTGTGCTGGTCCTATTAGATCTCAGTGCAGCGTTTGATACTGTTGATCACTGCACTCTGATAGACTGAAAACAACTGTGGGCATTACTGGATCGGCTCTGAAATGGTTTTCCTCCTATCTCTCTGACAGGAGTTTCTCTGTGCCCTAGGACATATATGTCAGACTCTGCTCCTTTGTCCTGTGGTGGGCCCCAAGGTTCTGTGCTCGGCCCCCTGCTGTTCAGTGTGTATATGCTTTCTCTTGGAAAGATTATTGATACCTTGGAAGACATATCTTATCATTGTTATGCTGATGACCTCCAATTATATTTATCTTTTAGTCCTCATAGGCTAGACAAACTGTCCGTGTTGCACAATTGCTTAGCCTCCATTAACAAATGGATGGCAGACAACTTTTTGCAACTAAATACAGACAAAACTGAGGTGTTGATTTTTGCCCCAGACAACATTACCCCTAAGATCAGGCAGGCCATTGGGGCTCTATCATCCTCTGACGGTAATGTTGTGTGAAATTTGGGTGTCATTTTTGATAAATCTATGTGTTTTAACAGTAATGTTAAATCTGTGGTTCGTTCCTGTTTTTTCCATCTCAGGGAACATTGCTAAGATTAGATCTATGGTTTCTAAAGAAGAGATGGAGATGCTTGTTCATGCTTTTATTTCTTCTCGTCTGGATTATTGCAATGTACTCTACACTTGTCTAAACAAATCCTCCATAGACTGACTGCAAGTTGTGCAGAATGCAGCTGCAAGGCTTTTGTCTAAAACCAACAGGAGATCACACATTTCTCCTGTGCTTAAGGCTCTTCATTGGCTTCCGATTGGTTTTAGAGTACATTTTAAAATTTTAACCATTACTTACAGAGCCTTGCATGGTCAAGCTCCCTCTTACATCCAGGATCTATTGCATACACACATTTCTGGTCGCTCTCTGAGGTCTTCTGGCCAAGACCTTTAAACTGTTCCCAGAACACGATATAAAACTAGAGGTGATCGTGCTTTCTGTGTGGTGGTTCCAAGGCTCTGGAACTCTCTACCTTTAGACTTGAGAGCCTTGGATTCTGTGGAAACTTTTAGAAAACACCTTAAGACACATCTTTTTAGACAAGCTTTTAACTAGCCATATAGTTTTGTATTTTAAGTGTTGTTGTTGTTGTAGTATTCTATTTTTTTTACTGTGAAGCACTTTGTGACCCCTCTTGTCTGTGAAGGATGCTATATAAATAAAGTTTACTTACTTACATTGACGTAGGTTGTTTTTCTGCAGGTGAGAAGTGATCATGTTGCTCCGATCTACGTCATCAACCTTCTCATTGCTGACCTGATTCAGTTCTGCTGCATGATCGTTGAGGTGACACGATCTGAGGATGAGAAGATACTTTTCGTCTTCTCTGTTATTCACTTCTCTGCTCTGTTTGCCAGTGTTTACTTCATGGTCTGCATCGCCCTGGAAAGGTATCTATCTGTCTATCCAGTATGTGTGGAGCTCCTTCTGTCTGAACATTATATTAGTTTATAACTCTGAAGCTCCTCAAAGACTTTGTGTCCATCTTGTATTACAGGTATTTGGTCATCGCCCACCCACTGTGGTACCGCTTCAGAAGAACCATCAAGACCTCTGTGGTGGTCTGTGTCCTGGTCTGGATATTTCCTCTTCTGTTTATGTTCATTTGTTCGCATTTTCTTGAGAGTCCAGAGTTAGGCTTTGCCATCCTCTTCCTCCTTCCCTTCCCACTGTTAATCTTCTCCCTGGTTGGGACCCTCAAAGCCCTGTCTGCTTCCATCTCGGTCCCCTCTGATGAAAAACGACGAATTGTGGGAATTTTGGTTCTGGTGCTGCTTATTTACACTCTGCTGTTCCTGCCCAGAATCATTTGGTTCTTGAAAGTATACAATGAAAAATCTCAGTTTCTAGAAAACTATGACTTTAGACTCACCAACCCGTCTTTCATCTTAGTTAGGGTCAGTCCTCTTGCAGACTTGTTCCTGTATGTCTTCATGAGGAAAGGGACCATAGACAAGCTTTTGGCCTCTGTGTGTTGCTGCAGAATGGACAGCAATGATATCAGCAGTTCACCAGTATGAATGATGACAACATTTCCACAGTCAGCTTCATGTAGGCAGAGAAAGAGGGAGAGAGAGAAAGGGGAGGAAACAGGAGGAGAAATGGAGGCCAATAGAAAGGATAGAGACGAGACAGATCCTGTCATCTACTGAGAC
>NC_060161.1:5346091-5346884 GCF_021292245.1 Micropterus dolomieu
TTTTCTGGAAATCCAATAAAAATCAGTTTGTAGACCAAACTGTGAATGTTTGTCTTTGAGCAACTCAGTGAATTAAAAGCTGACAAATGAAGGTTCAACAAAATCTCTGCTGGTTGACAAATCTCTGTTGTCTATATGAACATACACTCACCTAAAGGATTATTAGGAACACCTGTTCAATTTCTCATTAATGCAATTATCTAATCAACCAATCACATGGCAGTTGCTTCAGTGCATTTAGGGGTGTGGTCCTGGTCAAGACAATCTCCTGAACTCCAAACTGAATGTCAGAATGGGAAAGAAAGGTGATTTAAGCAATTTTGAGCGTGGCACGGTTGTTGGTGCCAGACGGGCCGGTCTGAGTATTTCACAATCTGCTCAGTTACTGGGATTTTCACGCACAACCATTTCTAGGGTTTACAAAGAATGGTGTGAAAAGGGAAAAACATCCAGTATGCGGTAGTCCTGTGGGCGAAAATGCCTTGTTGATGCAAGAGGTCAGAGGAGAACGGGCCGACTGATTCAAGCCGATAGAAGAGCAACTTTGACTGAAATAACCACTCGTTACAACCGAGGTATGTGGCAAAGCATTTGTGAAGCCACAACATGCACAACCTTGAGGCGGATGGGCTACAACAGCAGAAGACCCCACCGGGTACCACTCATCTCCACTACAAATAGGAAAAAGAGGCTACAATTTGCAAGAGCTCACCAAAATTGGACAGTTGAAGACTGGAAAAATGTTGCCTGGTCTGATGAGTCTCGATTTCTGTTGAGACATTCAGATGGTAGA
>NC_060161.1:5346984-5355967 GCF_021292245.1 Micropterus dolomieu
AAAAGAGGCTACAATTTGCAAGAGCTCACCAAAATTGGACAGTTGAAGACTGGAAAAATGTTGCCTGGTCTGATGAGTCTCGATTTCTGTTGAGACATTCAGATGGTAGAGTCAGAATTTGGCGTAAACAGAATGAGAACATGGATCCATCATGCCTTGTTACCACTGTGCAGGCTGCTGGTGGTGGTGGTGTAATGGTGTGGGGGATGTTTTCTTGGCACACTTAGTGCCAATTGGGCATGGTTTAAATGCCACGGCCTACCTGAGCATTGTTTCTGACCGTGTCCATCCCTTTATGGCCACCATGTACCCATCCTCTGATGGCTACTTCCAGCAGGATAATGCACCATGTCACAAAGCTCCAATCATTTCAAATTGGTTTCTTGAACATGACAATGAGTTCACTGTACTAAAATGGCCCCCACAGTCACCAGATCTCAACCCAATAGAGCATCTTTGGGATGTGGTGGAACGGGAGCTTCGTGCCCTGGATGTGCATCCCACAAATCTCCATCAACTGCAAGACGCTATCCATCAATATGGGCCAACATTTCTAAAGAATGCTTTCAGCACCTTGTTGAATCAATGCTACGTAGAATTAAGGCAGTTCTGAAGGCGAAAGGGGGTCAAACACAGTATTAGTATGGTGTTCCTAATAATCCTTTAGGTGAGTGTAAAGCCCTGCTGTTACCAGGGAGGCATCCTGCACTTTCAGACCAAATGAAGATTCCTCACAGCTCTTAAAGTTTTCAGACTGTTTAGATAAGAATTTGGGGCAGTCACAACAGATCAATATCTAATATGACACATAAAATATTGTTAATGCAGAAACTCTGTAGACGGAGGTCTGGTGAGTCATTGTTTATAAACAAATAACAATAAAAACTTACAGTTCAGTGGTGAAGGTGGCAGTCTGAGATGAAGAAACAATAATCCAGAAAAAACGGTGAGCACAGACACAGGAAGTGAAATAAGACACAAGGGGAAGAAAAACTGAGAAATAAATCATGAAACCAGAAACACAAACATCAACAAAATCAGCTTGATTAATTCGTGTGTTTTCAGATACGGTTTGGACAAAACCAACATCAGTTTCTCCTTTATCAGTAGAAAGACATATTGTTTATTGGTTTATTGTTCAAGTGAAACATTTTATCTCATTCCTCCACTTTGACTGAGCCTGTGGGACTTTCAGCAGGACATCAGTGAGCTGTTTTACTGCTCGGACTGCTGCTATATTTTCTGTAAACCACCAGATGGCAGTGTGCCGGCTGAGTTCGCTGCCCACAAGCTTCAAATCTTTTCTCAGCACAAACCAGAGGAAAGCCCACAAGCTGCATGAAGCTCTGCTCAGCCCACACTGGTTCTGATGGTCCAGCTCAGTCTGCTTTAGCTCGTTACTATAAAACAAAGAAGAAAAAGGCCCATAAACAGCTGTAGAACCTGGAGACAATAGTATAGTAAAATACTTTTGTGAATACCTGATCGACGGAAACTGTTTCTCCCATCCCATAATCCTGTCCCTGTCCCGCCATCACTGGCTTGGTTTAAAAAGACATATTGTAGGTTATGTTTCCTGCAGGGTGTCCACAAGGTCTTAAAATTTTGTTTGTGTTAAGGGCTAAGACCCTCAGACTCTCTGGACGCTTCAGCACGCACCCGGCGTGCCCTCCCGGCAACGCCCTAAGAATCGACCAGAGCAACAAAGTCTTTGTTTCGCTTGAAGCTACACATGCGAAGTGCCGCGACATCGATTTGTCCCTCAGTTCCAGCAACTTTACTTGTTTTATTTTCTCTTTTGTTAAAAGTTATCAGTCCGTTAAGTTAAGTCTAATTCAAGAACGACTAAGTTCCCTTTTAAGCTTTTTCGTTGAGCTAACTTCACCGAGGTCAGATCAGCCACGTGGACTCGCCAGTGGACTCGCCAGTGGCAACGAAGGACACCTGAAAACAGCTGAATTGCCAGATGGAGGACGGCCAACCCTTGAGGTTTTTCTTCAGACACGGAGAACCTTGGAGAATCCCCTAGCAAAAAGCCAGGATCGGGCAGCTAGTGTGGGACACGTGCAACAGGCCAAAGCAGGCCGTCGACAAGCAGTAAGACCAAACAAAGCATTCTGTGATCAGGGATGTCAAATAGTGTTAATATTGTCTTTTTAACTCCTAAACTCATAGCTTACTTTCATTAGTCTCCTCTGCCGTATGAGTCAAATGCTTCCCACAATCGAACCTCCATTCTCATTGTTTATTTCTCTGATGTACCAGCTTTTTATAATCACCTTAGTCAATAAATTCACTGTAACCAAGGAATTGTGTGTATTGCCTACTTCTGAGTCCCTGCCAAGAGAATTGACCCTTTAGATATGAGACTGACTGATTTGATTTAAGATAATTGAGCGATTATTAACTAACTGATCACTGGTGAATAATTGTATAATTATTAAAAGCTATCTAGAGGCCCGGAGACTCTAGGTTAATATCAACTACGGTGGTGCCACTTTCGAAGCAAGAGCTTTTTATGGATTGATATTTTGTGATTAAAATTCATAATTGGTATTAATTCTCATGAATTTATTAAAATTCATAGGTAGTTTAGTCATGCTACAGCTCGAACAGGGGAAAGAGTGACACTATGAACACGCAGGGAGACAAACACTTACCTGGAAGCACCTGCTTCCCCCTCCCTGAATGTCCTGCTAGAAAGAACTTTGACAAGCTTACTAATACAAGCGGTTTGAAGCTTTTACAGCTCTGCCGTACGCTGGGTCTGTACATAGTCAACGGTAGGCTACGAGGGGACTCTCTAGGTCTGTACAGGGTCAACGTCGGGCTACGAGGGGACTCTCTGGGTCGCTACACTTACAGCTCAGCTCTTGGCAGTAGTACGGTAGATTATTTCATTACAGATCTACTTCCATTGTCTCTCAGAGCTTTCACAGTCCCCTCACACCCCTCTCAGACCACAGCAAAATCACTATCTATCTGAAAAGGGCTCAGTCTAAGTCTGGGGCCCCTAGTGCCTGTGAACTGTTTAACAGCACATACCCATACAGATGGAGCACAGACAGCATGGGGGCGTACCAAAAGGCACTGGAAAATCAAAACATACATGATTTAACTAATTTATTTCTAACTGAAACATTTCCCCAGAATAATTCTGCTGTGGACAATATGAGGCCACTCTGAAACAACACCCTGTACTGAAAGTACACCCTAAAAACTAAGAAAGAACAACACAGCAAGAACCAGCTCTGTGAAACGGAGGAATCCTTAGATCCTAAACAAAACCCAGCAGGATGAATTGGAGATCCAAGATGGAAATACTTGGATTAATCACTTTAGTGAATTATACAGTAATATTACAAAAAAAAAAAAAAAGATGATCAGTAAAAGATATTCACAAAATGGGAAACTCTGGAGGTGATGATAAAAATACAAAAAGTGAATGTGCCATAAAGATTTGAAACAAACAAACAGCGTTCTTCTCCCAGGGCCAGGGAGTGAGGCAGGGATGCAATCTCAGTCCAATTCTCTTCAACCTATATATCAATGAATTAGCGAACCAATTAGAGAGCTCCACGGCACCTGGCCTCCTCCTGAACGACACAGAGATCGGAGGTCTGCTGTATGCAGATGACTTAGTGTTGCTCTCACCTACTAAAGAAGGTTTGCAGCAGCACCTTAACCTCCTTCAGAGATTCTGTCAGACCTGGGCCCTGACAGCAAACACAGCAAAGACTAAGATAATGATCTTTCAGAAACAATACAGAAATCAGGTTACACACAATTTCTATTTAGACACCACTAAATCACAACACACAAAAATCTACTCTTCTCTTGGCCTTAACATTACATACACAGAGAACTTCAACATGGCTGTGAAAGATCTGACAGACAAAGCAAGGAGAGCTTTCAATGCAATAAAAAGAAACATTAAAATATATATTCCAATTGAAATCTGGCTTAAAATTTTACAATTTGTACTAGAACCAATTCTATATGGTAGCGAAATCTGGGGGCCAAAACTTAATGAATTTGACAAATGGGACAAAACAATCATAGAATCTTTCCATACTGAGTTTTGTAAGAGCATCCTGCAGGTGCAGAGGAAAAAACCAAATAACCTGTGCAGAGCAGAGCTAAAAATACAGAAAAGATCACTTATATTTTACAATCACTTAAAATCAGTTAACCCCCACACATATCACCACAAAGCCCTAACATACCAGGAGCTGAAACCAGAGAAGAGTCCCCTCAGCCAGCTGGTCCTGAGACTATCTGCAGAAACAAGTTCCCAACAGCCTCAGGACAGCAACACCAACTCAAGCAGACCAAACCAAGTTATCAGCAAGCAGAAAGAAAAAAATATATTGAATACTGGAAAGAAACGACCAAAACACAAAGTAAATTCGAATGTTATCTGACCCTAAAAAGAGAATTCACACTGACAAATTACCTCAGTACAATAAAATGTCCCAAACTAAGAAAAATGTTGACAACTTACAGACTGAGTGAACACAGCCTGACCATAGAAAAGTGGTAGCCACAGACAGAGCTGGCTACCACAAGAGGAGAGACTCCCAGTGTGACAGAGCTGCACTTTCTAACCTCATGCCCCAAATACAAAACACTAAGACAAAAACACTTTGCAAACATTTCCCAAATGTACCCTGAATTCAAATTCATATCAGACACACAGAAACTCCCCTATTTACTGGGAGAAATGCCCAAATGTGAAATAATTCAATCAATTATTTATTTATTTTATTGTCTATTAATATACACACGTTACGGTTTTATTTATTTTTAAACACACGCTTACTGTTTTGTTTATTTATTTTACACACACTTCTCACACTCGCTTTGATTACTTGTTTAATAAAATGTATGGGAGTGATTGTAGTAGTATGATGCTTTGGCAATATTATTGTTACACATTTATGCCAATAAAGCTAATTTGGGGGGGGGGGGTATATGGTTCCGTTGGGTTTTACGTATGATGCACAGCTTCCTCGATGCAGGTTAGGTTGAATCCTCTTGCAGACTTGTTCCTGTATGTGTTCATGAGGAAAGGGTTTATAGACAAGCTTTTGGCCTCTGTGTGTTGCTGCAGAATGGAAAGGCAAAGATATCAGCAGTCCATCAGTATGAATGATGACAACATTTCCACAGTCAGCTTCATGTAGGCAGAGAAAGAGGGAGAGAGAAGGGGAGGAAACAGGAGGGGAAATGGAGGCCAATAGAAAGGATAGAGACGAGACAGATCCTGTCATCTACTGAGACCATTTCCAATAATGAAGTTATGTAAACAGGTTCAGGAATATGACCACGCCTCCCTCTTCCCCCTCACTGATTAAACCACCCATGTCCCATCTCACACACCTGCGAAACCAACCACCACCACATACATAAGATTGCCCAAACTCTCTGTCACTGTCTCAGTTCTCTAAACACCCCATTGGTGCGACCCGCAAGTACTCCAGCAAAAAGAGACTCATCATAGATCTCTCTCCCCCCACGGCGCCTCCACACCTGGCGCCTGGCATCAACAGCTTAATACCCAGCCAGGAGTTTTCCATCCATTACGCCACCATCGCTCAGGCCATCAACCTTATTCGCTTCGCTGGCCCCAGTGCATGGTTAGCCAAGGCCGACATAACCAGCACCTTCAAGATCTTGGCCATACACCCTGATTTCTGGCATTTGTTTGGCGTCTACTGGAAAGGCTCCTTATACTTCTCCGTCCGTCTCACTTTGGGTGCAAGAGCAGCCCCAAGATCTTTGACTCACTTTCCGAAGCTTTGTGTTGGATCTTGCTCAATAACCAGACTCCCGTACGTCATCCATCTCTTGGACGACTTCCTCCAGCACACGGCCTTACCACACTGAAATTCCTCCAGCTTGGAGTCCCCCTTTCCCCGGAGAAAACTGCGGGACCCCGCACATCTCTCGAGTTCAATTGGATCACCCTGGACTCCATATCCCTGCAAGCCTCCCTTCCCAACGATAAACTCCTACGCATATCTCTGTTAATCTCCAACTACCTCCTCGTCACCAGATGCACAAAGCGCCAGCTCCTCTCACTTCTCGGTCACCTCATTCCACAGGGTCGTTCCTTCCTCTCCCACCTGCTTTCGGTATCTGCAGCAGTTCCATCCCTTCACAGCTTCGTAACCATTGACGACGCTTGCAAAAAGGAGCTCAGATTTTGGAGGGTCTTTCTTTTACGACGCCCACATCACCCACCCAGAGCTTTTGGCCTTTACACGGATGCCACCTGAGTGGCCACCGGATGCATTTTCCCTCTCCCCCTCTTGGAACTGTACCCTTTCATGGTTGCGGCCATTCTTTGGGGTACAAGTGGTCCCAGAAAATCATCCTCATACACTCCGACAACCTATCCACAGTCAACATTATAAACAAAGGGTGTTCCCAATCTCTCAACATCATGAAGTTCATCCGCAGACTATCCTTGGTATCAGCCCATAACCAATTCATCATCCGCACTGCCCACATCCCAGGTTTACAAAACTCCATTGCTGACTCCCTCGTTTCTCTTTCCAGAAATTCAAATGCTCGGCGCCGAACTCCGACTCCCATCCAACGGCGGTCCCTCAGTTTTCAGTCACGATCATCGACTGAATCCCCAGCTTCTCCACTTGGTCTCTGCTTCAGGACTATCATAAACAGCCTCGCCCCCAAAACATCATCATACTATTAAGGATGGTGCAGTTTCAAAACCTTCCATACCTCGTACAGTCTGCAGTTCCCCTCTTTAGACATCATATCCCTAACTAGTTACATTTCCCACACCCACTCGGTACTCAAGATCAGCACATCCACCATCCGAGTATACCTAAGTAGGATCAACTTCTTCATCAAACTCCTCTCAGGAGCTCCAGCTCCTTCCATCTCTCACCCCCACATTCACATGTTGATGAAAGGCTTGAGGAAAACAGAACCTCGTAACACCCTCAAACGCTTGCCTTTGACGTCAGACCTCCTCACCCGCTGCATCCTGACCCTTCGGGCCGGGTATCTATCTCCCTTGACTGACTCTACCCTCGAAGTTATGTTCCTCCTTGCTTTCTTCAGCTTCCTACGATGCTCAGAATTCACCACCACCTCCTCTGCCTACGACCCTTCCCGGCACACAAGCCTATCCGACATTGCCGTTCACTCCACAGACTCACTCAGGTTCAATCTCTTCCTCCGCTGCCAGCTAAGGCATTCCGGACCACACCAAAAAAGCCTCGGCCGATGGTCCTCCCACGCATACCTCAGTTACATCTGCAACGATCTCCCTGACAACGAGCCGATCACAGCCTAGCACAATAACTTGGGGGGGGGGGGGGGGGGGGGGGGGGGGGGGGGGGGGGACGACAATCCATCAGCTGCTCCACAGCGAGCCTCTACAGAGATAAGTCCCCACCCTGAGTCTTGACCCCCGGGTTCTCAGTAGCACATACGACCCTCTCTCATCCACCTTCCCTCGACCCCTCCTCATAAACATGATCACATAAACCACCTCTAAGTTGGCGCGGTCCTGTTAGTGAAAGACACCTAACTGTAGAGAACAGGAAGCACTGTTTGGACTCTGCTGTGGGAGAAGTGGCTGCTGGGAAATGTTTTGGTCAACTTGCTCTGGTTCGCTGTGATGGCTTCAACACATGGAAATAAAATGTGTTTTATTAGTTTGGAGCTGGAAATTGATGTCTGTCTCAGAAGCATACCAGATATTATTTTAGATGAACTGAGCTCATTCTAGCCGCCTCGCTGTCTTCTTCCTAAATCTTTATTTGGACTGTTGTTTGGATGTTTAACACAGGGAGAGCATCTCAACACGTCTTTAGCACTTTGTACTTTTTAAGTGTAATTTCTGCTGTTTTAGTGGTAGGCATGCTGCTGTTTAGGATGGGATTCAGAGCAGCTGTTTTGCAGCAGCTGTTGTGTTTTTGGCAATCTGGAGAAAATCTTAAACCACAGTTTATGTCAGTTTCTATGAAACATTTTCTGGAAATCCAATAAAAATCAGTTTGTAGTCCAAACTGTGAATGTTTGTCTTTGAGCAACTCCGTGAATTAAAAGCTGACAAATGAAGGTTCAACAAAATCTCTGCTGGTTGACAAATCTCTGTTGTCTATATGAACATAAAGCCCAACCTGCTGTTACCAGGGAGGCATCCTGCACTTTCTGAAGTTTTCAGACTTTTAGATAATAATTTGGGGCAGAAATGATAAAGTGTGACAGGGACAGTCACAACACATCAGACCAACATGTTTCAGTAGAAGTTAGTAAAGTCTACTGTATGTTTCCCCTTTTTAACCTTTAGCTCATTATTAGCTGAGATCCAACAAGAACAAGCAGATTTCCGAAACTGTCAGACTGCTTCTTTAAATACCTTGGCTTTCTGCAGGGGACACGTTGGAAACTACAAACTGCATTTCTGGAAGATAAACTGCTAAAAGCTCAAAGTAATGACTTGATCAGCTGCATAGTGTACACAGTTCAAAACCTTAATTCAGGATCATTTCTGCTCCATTCAGAGGACACATACTGATCAGCTACAGCATTATGAACACTGACAGGTGAAGTGAATAACACTGATTTTCTTGTTAGCATGGCACTTGTCAGGGGGCAGGATATATTATAATAATGAACTTTATTGAAACAGTATTTCTATCAAAGTTACATACATAGTTAAAAATAAAGAGTATCATACAAAAGTCAGTCACCGGAGTTTGATTTCCCCACATGGGTCCTGATAATGCATGTCAAGTGTTTCTTCTAACTGCGAGGTGTCCACACTTGACAAGGACCAGACTTCGGATTTCACTCAGAATAATTTATTTGAATAATTGAACAGGAGTTGAACAGTATAGGTGAAAAACCTTTAAACACAGAAATAAAAAGCATTTTGAATAAACAGGTATTTCCACAGTAAACACAAGTCAAGGTAAATATTTCAAAACGGTAAGTATAT
>NC_060161.1:5356067-5360744 GCF_021292245.1 Micropterus dolomieu
GCCTGACCATTAAGAGCTTTGTAGGTAAGAAGAATGATTTTAAATTATATTCTGGATTTTACTGGAAGCCAATGCAAAGAAGCTAAGACAGGAGAAATGTGATCTCTTTTCCTGGTTCCTGTCAGAACACGTGCTGCAGCATTCTGGATCAGCTGAAGAGACTTAATGGACTTTTTCGAGCAGCCCGATGATAAGGAATTGCAGTAATCCAGCCTAGAAGTAACAAATGCATGGACTAGTTTTTCTGCATAATTTTTAGATAGTATATTCCTAATTTTTGTAATTTTTAATATTACGTAGGTGAAAAAAGGCGGTCCTTGAAATTTGCTTAATGTGAGACTTAAACAACATGTCCTGATCAAAGATAACTCCATGATTCCTCACAGTGGTGCTGTAGGCCACGGCAATGCCATCAAGGGAAACTATATCTTTAGATAATGCGTCACAGAGGTGCTTGGGCCCCAAAACAATAACTTCAGTTTTATCTGAGTTTAACATTAGAAAATTACAGGTCATCCAGGTTTTAATATCCTGAAGGCACATTTGAAGTTTAGCTAAATTATGAGTTTCATCTGGCTTGATGGATAGATATAACTGAGTATCATCTGCATAACAATGAAAGTTTATGGAGTGTTTCCTGATAATATTGCCTAAAGGAAGCATATATAAAGTGAACAGGACTGGTCCGAGGACAGATCCTTGAGGAACTCCATGACTAACTTTGGCGTGCATGGAGGACTCATCGTTAACATGTACAAACTGAAATGGATCTGATAAATAGGACTTAAACCAGCTTAGAGCAGTTCCTTTAATGCCAATTAAATGTTCCAGTCTCTGCAATAGGATCTGATGAACAATGGTATCAAATGCAGCACTAAGATCTAGTAAAACCAGTACAGAGACAAGTCCTTTGTCTGATGCAATAAGGAGGTCGTTAGTAATTTTCACCAGTGCTGTCTCTGTGCTATGATGAGCTCTAAATCCTGACTGAAAATCCTCAAATAAACTATTGCTCTGTAGAAAGTCACACAGCTGTTTAGCAACTGCTTTCTCCAGGACCTTAGAGAGAAATGGAAGATTAGATATAGGTCTATAGTTGGCTAACACATCTGGATCAAGTTTGGGCTTTTTCAGAAGAGGTTTAATTACAGCTACTTTAAAGTACTGTGGTACATAGCCTGTTGATAGAGATAGATTGATCATATCTAGTATAGAAGTGATGACTAAGGGTAAAACTTCTTTAAGCAGCCTAGTCGGGATGGGGTCTAAGAGGCAGGTTGATGGTTTAGATGAAGAAATTATTGAAGTTAGTTGACTGAGGGAAGCAAAGCAGTCTAAACATATCTGGCTTTACAGCTGTTTCTAAGGTTCCTGAGTTAAGAGATAAGTCGGTGCCAGTTGAGGGCAGGTCTTGGTGAATTTTGTCTAATAGCTAGAATTTTATCATTAGAGAAGCTCATGAAGTCGTAACTACTGAGAGCTATGGGAATACTTGGCTCAATAGAGCTGTGACTCTCTGTCAGCCTGGCTACAGTGCTGAAAAGAAACCTGGGGTTGTTCCTATTTTCCACTATTAATGATGAGTAGTACGCTGCTCTGGCATTACTGAGGGCCTTCCTATAAGTTTTAAGACTATCTTGCCAAATTAAACGAGAATTTTCCACTTTGGTGGAACGCCAATTCCTCTCAAGTTTCCGCGATATTTGCTTTAATTTGCGAGTTTCAGTATTATACCATGGAGCTAACAGTCTTTGTTTTATTATTTTCTTTTTTACAGGGGCTACACAGTCGAGTGTCATTCACAGCGAGTCTGCAGCACTAACAACAAGATGATCGATTTGGGTGGGACTGAAATTAGCATAGGAGTCCTCCGTTACTTTGTGACTTGATAATGAATTTAGAGCTGATGGAATCGCATTCTTAAATTTAGCTACAGCACTATCAGACAGACTTGTCTTATCTTGTATAGAAATTTTTGCCCAATGGCGTGTAGTTCAGCAATACAAACTCAAACGTTATCAAACAGTGGTCAGATAAAGAGGGATTCTGTGGGAACACCACTAAATGTTCAATTTCAATACCGTATACCAAAATAAGATCGAGGGTGTGGTTAAAACAGTGAGTCGGTTCACAAACACTCTGAGAGAAGCCAATGGAATCTAACAGAAATAAACGCAGTACTGAAGCTGTCATTCTCTACGTCCACATGAATATTAAAATCCCCTACAATAATAACTGTCCGTTTTAAGGACTAAAGTGGACAAAAACTCTGCAAATTCAAAAAAATGGAGCTGCGTGAACAGGTTGATGGTGCCCCGTGGGCTTTGAATGCTTATGACTATTCATATTCACACCCCTTCCTGGCTGCTCAGGGGATGCCGGGGGACGGCTACCACAGGCTAACTCAGGCCGTTCCGCACTGACTACCGGGGACTGGCTAGCTACAGTAGCTAAAGACTGATCTACCAAGGTGCGGAGCCGGACTTCTAAATCACTGAGCCTCGCCCCCATGTCTACAAATAAACTACACTTACACTACACTACGCAAGAGGGAGAAGGAGAAGCCATCGCTAGCTGCTGCGCTAATGTCGCTAACGGCTAAGCTAAAGTACTGTAGCGTTAACTACCAAAACTTTTGAACAACTATGAGATTGAACAGCAGTCACTAAAAGATGGAAGGAAGTGTGAGTGCTTAGGCAAAATTACTGTAAGAAGTAAAAGTGTTTAGCGGACAGTTGGCCGCTGTAATCTAACAAATTGAACTGTTAGCGATAGCAGCACAACATGCTACCAACACACAAGCACCGGAAATGGAAATGAGTCAATACGCTTACCTCAGTACGTCAGCAACATCACCTGTCGTTGCGGAGTTCTCAACAAGTTCAAAAGTCTGGTTGGCTGGTGCGTGAAGAGCCATATGGATGATGACTCAATGATCCGGCGGGGCCTTAAATACCACAGCAGAAAGGTGAATGTTGGTCCAGTGTGTGATTGTGGATCTGGTTCAGGTGTGTGAGGGAGAGAAGCAGATTAGGTGACATGTAACTGGTTTAACAGCAGTATGCTGTACACCTCCAGTTCTAAGCTGCTGCACACTCAGCATCTTCATGTTTTCTTTAAAAATATCCATACAGATTAAAAAAGTGTAAGAAAATGTCATGAGTGGCATGAGTTCAATATACAGTTTGATGCTTTGTGTTTTGCATACAAAGCTGCTTCTAAAGAAATGAAGGCAGGCATGAACACAGTGTCTGTAAAGTCCATCAGAACAACAGACTGAATCAGCAGGAAAGACACATTTAGATTTGTCTGATTTAACATCTAGATATTTAACAGATCCAGTTTGAGGCTATTTTGTGGTTTGTTCAGCTTGTTTGTCTTTCTTATGATCCATTCTGCTGTCACACCTGTTACCTGTGTATAAAACAAAGTTTACAGCACGAGAGCTGTCAGTCTCCAATATTTGTTAGATTACCAGCTTGAAAGATTTAATAAAACAACAAACATAAAGATAACAACACTTCCTGTGAAGTGTGGACATGTTCTTTAGATGTGATGTGAAGCTGTACTGCAGCCACATCAGCAGGAATCTTTTCCATCTACTGGAGTGATTTGAGGTGTGGAGCATTGTTCTAGGATGTTCAGGCTGTCTTCTTCAATCTTGGTCTGCCTGTCGAATGGCCCTTTGGCCTTTGACTTCGGGGATGGAGGCTTGAATACCTGGTCAAACAGCTAGTCACAGTTTGCATATTAATTTACATTCCCTGGACCACAACAATGGGTTTCCTTCACCAGAGTCTCTTTTGTCCTCCATACCGTCTACAATAATGTTAATAATGGAGGTAACTTTTAATATTCAGACAAATACAATGTGCTGAAGATAGAACACCCCAAACAAGTCTCTGGTTGCTCTACCTAAATGGCGTCTTTCACTCCTCTGTCCTCCCTATCCAGAATACAAACATTGTTATCCTCTAAAGAGTGTCCCTTGTCCCTTGATGTAGGTAAACTGCTGAGTCTTGACCTGAGGTGTTGGTCCTTCTGTGTTGCTTGTGTGTAGTGGTTGTTTAGTTTCCCCGAAATATACACACAAAAGCAAGATAGCAGATTACGCCGGGATTTTCCAGCTATCCTGGCTGAAGTTAGCTGTGACTCTGTTTTGAATTAGCATGGTGATTTTATCTGTACAGCTAGCCTGCTCCAGCCCAGGCTAACAGCCAGGCTCAGTTAATCCTGGGGCCTTATCTGTTCAGTCAGCGTCACTCTGAACAGAAACCAAAGTGTTATGTTCTTATGTGTTTTGCATCATTTTTATTAGCCTGTATTAAAATACCACATGTAGGCTACATATTTCATTTAGTTATGTGTATGTAAAGTCAGTATTTCCTGCTTTATTAGAATTTATAATTGGGATTGAAAGGATATTCACACTTCTTCATTATCTTCATTACCTTCCCCGCTCACAGAACAATGAGCTACATTACAGTAACACGAATTACAGATTACAAAAACAATTAGGCTTCATTTTGTGTTCTCAGGTGAATTCTCGGGCCCTCCTGGAGCGGCCTTGGAGATGGACTAGGACAAAGCGGAAATATTTCCAAATAAAACCAGTGACCGAAATGAATTGCTTTTTGATGTACAGTAGACTTTTTACTGAGGGGTTTGTTCACATAT
>NC_060161.1:5360844-5364170 GCF_021292245.1 Micropterus dolomieu
AAGACTATCTTGCCAAATTAAACGAGAATTTTCCACTTTGGTGGAACGCCAATTCCTCTCAAGTTTCCGCGATATTTGCTTTAATTTGCGAGTTTCAGTATTATACCATGGAGCTAACAGTCTTTGTTTTATTATTTTCTTTTTTACAGGGGCTACACAGTCGAGTGTCATTCACAGCGAGTCTGCAGCACTAACAACAAGATGATCGATTTGGGTGGGACTGAAATTAGCATAGGAGTCCTCCGTTACTTTGTGACTTGATAATGAATTTAGAGCTGATGGAATCGCATTCTTAAATTTAGCTACAGCACTATCAGACAGACTTGTCTTATCTTGTATAGAAATTTTTGCCCAATGGCGTGTAGTTCAGCAATACAAACTCAAACGTTATCAAACAGTGGTCAGATAAAGAGGGATTCTGTGGGAACACCACTAAATGTTCAATTTCAATACCGTATACCAAAATAAGATCGAGGGTGTGGTTAAAACAGTGAGTCGGTTCACAAACACTCTGAGAGAAGCCAATGGAATCTAACAGAAATAAACGCAGTACTGAAGCTGTCATTCTCTACGTCCACATGAATATTAAAATCCCCTACAATAATAACTGTCCGTTTTAAGGACTAAAGTGGACAAAAACTCTGCAAATTCAAAAAAATGGAGCTGCGTGAACAGGTTGATGGTGCCCCGTGGGCTTTGAATGCTTATGACTATTCATATTCACACCCCTTCCTGGCTGCTCAGGGGATGCCGGGGGACGGCTACCACAGGCTAACTCAGGCCGTTCCGCACTGACTACCGGGGACTGGCTAGCTACAGTAGCTAAAGACTGATCTACCAAGGTGCGGAGCCGGACTTCTAAATCACTGAGCCTCGCCCCCATGTCTACAAATAAACTACACTTACACTACACTACGCAAGAGGGAGAAGGAGAAGCCATCGCTAGCTGCTGCGCTAATGTCGCTAACGGCTAAGCTAAAGTACTGTAGCGTTAACTACCAAAACTTTTGAACAACTATGAGATTGAACAGCAGTCACTAAAAGATGGAAGGAAGTGTGAGTGCTTAGGCAAAATTACTGTAAGAAGTAAAAGTGTTTAGCGGACAGTTGGCCGCTGTAATCTAACAAATTGAACTGTTAGCGATAGCAGCACAACATGCTACCAACACACAAGCACCGGAAATGGAAATGAGTCAATACGCTTACCTCAGTACGTCAGCAACATCACCTGTCGTTGCGGAGTTCTCAACAAGTTCAAAAGTCTGGTTGGCTGGTGCGTGAAGAGCCATATGGATGATGACTCAATGATCCGGCGGGGCCTTAAATACCACAGCAGAAAGGTGAATGTTGGTCCAGTGTGTGATTGTGGATCTGGTTCAGGTGTGTGAGGGAGAGAAGCAGATTAGGTGACATGTAACTGGTTTAACAGCAGTATGCTGTACACCTCCAGTTCTAAGCTGCTGCACACTCAGCATCTTCATGTTTTCTTTAAAAATATCCATACAGATTAAAAAAGTGTAAGAAAATGTCATGAGTGGCATGAGTTCAATATACAGTTTGATGCTTTGTGTTTTGCATACAAAGCTGCTTCTAAAGAAATGAAGGCAGGCATGAACACAGTGTCTGTAAAGTCCATCAGAACAACAGACTGAATCAGCAGGAAAGACACATTTAGATTTGTCTGATTTAACATCTAGATATTTAACAGATCCAGTTTGAGGCTATTTTGTGGTTTGTTCAGCTTGTTTGTCTTTCTTATGATCCATTCTGCTGTCACACCTGTTACCTGTGTATAAAACAAAGTTTACAGCACGAGAGCTGTCAGTCTCCAATATTTGTTAGATTACCAGCTTGAAAGATTTAATAAAACAACAAACATAAAGATAACAACACTTCCTGTGAAGTGTGGACATGTTCTTTAGATGTGATGTGAAGCTGTACTGCAGCCACATCAGCAGGAATCTTTTCCATCTACTGGAGTGATTTGAGGTGTGGAGCATTGTTCTAGGATGTTCAGGCTGTCTTCTTCAATCTTGGTCTGCCTGTCGAATGGCCCTTTGGCCTTTGACTTCGGGGATGGAGGCTTGAATACCTGGTCAAACAGCTAGTCACAGTTTGCATATTAATTTACATTCCCTGGACCACAACAATGGGTTTCCTTCACCAGAGTCTCTTTTGTCCTCCATACCGTCTACAATAATGTTAATAATGGAGGTAACTTTTAATATTCAGACAAATACAATGTGCTGAAGATAGAACACCCCAAACAAGTCTCTGGTTGCTCTACCTAAATGGCGTCTTTCACTCCTCTGTCCTCCCTATCCAGAATACAAACATTGTTATCCTCTAAAGAGTGTCCCTTGTCCCTTGATGTAGGTAAACTGCTGAGTCTTGACCTGAGGTGTTGGTCCTTCTGTGTTGCTTGTGTGTAGTGGTTGTTTAGTTTCCCCGAAATATACACACAAAAGCAAGATAGCAGATTACGCCGGGATTTTCCAGCTATCCTGGCTGAAGTTAGCTGTGACTCTGTTTTGAATTAGCATGGTGATTTTATCTGTACAGCTAGCCTGCTCCAGCCCAGGCTAACAGCCAGGCTCAGTTAATCCTGGGGCCTTATCTGTTCAGTCAGCGTCACTCTGAACAGAAACCAAAGTATTATGTTCTTATGTGTTTTGCATCATTTTTATTAGCCTGTATTAAAATACCACATGTAGGCTACATATTTCATTTAGTTATGTGTATGTAAAGTCAGTATTTCCTGCTTTATTAGAATTTATAGTTGGGATTGAAAGGATATTCACACTTCTTCATTATCTTCATTACCTTCCCCGCTCACAGAACAATGAGCTACATTACAGTAACACGAATTACAGATTACAAAAACAATTAGGCTTCATTTTGTGTTCTCAGGTGAATTCTCGGGCCCTCCTGGAGCGGCCTTGGAGATGGAATAGGACAAAGCGGAAATATTTCCAAATAAAACCAGTGACCGAAATGAATTGCTTTTTGATGTACAGTAGACTTTTTACTGAGGGGTTTGTTCACATATCATTCACAGCCTGGATTATGGAACATTTAATTTTCTGCCTGTCGACACTATTTTCTGATTTATGGAGGAATGAAAATAGATATCTAAAATTCCCTCTGTCAAGGGCAACTGGACTTGGTTGAAGATACTAGAAGACTGTCGTTACCACAGCCAGGAGCACTAACGAACCAGCGGTATTGACGATCCTGGCAAACTACCTCTCAGAGGTTAAACAGCTGAGTTTCCCTACCAGTCAGTCAGAACTGAAGAAGTCTCTCGGATGACGGACGAAACGTCT
>NC_060161.1:5364270-5367540 GCF_021292245.1 Micropterus dolomieu
AGCTGCGCACAATATCCCTTGGCTGCCCCCTAGTGAATTGCTCAAGATAATATAAACAGTCTCCTTTACAGCTGGTCTTGGAAGGGATCTTTTCCAAAATGACAGCGGGAACAGGTGCTCTGGAGCTCATTCAGAGAAACAGCTCCTCAGTGCTGCACGGAGTGACAAGAAGTACACTTAGAGAGAACAGCAGGCCAGTACTGCACAGTACTACTTCTGCTCTACTGATGTCTGTGATCTTCACTTAGCTAAAGTCTCCTGCACAATATATTTGTTATATTTCTTTGAGTATTAACTCATTTGTTTCGTTGAAAGTGAATAAGTTCTGGACCTGTTAATTTAAGAAGTTCATAAAGTTTGGTTTACTTCTCACATTTTTGTTAACTTTGTGACAGTGAGTGCATGTGTGCACACTGATTTCACTAGCAGGTAGCTTATTAGAATGTCCACTGGGACTGATCTTACTTTCCTGAAAACAAGTTGAGGTTATGACATACCACCATTGGCATGCCGTCGGGCCAGAGGCGGTTGCTAGCAATTATTTCTGGCCAGATTACTTTGATGGCTGCAAATCACACGTGTTAAAGTCCTCGACCTGGCTGCGCTGGCAGAACTGAAAGAATCCAGGTGGTCAGAAGTGTTTGCACCAGGCTCTTCTCCTCAGGGCAGCTGGAGGTCCCTGGATAAGACCCCCATAGAGAAACGCACTGCGGGTTTTAAAATGTTCAAGTACACATATTCAGGCTACGCCTACACGTGCGCACTGATGAGCCAGGGTTAGGGTTACAGTTTAGGATTTATTCACACATTTAAAAACATTTATTAAAAGTTTTATTCTTTTTACAGCATTAAACGTTGAAATGTTTATTGTAACAGGCTGTATATTAACTTATTGGGAGAAACCTGGTAGTTCTGTGTTAAATCACCCCCATATCGCCAAAATGGTGTGATGCTTGTTTCGCTGCGAAGCTTCCACTGTGAGATTGACAGTCGAATCAGGCTCCGCCCATCAAAGCATCGAATTTCCGACAATTCGGGGTAAGTCCTATCAGGAAGACAAACGTTATTGAGACCAACCTATCACATCACATCAGATCAGAGCATCTTATTGGCTGTTATCACTGTCCATCACACAGACTTCTTACTCTTATTTACAGTCTGCACTTTAGATAATTAGGTACTATTGTCTCCAGGTTCTACAGCTGTTTATGGGCCTTTTTCTTCTTTGTTTTATAGTAACTAGCTAAAGCAGACTGAGCTGGACCATCAGAACCAGTGTGGGCTGAGCAGAGCTTCATGCAGCTTGTGGGCTTTCCTCTGGTTTGTGCTGAGAAAAGATTTGAAGCTTGTGGGCAGTGAACTCAGCCGGCACACTGCCATCTGGTGGTTTACAGGAAATATAGCAGCAGTCCGAGCAGTAAAACAGCTCACTGATGTCCTGCTGAAAGTCCCACAGGCTCAGTCAAAGTGGAGGAATGTCTTGTTGATTTCATCTGTAATATTCTCTCTGAACTACTGCAGTAAGATTATTGTGTTTTGAGAAATAAAGATAGTGTTTGTGGTACTGACCGCACTCTCAGCCCAAAGACTTATTAACACGGATTAAAGACGTTTGGTCCTGACAAGTTCCAATGGGCCAAAGAGGGAAATATTATTTATTTCAAAGAGATTATTTCTTTTGTATTTCTTTATTTTAAATGTCTACTTTATTTTGTTTTCTATCATCTGTTATTATTAGTTTATGTTCTTTATATTATTTTGACTTCCTTAATAAATGATTCCAGTTTCTGACTCATTTCTCTTTAACTTGTTTAACATTTCCTCCACCTGTTCATGTTATCAGCTGTTGTGCCTCAATATTCAGCTGCTAAACAAAGCAGTGTTAAAGTGCCACATATTTGAATGGGGTCTGGTGTATCTGAGCTGCTCTTCTTCTCAGGGCTGCGTTTGATGATGCTAAACTGGCGGCGGAGTGTTCGTTCAAAGGGACTTGAACCACGAGTTTCATCATATCTAGGTCTCTTGGTCCTGTAGCCCCCAAACAGATCAAGATCCTTTCCAGACAGTCAGACTGGATGAAAGACACATGTCACACACAGCTTTGAGGAAACATATGGCGCCCTCATGGTTCATGTAGTTCACGTTTCTCAGCGCTCCACCTGGACACAGTTGAGGCAGGACCCTGCTTCACCTCATGGGTGTAATGAAACGTTTTTCATTGCTGTAGCTGCCCCTTCTGATTCTGCTAGAACCCCTCCCAGCATATCTGAAAAATGCAGCAGAGGGGCGAGGGAGCGACGACAACACGAGTAACAGACCTCAGAGTCTGGCCTGTTCATCACAGTCAGGGAGGGGCCAGAGAGTTTAGCTGAACTAAACTGTCAAATCCAATCAGACACGTCCGAGCTGAGTTTGTACCAACGAGACTCCATGTGATTCTATATTCAGTGAATAGAAACACTTTAGTGTGTAGTTCCTCTTTAACTACTGAAGCTTTGTTTGATCCAGCAGCAAGAAAGTGCTGCGTCACAAAGAGAAGTTCGGCCCTGTTCTCCAGCCCACTGGAGTTTGCAGGCCTCTGATGACCGACAGGTGCTAGAGATTTAACAGATTACATGTTTTACTTGACAGATGAAACATGTCTTTCTAAATATAACGGAGAAGCTTGTGGTGGTTTAATTTAAACCCAGGTCTCTCACACAAAAGGCATGTGTCTTAGAAACTGAGCCGTCACCAACCACCTTCAGGCTGATGTTGTGGTTTGGGGTTTTTGGGATTGTGTTTCTTGTTTCCTGTGTTATTTTGTAGCTCGTCTTCCCCTGCCACAGAAAGTAATGATTGGCTGCATGAATTGGGCGTGTGGCAGATCAGAGTAAATCTAAGCCAAGGTGTGCTGGAGAACATGAGAACATAGTGCTGCTTATCAGGGATGTGAAGTTCAAAAAAGAGCAAAAGATATTCAGAGATACAAAATAAAGTATCATATGCTGAAGCAGCAAAACAAGTCTCATTGGGAGTGACAGCGGATTCTCAAGCAATGGGTCCAAACACCTTCTCAGCAAAGGACTTTCCTAAAGTACCACAAATGCATGAGTGCCAGAAAGTGTTGACCTAAGTGTGCAGTTAAAGGCGATACTGATAGTGGATAAGTTAGTGGGGGGTGCCACCTTTATTAAAGAAGGCATGTCTTATGGGACAGTAGCAATGAACCACAGTACTGATTTAGAGGTGTAGAGGTAGAGGATTTGTATAATCCATGTAAAAGAATGA
>NC_060161.1:5367640-5369171 GCF_021292245.1 Micropterus dolomieu
GGCAGGGTGCTAAATGAACTGTTTTGTCCACCAGCCAGTAAACGCTCAAAGTCTACCACTCAGTAGATTACCATTGTTTTTAGCTGCTGATGAAGTAAATCTAGCAGACATTTGCATATTTTACCAGTAACTGGCTGGTAGATGGTGCCATGTTTGGACCCTGTGTACAGGTTTTTTCATTGAGTTAAACTTCAAGAAGCTAAAGTGTCTCTGCAATATTAGAGGTGTCTTGAAACTCAGCAGCAAAAGCAGGCTGCTGCCCTGTGCAGTGACTGAGCCTTGTCCTGGAGTAAAGCTTAAGAAAGGATGTTGCCTATTAAAATGATAGATGATGAATTGAAGACATGATGGAAAGTCTGACACACAGTAGCTTGTAGTCTAACCAGGAGCCTTCCATGGAAGACTAACAAGAAGTGAGCCTCCTGCCAGCAGAGACTATAGTGTAAATGCTCCGTACTTGTATAGCGCCTTTCTAGTCTTTTCGACCACTCAAAGCGCTTTTACACTACATCTGCATTCACCAGTCACACACATTCATACACTGAGCCTAAGTGCTCAAACGGAAACTAACATTCACACTCATTCATACGCAACCAGGGGGTTAAAGCCAAGGGCAACTGGACTTGGTAGAAGAAACTAGAAGACATTTCGTCCCTCATCCGAGAGAATTCTTCAGTTCTGACTGACTGGTAGGGAAACTCAGCTATTTAACCTCAGTGGGGTTGTTTCCGTCGATACCGCTGGTTCGTTAGTGCTCCTGGCTGTTGTAATGACAGTCATTATGGTTGTTAGGACTAACCGAGGCCAAGTCTTAACGACCATTGTTGGCATCCTCACCTGAGGCCAAGAGGTTAAGTTTGTTAAGTTTCCTAGGAAGTGATGAAAGGACCGCATTGTAAGTGGGGGATAAGTGGTGGCGTAGACCCCCTCCCCTGTTCAATGACTGCTTCTCAACCAGGGCACAGACGGCTTCCTTGACACCTCTTTCAAACCATCCATCTTCTCTGTCTAAAATGTGCACCTTGTGGTCCTCAAACGAGTGTCCTCTGTCCTTCAGATGTAAATAAACTGCTGAGTCTTGACCTGAGGAGTTGGCCCTTCTGTGTTGAGCCATGCGTTTGTGTAGTGGGGTGGCGATGGCACAATGGATAAGACCATGCCTCTGGTGTGAGAGACCTGGGTCAATCCCCCACTGTGACCCATCCACCATTGTGTCCGTGAGCAAGACACTTAACTCCTAGTTGCAGTTATGGGTAATGTCACCTATTCTTTGGCCCCTGTAACCTGTGGTGATCAACAAGGCAAGGCTCCATCAGACCCTTGTTCTGTTTATATAAGCTGCCATTAGGTCACATTATACAGAAACACAAAATCCAATACCATTGTTATGCTGACGACACGCAACATTAGGCTACATTGGGGTACACCCTGGCGACAGTGCTAACCACTGCACCACCGCGCCGCCCAAACCATCTTCAATAAATGAAAATAAATCTCATATCAATGTGTCTAGAAACTTCTTGGATCTGTG
>NC_060161.1:5369191-5373501 GCF_021292245.1 Micropterus dolomieu
CCCTTAGTTATGCTGCTATAGGCCTAGACTGCCGGGGGATTTCCCATGATGCACTGAGCTCCTCTCTCCTCTACTTTCTCTCCCTCTGTATGCAACCTCATCCCATTATTGCATGTTACTAACACAACTTCTCCCCTTTCTGGTAGTCTTGTGCTTTCTCGTCCCTCTCCTCTCTCCTCCTATCACTTCCTGCAGGTTTTCTGGCTCTGGAGCTGTGGAGTCTGGATCTGTGGTTGCGGGTCACCTGCTGCCCCCGTGTTCCTGCTCGACACCCTCTGCTGCAACAACTATTGTTACTAGTCCTATTGTTATTATAATCATTAACATTACGATTATTATCATTAACACTACTATAAATATCTGTATCATTTTTCATTTAGTCTATAGCAACATCACCTTTACTGTCTGTACCTCTGTGTGTATATTGTGTAGGCTGCCTTCTCTCTCTCTCTCTCTCACCTGCTCTTTTATGAAAAGCGCTGTGAGATAACTGCTGTTGTGATTTGGCGCTATATAAATAAAATTGAATTGAATTGAAGGCTCCATCAGACCCTTGTTCTGTTTATATAAGCTACCATTAGGACACATTATACAGAAACACAAAATCCAATACCATTGTTATGCTGACGACACGCAACATTAGGCTACATTGGGGTACACCCTGGTGACAGTGCTAACCACTGCACCACCGCGCCGCCCAAACCATCTTCAATAAATGAAAATAAATCTCATATCAATGTGTCTAGAAACTTCTTGGATCTGTGTCTGCAAGTATCACAGCTGCAGCCAGAAACCTGTGTCTAATATTTGACTGAACTTTCCTTTGAAAACCACATTACACAAGTTGCTCAAACATGTTATCAAATGAGGAACATCACAAAAATCTGATCTTTTCTCTCATGGCCTAAACTCAAGAAGGTCATCCATGCATTTATTTCTTCCAGGTAAGATTTTTGTAATTCACTTTTTGCAGGGTTAAACACAAAAATCTTCAGCAGGTACATAACGCAGCTTTTAACAAACACTGGAAGACAAGATCACATCAGTCCTGTTTTAGCCTCACTCCACTGGGTAGCTGTAAGTTCTAGGATTGATTTTACTGATAACTTTTAAGGGACTACATGGTTCTGCTCCAAGCTACATTGCCCAGTTGCTGCTCCCCTTTGAGCCAGTACGCAACCTCAGGTCCTCGGGCAGGGCTCTGTTGGCTGTTAAGGGCGCTTTCACACCTGCAGTTGGGTTCATTTGGACCAATTGAAAAAAATTATACACTGTTGCATTTTAGTTCTGTTCCGGTTCATGTTCACACTGCAGTTGTACAAACAGACCAAGAGAAATAACCATGACGTTATACAGACTTACGGGAGCTTGTTGATTGGACAGCTTTGGCGATTGTCATCCTGCATCATCAGGACCCACGTGGGGAAATCAAACCTCAGTGACTGACAGATGTTTATGCAGCACTTTAAGGCTTCTGATCTGTATCACAAAGAGCTCACAAAGAATAATTTATTATAAGCACGATTAGTTATGTTAGACCACAGATTGACTGCTTAGCCTGTTATGAATAATAACGTAAAAACAGGACATGTAGTACAGGAATAATTCAGGGCTTATTAGTCTATAGTATACTGTGGAATCGCTGTCACAAATGTTTTATGGACTTAATGAACTGACAGGGTAAACGGAGTACTACTTTTTTAACAGATTTTAACCTATTAATCGGGGAAAATACTTGCGCTGACAAGTATACGTTACCAAATGATTTTCATAAACACAGCCTGAACACATGTCGCGGTCAGCAGATGGATTTATTAGAGGTTCAGCTTTGGAAATAAAGCTCAGGTCACATCTCTACTATCATAAAATCCTGAGGTTGGTTCGTTTGCTTTCACACCACAAGCGACCCGCACCAGAGTCCGTTTGAAAGCAAAGACCTACTTGAAGTGGAGGTCTCGATACGTTTGTTTGGTCCGCTTTTGGATGGACGTCATACCTGCTTTAAAAGCATTAACATAAGCACTTCCTTGGCAGCTTGGTGGGAACTTCTCTTCATCTAGCCCATGCAGATTTACCCCAATCTGGAATAATCCTGACTTTTGCTCATTTCTGGGTGGGTGGTGTGTCCCTGGGCCTGGGGGCCCGTTGTCTCCTCTCCTCGCCTGGGCCCTATTCGGAAGGGGTGGGGCTCCCGCTGCTTCCCCCTGCCGGCTCTCTCACAATGGGGGCATTCGGGAGTATCTGGGGCACATGGCCGGTGTTGTCGGGGAAGGTTTTGGTGCTCCTCCTTGGGGGTACTTGACTGGGGGGGGCTCCGGGTCTCAGGGGCGGGGCTCAGGGGCTGCTGGCTCTGCCTGCACTCTGGGGAGTGATGCCTCTGGCTGGGCTGGGGGACTGTTGGCCTGGTTCTCCCGCGTTATCGCTCCCTGGCGGCGGGGAGCTTCCCTGCACGGCTTTCTGCTGTTCTTCCTCGAGGCGGGGTTCATCTTCCCCCGGGACATGCGGTCTGGGGTCCTTTGCGCTTTGGGGGATCGCGGGGTGCACTGGCTTCTGGGGGTGGGGGTTTCTGGGCGCTGCGCGGGTTGATCCGGTTGTGGTTTGGAGGGCTGCGGTGGGATTGTAGGGCAATTGTCGATGCATCTTGATGCATTGTGCTTTTTCCCTGGGCAGGGTCTCTGAATGGCTGCTGGGCGTCTAGTTTGTACATGGGAGTCCGGGGGAGGCATTTCCTCATTGGCTTGGAGGGACCAGTTTGCGTCCCCGTTTTGCTTCGTTGGCTTCGGATTCATGCTTCTCCATTTCTCTGTCGGCCATTTGTTGGACCCCGCTGGATACCGAAGTATAAAGTTAGTTTTTGGGATGTGCAGTGTGGGTGCGGGGCAGGGCTGTGCTCCGGTTTATTCTGGGCTTGTGCCTGGAGTTCTCAGCCCTTGACGGGTGGGTGGGTGGGTTGGTGGTGGCATGCAGCTGAGATGGTTGATTTTGCCTCGTTGCTGGCTTTGCTGGTGTTACACGGCGGCCAGGGGGCGTGCTATGCATGGGGGATGTCGGCTGGCGCTGGCGGCCTTAGTTATGTGTCTGTATGCCTTAGTAGCATACAGACACATTCACCCACTCGCACACAGACACAAACAAATTTAGGTTGTCCCTGGTAGAATTATTCCTGATGCTTTTCTTTCAGTTACTTATTGAAATTGACTTGACTGTTTCTTGTTTTCATTTTTCTCTTAGTTGTCTTACTATGTCAGCTGTTTATTGCTGCTGTTCGGCTGGTTGTCTTTTACTATTATTATTATTTTTATTGTTTGTTTTTGTTTGTGTTTGTTTGTTGCTGTTTTTCTCCTCCCCAAGCCCCCCTCTCTGTTCTATTGCAGGTTTCTGGGCTCTTACAGGTGTTGTCCTTTCTCTGTGCTGTCTGTTTTTGCCCCCCCATCCCCGTGTCTGCCCCCCTGTCCGGCCCGGTGACAAATCAATACATAATTAAATAAATAATAAAACAGACAAAGGAGTATTTTAATACTCTCTTGTTAAAGTAAAATCTGTCTGGCACAATATGGTATCCAGGTCATCATACTCTATACCAGGCTGCTGGGCAGGACAGGGTTAAAAATAAACAAAATAAACAAAAAAAACCCAAACAAACAATTGCCCCCAAGCCACACGGCCCAATGTAAGCAGCTTGTTTGTCTGTTTTGAAAATAAGCATATTTCACTAAATATAAATGTAAAAGCATATTAAAAAAGGGTGTATTAAAAAAATGGATTTGTTCTAGTATAAACAAATCACCAATTAACACAGGGCAACATTCTTTGTATAAAGTAATGTGTTTTTTATATGTTTAACAGAAAGTGTGAATTTTATATAGGCCTAAGTCTGCAGTTCCTTTCCTTGTCAGTTTGTCTGTATAGTGGACTTAAAGTAAGATGGTATAAGACCCAGCAAAAAAGAGAATGAGTTGACTTGTAAAAAGCAATTTTATGAAGTTAGAACAGAGAGAGCAGAGGATGCCTGACATCTAAAATAATTTGAACCATTTAAAAACTCTTATGTTAAATGATTAGCTGTAAAGTCATTACTTTGAGGTAGCCTAGGCTTTTACTTGAGATGCAGTGGGTTAATATGACTTATTTTTCAGTGTTACAATTGCCCCCATACACTCTGACTCTTTGCATTTAATTAAATATTTTAGTCTTGTTCTTATAAGTGAAAATATATCAATTGTATTATTAATTAGTGCACATATATGCGTTTCTTGTATCAAAAGATGACTAGTCTCTAGTCTCCCCTACTCTTTATTTTTAACTATGTA
>NC_060161.1:5373601-5381349 GCF_021292245.1 Micropterus dolomieu
CTGTGTACAGACAGGAGAACCAACTACTGTTTTTTCTCCAGCCACGCTGTCGGGCGCCACGTAGCCTCGTGTTAACCCCTAGAAACCCGGCTGTCTCGGGTCGCCACCCAAAGACCCCGGCGCAGGACAGAGAGAGGCCCCTGATAACAAGCTAGTTTCCATATCAGGTTCTGGCCTACCTCAGTATCAGAAGTCTAACTCCAGACTTTCCTCGCCGTCCCCCGCTCCTCCCCCATTTCTCATCAGGGAGTAGAGTATTCAAACTCAACCTGGAACGAGTTCCTAAACTCCAGATCTAGAGAATAAGATCAGTGTGGCCCTCGGCTCAGTGTGTGGCAGTGTGGAAGAACCTTACCTTGCAGCAGGAGGAGGAGGAGAGGAAAAATAATCTTTGAGATTCTTTACTCAAAGTGTCTTTTATTAAAGTACAATCAGCAAAAAAGAACAGAGCAAAACAGCGTCGACCGGAGTTCTGCTTTTTCAAAATACCAAGAGCTGCAACTTCTATACAGACACAGACAGGATGTGACAGAATAGCTCATGATGTATGTTTGCTGTGATTGGTTGATGCCTGTGCAGATGAGCCATGATCAGTCTCTTGTAAGTGGTCTATTATCCAGATCACACCCAAGATGGTACACATGAACACAGAAAATATCTGCCGACCTTTTTCTGTAAATGCATTCTTTTCACTCTTTTCTCTTAAAGTTAAATGATAAAGTTGAGCAGGTTAAACAGAGTAAAATACAAAAAACAGGTGATAAATCAAAAACAACACACCTGTCATATCAAAATCAATTTCAATGAATCAATTAATTAAATAGGTCATATTATACTTTATGGCCTTTTCCCCTCTCCTTTATAAAATTTTATTGTGCATGTAATAGGCTTGCAAAGTGAAAAAGCCCAAAGGGAGTTCCCATCTCCCGCAGAAAACTCTGCTCTGAACTGAACACAGCTCGTTTGTAGTCCAGCCTTTTCTTCCGCTTTCTTGTGACGTCACAATAAAACACGCATCATAAAGCTCGCCTAGTGGCTAGTCAGACACGCCCTCAGAAACAGTGGTGGAAAAACACACTGACCTGCAGCACTCAGTAGTCATGTTTCCATCTAATTGTCATGTGAATTTTTTAAGTGCAACCCAGGCTACAACAGGACTAGTTATGTCAGTAGTTGACGATACACATGTCTGTAATAAACAAGACATGTGGGTTCAAACCAGAAACAAAACCAGTTGCATGAACCTGAGGACCAGGGATCTGAGAAACATGGACAGAGGTCCTCAGGAATGTGTTTCTAACGGGCAAACTGCTACCAGCCATGTCTCCATAAGTTCTGGGAATATCTGCCACGACGCCGACAGCAGAAACAGCTGATCAGACGTGAGTTACAAGAACTTATTCGCCAAAAGCGTTTCCATCTCCCATTTAGTGCATTTACTCTTTTTCGACAAAGGCAACAACCTCCTCAAGCGAGTGTAAAAACTTTTTTGAGAAATTAAGGATTTTTTTTCAAATTTAGCCGTTTCCATCAACTTTTTCTAATGCGATACTTCAAAATGCACATAAACAAACGACAATGGAAACATGGCTAGTGACAAGACGTCCACCTGCTGCCTCTCCTCTCTTCCAAACACTAGCTACCCTCCAGGCAGCCAATGGACATAAAGTTGTTACTGTGATGTAGAGACAGAGCTCAGTTAAAACAAAAAAAGAATAAATCAACACTCTTGCCCCCGTTTATGATGCTAAGCTGGTAAGAGGAACATATTCAGCTGAACCAAAGCAGTGTTTACTTTCAGGACTCGCCCTACTTAAGAAATGACACTTTACTACAATGTAAAGTTTTCACACCTGAGACCTTGTAACACTAACGAATCACATGACACCGGGGAGGGAAAATGGCTAATTGGGCCCAATTTGGACATTTTCACTTAAGGGTGTCCTCACTTTTGTTGCCAGCAGTTTAGACATTGGCAATGGTTACACAATGGCTGTGTGATGTGTTATTTTGAGGGGACAGCAAATTTACACTGTTATACAAGCTGTACGCTCACTGCCTTACAGTAGTACGTAGGAAGTAATTTCTTCAGTGTTGTCACATGAAAAGATAGAATCAAATATTTACAAAAATGTGAGGGGTGGACTCACTTGTCAGATACTGTACATATGTTCAAATAAACTGTAGGTAATTTAGCATCCTCAGTCATTTATCAATTATTTATCATCCTTATTCAGTTCTTAAAACATGAAATGTCTTACTTGTTAATAAATTCCACACATTTTCTAGAGCTGATATCATCATAACCAACAAACATCACTCTGTGGTCTCTGCTGGCAGGAGCCTGACTTCCCGTCAGTCTTCAGTGGAAGGCTCCTGTGGTTAGGACACAAACTGCTGTGTGTCAGACTTTATATCACGTCTTTAAGTGTTAAAACTAAAAGTACATAAAGCAAACAGTACATGAAGCATTTGGCCGATGTCAGAGCCAGGAGCAAGGCGACCTTAGCCAAAAAGAATCACAGGTCCGCCGTTTCCAAAGGGTCAAATGGGGCACTGTGGGGCAACAGGCCACATCACTGGCCTGCCTCCGCACCCCCCTAAGGAAACGCTTCACCAGGGGGTGGGAGAACACAGTCCTGTCCCCGAAGCCCTTGTGACAGGACGAAATGGCGGCAATGTAGGTTTTAACCGTACTGAACGGCAGCCCCAGTCCATCAGCAACTGGAGGAACAAAAGCACCACTGGCAGCGGACAGGCAACCAGGCCCGTCCCCTGGTCCATACACCAGCGTTGGAAAGCCTACCACTTAGAGGAGTAAGAGGACTGAGCGGAGGCGGCCCTCGATCCCTGGATGGTGCGAACCACCTCCCGGTAGAGACCTAAGCCCTCCAGGTGTCGCCTCTCAGCCACTGGAGACAGGGAAACCAGGATGTGCTGGTGCGCTTTGGAGTCACCAGAGACACCGCCAAGGTTGAAAACTGCAGGCAATCCAGAAGGCGCGGGACCGCTCGAGGGACAGCACGGTAGAGCAGGAGAGAGGAGAGCCAAGGTACGTGAGTCTCTCGGAGGAGAAAGGAGCACTCTTCTTCCAGTTCACCATGAAGCCCAGGTAAGACAGGTGTGCGACTAGCTGGGCCGTCTGCACCACCGCTTCATCCCGGGGCGGCGCCAACAGCAGCAGGTCGTCCAGATAAAACAGGACCCTGATGCCCGACTGCCGCAGCGGCTCCAGGGTCGTCTCGACACACTTGTAAAAAGTGCGCAGGGCCAGGGAGTAACCGAAGGCGGTTGTATTGGTACTGGGCGCACTGGAATGAAAACTGCAGAAACTTCCTGTGTCCGGGAATGACGGACACATGAAAGTACGCATCCTTCATGTCGATGGAGGAGAGCCAGTCTCCCTGGTGCACACACTCCATCACCTGTTTCACCGTTAACATGCAAAAAAGGTCTCACCATAATCGCCCTGTTGAACAGTGACAGGTCCAGGATGGGCCTCTCACCACCCGTCTTCTTCCTGACCAGGAATCCAGCGGATCAGTCTGTCCATCCATCTGTGCATCGAGCACGAAGCAAGCCACTCCGAGTAGTGTCTCAAAAGTGGTCGGACCTGCTGATGAGGCGCCCTGGTGGCCCTGAAGGGAAGCCACTCTGCTGCCCTTGCCGCCGTCACGGTTCGGGGGGGGTTGCCCAGCCACGACCCATGGGGGAGGGGCCCCCTAAAGGCCAGGGATGCCAGCCATGGGGGGGCCAAGCAGGGAGGGTCATGGGCGCCAACACACACACACACACACACACACACACACACACACACACACACACACACACACACACACACACACACACACACACACACCCCGCCATGCAGGAGGGAGCGCCTCCCTACTGTTGGCAGCTGGCTCTGGACTTTTATCCATATTTGTCCTTCTAGACTTGAGCGCTGCTTTTGATACTGTCTCACATAAGATACTTCTTGACAGATTAGCTTCTATTGGTATTACTGGCACTGCTCTGTCTTGGTTTAGGTCATGTCTATCTGGACGCAGTCAGCGTATTCAATTAAAAGGTTTTCGATTAAGAACATCTATAGTCACTACTGGTGTTCCCCAGGGTTCTGTCTGGGGCCTGCTTCTTTTCATTATTTACATGCTCCCTCTTGGTTATATTTTGAGGAAATATAAGGAAAGAGGAAATATATTTCCACTGTTATGCGGTTGACACCCAACTCTACTTGTCTGCCAAACCCACTGGTTCTTTCCCACCACCATCTTTGTCCAGCTGAAATTAAAGATGGGCTTTCTGCTAACTTCTTGAAGGTAAATGGCAACAAAACTGAGGCTTTTCTTATTGGCACTCGATCTGTTTTGTCTAGATCTAATTGTCTTTCTTTGTACATTGACAATACTGTAATCTATCCTTCTTCACAGGTAAAAATTTTGGGTGTCATCATGGATAGCACACTATCCTTTGAAGCTCAAATTAATAATATCAGGCGGATCGCATACTTCCACTTGCGTAATATTAACCGTCTCCGCCCCTTTCTTTCAAATAATAATACTGCAGTTCTTATTCATGCACTGGTCAATTCACGTATAGACTACTGTAATGCTCTTTTCACACTCCAAATTGCTACATAAGCTTCAGTTAGTTCAGAATTCTGCAGCTCGTGTTCTTTCTAGAACTCCTTATACTGAGCACATTTCTCCAGTTCTTCAGCGATTGCACTGGCTTCCAGTAAAGTATAGAGTTGAATTTAAGATCCTGCCACTTACTTATAAAGGCACTTCATAATCTTGCACCCCCAATACCTTACACAACTTCTCCATGTTTACACCCCTTCACGTGCTCTCAGATCTTCATCTTCAATTTCTCTTGTGGTACCTCGGATTCGACTAAATACCATGGGTGCCAGATCTTTTAGTTGTGCTGCCCCACGCCTATGGAACTCTCTTCCCGTTGATGTTCGCAATAGCGACTGCTTGTTGACTTTTAAAACACATCTTAAGACACATTTATTACATGTTGTACTGAGTTTTTAATGCATTTTATCTGTATGCAGCTTGTTTGTTGTGTGTATTGTTTTATGTAGTGATCTGTATATTGTTTGTGAGGTGACCTTGGGTGTTATGAAAGGCGCCATTAAATAAAATGCATTATTATTATTGCATTATATTTTTACATTTTCACCTGCGTCTCATTCACTAGGTGTTTCGTCACACCCCTAATCTGAGCCCTTAAATGGAAGTCTGGGGTATTGGTGAGATGTGTCCAGTTGATTTTGGTGGGCCACCTGGGCCAGAAAAGCCAGGGCCAATTTTTTGTCTCAGTCCAGCCCTGGCACCACATGCTCAGTGTCTGCAAGAGAGGACAAATAAAAACATGCATGTGCTGATCTCTGATGAGCCACGACCCCCTCCCCCTTCATGTTCCATGTAGCAGTTTGCCCCTTTGCTGCCTAATTAATAATAATTAATAGACTGTCAGGTTGTAGGTACTAACTTCCTGCTCACATTACTCCACTGAGTGGCCAGCGCTGGTTCAAGATGAAAAGCGACTGTTCTTGTGTGTCTCTTATAATGTCCTAACTGTGGCATCGTGCTGTGTGATGGAACTGCACATTTTGGAGTGGCCTTTTATTGAGGCCAGCCTAAGGCACACCTGTGCAATCCCCATGCTGTCTGATCAGCATCTTGATATGCCACACCTGTGAGGTGTATGGATTATCTCGGCAAAGGAGAAGTGCTCACTGACACAGATTCTGACAGATTTGTGAACAATGTTTGAGAGAAATAGGCGTTTTGTGTACATAGAGAAAGTATTAGATCTTTCAGTTCAGCCCATGATGAATGGGGGCAAAGACAAAAGTGTTGTGTTCATAATTTTTTTCAGTGTAAAGTGAGACATTTTCTCAATAAATTGGTACAGAAATATTCACCAGAATACAGACAATTATTAGTTTCAAGAACAGATTTTGCTGCAGCCCCCAGCTGCAGTAGTGCATGGATCATGCGTAACATTCATCCAGCCAGAAGGAATGATCACCAACTGTTCACAACTGAGAGGGAGTGGGGCACTGGGCTTCAAGACGCCTCAAACCTTGAAGGTTCTGTGGGACTCTTCTATGAACTCTGGTCTTTCAGCTGCTAGACGCCATTCTATGAAACCGAGTGAGAGTTTCCTTGGCTGTGTGTTTGGGATCATTTTCTTGCTGAAATGTCCTCCCTCGTTTCATCTTCACCATCCTGGTAGATGG
The DNA here is from genome assembly GCF_021292245.1 of Micropterus dolomieu. NCBI lineage: Eukaryota > Metazoa > Chordata > Actinopteri > Centrarchiformes > Centrarchidae > Micropterus > Micropterus dolomieu. The sequence goes on from NC_060161.1 coordinate 5,379,858, forward strand.
CAGCAGGTTTTTACCAAGAATGTCTCGGCACATTCGTACATTCATCCTTCAGTTATGTGAAGTTTTCCAACTTGTGCTGAAAAACAGCCCACACAAGGAGCAGCTGGTGGCCAGTTTCTGGTGAAATTATGTTCTTTCCACTTTCAGTATGTTATGCAACAATAAGGTTGCAACGGTCTTGCGAGAGCTCTTTGGTTTTACCCGTCATGAGAAGTTCCTCATGTGGCACCTTGGTAATGACACAGCTTTTTATAGGCCATCAGTTGGGACTGAACCAGCTGATATTAATCTGCACGGAGAGGGGCAGTATGGAGGACCGATCCTGACACAGTCAGAAATAAATACAGAAATAAATAAATGCTCAATAAATAAATAAGCATCCAATTAAATACACAAAAAAATAAAGTAAATAAATAAATGTAGGTAGTAATTAAATTATACAAGGAGACAGAAATGTATATATTTTAATTAGCGCCTTTACTCATTCACCTTTGTAATAATTACCTTATTTATTTATTCTCCGTTATAATCTTCAACTTTATTTATTAATTACTTATTTTTTAAGTGTGATTTTTAATATTATTGTCTGTTTTTTTCTTCCTTTGTATTTTTTTTACCTTATTTATTTTCACCCATGGTATTTATTTCTGCCTGTCCTTTTTAAATTTCTGTATGCATTTCTGCCTCATTATGCAAATGACGAGGGGCTGTGTCTCAAGGGGTCATCTTCTCTGCTATTGGTGGACCAGTCAGACAGGAGAGCTCCTACTCTGCCTGCAGACATCAACGATCTTGCCCCTCACACAGTCAGATGGCTTCCTTCAGTGCGCTGAGGTGTTTAGCAACTCTGTTTGAAGACACTACCAGTGCACTCCTATTCGAGTATTTACGGTAAATGCTCCCACACGGAGCAGCTCGTTGCTCTGCTGTTATCAGCTGCTGTTTCAACAAAAACGCCATTCAGAACATAACCATATTCTTCAGAGGAAAAGAAGAAGGAGGAGAAGGAGAGCAACAAATAACCCACAAACAATAAAATAAATTCCTTTTATATTTCCCTGCCTTGTTGTTTATGTGTACATACAGAGGAAGAATGTGAGAACAGCACACATTTCATCTTTACTGTGTGTTAGAGCATGGGAGAACAGTGGATACTTTTAATACAGCCCACACCCCTAATACTGTGTAACTATAACAAGTAGAGAACAGAAGAAAAAGATGTTCTTTCTTTACAACTGTCTGCATAGCTTATTCATATTGTGTAATGAATGAAAATAAATAGGCCTACTAGGCTCCTCTCTACTTTGACATTTAAGATTAGCTTGTTTGATCCACCTTCATAAACATGTGACATTACTGTACAACTTGAGAAAGGTGAGTTGTTTTCTGCTCCAGCCTGCCTAAAAGAAAAGCGTTTTGGGGATTAAATGGACTTTATTAGCTGCTGCAGTGCAGGATGAACTCAGAACAGACCCATTTCTCACCTTATTAT
>NC_060161.1:5381449-5387458 GCF_021292245.1 Micropterus dolomieu
AAGTCAACAAGCAGTTGGAAACATGTTGTGAAGTCCACCTCCTCCCAAATCTGTCATCTTGCTCTGCCCAGCAGCTGCAGTCAGAGCCATTTCTGACTTTTTCATCCAACAGAAATCTCAGATATGACCCACTGGCCAATCAGTGCAGGAACAAGACTAAGGGCCAGATTTCCTGCAGCTTCTGCAGCAGTTTTTCAGCCACAGATATGAAGCGTTCTGGCTCAAACACATGAGCTGGATTTATCAGACAGACGCACCAGACTGGAGTCGCAGTTTGAGGCTCATGTTTGTGTTTGCAAGGTGAGCCTCTCTCCTCCTTGAATCAGCATTTCAGGGAGGATCGCACAAATAAGAACTGGAGGCAAAGAACTTGAAAGAGTAATGAAAGAGGTGATATTCTGCTTTTTGGCTTTTCCCTCCTCCATTATTGAGTTATATCTCTTTTTTGTGCATGTAACAAGTTTGCAAAGTGAAAAAGCCCAAAGGGAGTTCCCATATCCCACAGAAAGCACTGCTCTGAACCGCTTGAAAACAGCTCGTTTGTAGTCTAGTCCTTCACTTCCTTTACTTGTGACATCACAATGAAAACGCTTCATAAAGCTTGCCATGCGGCTAGCGGGGTCAGGCACGCCCTTAAACCAAGCTAGTCTGAGCGGAGGGCCTTTGTCTCGACTCGCCTTTGTTTGGTTTCCATTGTAGAAATGGAAAACCTGTACCTGCTTCCAGTTACTTCTTTTCGTATCACCTCCGTCGAGGTTCCAAGTGAGCTGAGGGATACTAAAATCCCTCAGGGGGGGCGTGGCGATTCACGATAGCGCCGCAGACGGCCGCCTCGGAGTTATGCTCCGTAGCGCTTTTTTGTGTTTTTGTTAATTAACGCTGTTTTCTGCCGTCCCTCTCTGGTAACTTTTACCAGAGAAGAGCTCTTAAACATTGGACTTTCAACTGCTCATACTTTTCCAACGCTCTTTATTGACCCTGGAACTTTCCCGGAGTTACTAGTTGGAGGAGTGGCAGCTCTGTTTGGGATCCTTCTGGAAACGGCGCAGGGGAAAACATGCAGGCGCACTGGTTAAGCTGAGACAGTGGAGATTTCGCACTGCGCTCCCTTCAATCCACCTGATTGCGAAAGGGAGCTCACGGGAAAAACACGGGGAGGCGGACTCTGTTTCTATATAAACGAAGGTTGGTGCACAGATGTCACAGAGTTGAAGAAATCATGCAGGCCTCACCTAGAGACATTATTTATAAACTGTAAACTGTTTTATTCACTGCGGGAGTTTTCCTCGTTTGTCCTGGTCGCTGTTTACATTCCACCTCAGCCCTGTGTTAGTGAGGCGTTACTACACTTGGCGTAACGCGTGTGTCAGGTCTCTCCGCCGTGGCTGCCTGAAGCTTCACTTTCTCTGTCCTCGCGACTGTAACTTCCACTAACCACAAGAAAACAAAAAGGGGAAAAGACCACGAGTGTTACTTTGTGGCTGTAACAACGCTGTTGACACAATGTCCAGATAACCTGCAACCCCTGCTGGAGCAGGAGAACCCTACAACGATCAGTATTTAATGTTTAATTAGACTATAATCAAAACTCATGTTAGGTCTAATTTTTGGGACAAACAGGAAAGGAGTCGGGACAATTGCTCATAATTTGGGACTGTCCCGGATTTTTCGGGACGTCTGGTCACCCCATTTGTGAGGATCGCTGGTGTGTGTGTCGTATTGAACATTACGTCATGGCAGTTGTGTGTGGCGTCACTATGACGACAAGCTACGTACTATCTCTGGGTACTACCTGCAATGGAAAACAGAGCAGGGCCGAGTAGAGTCGAATCTCTCGAACAGGAAATAACTTACTCTCAGTCAGAATGTACATACCATAGAATAAAGAGCATAGATGGCCACCAGGGTCAGAGGAAGGCCGACAGCAACGATTATGCATGTCACCACATGTACAGGTTCAATTTGGTAGTTGAAGGTGGTGTCGTTGTAATCGTAGCTTTGGTTCTGTGAGCTGCTGTTAATGTAGAGCCCTTCCATTCTTCAGAGTGAAACCTGTTGTTTGAGAGATCAGGTTATTAAAGGGAGCAGGTTTTTAATATCTACCTAACATTGTTCAGTGACATTTCACTTTTTCAATTTGCTACATTTAACATTTATTTAGTCAAATAAGAAAAGAAAAACAAGTATGTTTAGAACTGACTGATCTTATTTCACTGAATGTTTTAAATATTAATGAGTCATTAACTGACTGTAACCCGTCTCCTCCTGAGGCTTTTCATCAACAATCACAAAATCCTGAAAAACTTTACTATAACAATAGACATAATAATAATAATAATAATAATAATAATAATAATAATAATAATAATGGTGATAAGAATTTGTACAAAGAAAAAAGAAAAAGTGTGAAACATGTAAGCATGTTCTACAAATCTGGACTCTAGATATCAGTATTTCTTTCTTATTTATAGGTTTAATGCTAAATTGTTCATGCTGTCTCTCGTTTTCATTATTCTTTCTTTACCTCATTTTATTTAAATTCAATTCAATTTTATTTATATAGCACCAAATCACATCAACAGTTATCTCAGAGCGCTTTTCATAAAAGAGCAGGTCTAGACCGTACTCTGTGATGATATTTACAGAAGCCCAACAGTTCCCACCGAATGAATTTAAAATACTAGTAAGAGTGTTTTAAGGTAAGAGAGTAAAAAAACAAAGGAAAAAGGAAATAAAGCCTAACTGGTTTAACCTCAGTATTCTGTCCACCTACAGTCTAAAGCTGTCTGCATGTTCATTTATCTGTTTAATTCGCTCTACATAGAAGAAAAAAGGAATCTGACTAAATTTACCTGGAAAAGCTGCCAGACCACCTGAATGAGTTCCTCCACCAGAGCCCGATGTTTTGTCCTCTGCAGCCAAACCTCAAATATGGCCAGTGACAACATGCAGCAGGGTGCCGATGATATATTGCTGCTCTTCTGAGACAAGGGAGTGTCTTATCCATACATTCTCTCATGAGAGGCTCCTTCCTTTGGCATCTGTAACTCCTAAATCTGGGCAAGTTGGGTCAAGTCCACATACGAGCTGTGTTTCACAATATCTCACATCAACACAGAACGAACCACATTTTAAACATCCAACATTGATCAATACCCAAGATATCTCCAAACACAGGACATCAAAATGTGCGATTCAAAGTAGGAGCAGAATATGTGATACATCTAATTAATGACACAACTATAACTTATTTGAATGCAGCTTAAGGACTCACACAACAGGCTGATAATAATCTATATCTGCTCTTCTAAGTAAAATCAATCCATGTAATGACTGAAATGTTGGCAGGTAGATTGAAGATTAGAGATTCAGGCCATGGAACCAAAACCAGGTAGCCGAAGGGTAGAACCAAAAAGCAAACAGACACACAAATATAGCACTTTACAATTTGTAGTCTGATACATTCAGCTTCCAGTTTGACACCTCTCCCTCCCAATATGGTTAATAAAAAGGTCCCCAAATGCTAAAAAACTTTGGGTCGCCATCAAGACACAGTGTCATTTAACCATTTAAGGAGAGGAGGCGGATTTCCACTCCCTCAGGATAACCCTTTATTCAATAACCATATCAAACATGAGACCTTGTCGTTATGCTGGAAGTAGAGAAAACAAGTGGTTGGAAAAGCCTAATATCTCATAGAGACCGTCAGGGTTTAGCTGTCTATTGTATATGGAACTGTACAGATTGAACATGTCATCCCAACAGTTCTTGAGCTTGGGACAGGCCCAGAAAAGATGTCCAAGTGACATCAGACTCACAAACTCACGCTGCCTAAAAAGTGCTCATTGCTTACCTTATTAAGGATTATGTGGGTGGTGATGGTGCAGTGGATAAGACGCATGCCTTTGGTGTGAGAGACCCGGGTTCAACTTTCAAACAGGCATTTGTGAGTCCGCCTGTATTTGTCGATCTCATCTCATCATGACTAACATGCATCGAACATAGTAGTTATTTTCATTAATTACAAAACCTTGTTACCATAGCCTGTAACTGGAAAGATGTAGCTAACCTGACTAAATATGATACAGCTTTACAGTTCCATTCCACAATTTCAAGTGTTTTCTGACTTTTTCCCACCTGAATCAAAAACAGTAAAGGATGAGTTGGTTGGCCCTTAGCGATGCCTGCCAACTCAAGAAGCAGTGTCTTTTAAGTAACTACGGTGTCTTACCTCAATTGAGATGTGTTACCACAACGCAATAATATAAAAAGAGCCATAAAACCATTAATTTTTTCTGCCTTCAGAAGGACAGCCACACTGCAGGGATGTGCATGTATTCTCCTTTACTGTATGATTTGGAATAAGAACAAGTTCAGAAAGTCATCCTGTACTGCAGCAGCTTATAAGACAGGCTGGAGTGGATATAACGTATCTTTCTCAAGTAATACAGTGATGTAGTAATGTGATATATATGTATGTAATGTATGTGTTACACGCCCCAGGCACAGGGCATGTGGACAGATGATAAAACCTGTAAAACAGGAGAAATGAATAACACAGAAACCTGCTGCCGTTGGTCTTGACGGTCTGTATTTACACAGAAACAACAAGACGCGGGGTGGATTATAAAAGGATTTTATAATATTGTTTGCATTAAACTGTGATTTATATCTTAAGGACTTATAAATTCTTAATTTCGTTGTTGTTCTTGATGCTGCTGTTGACCACAGGACAGGAACTACCACCGATGTCCACTCGGCTTTTGGCCATACTAGAGATAAAAGTATATTGAATGTAAATTCAGTACAGTCCACTAACATGCATCGAACATAGCTCACACCAACCTTTAACAAACATTCGGCTCATAGTCTTGGTTTGCTTTTTGCTAAACACCATCATTAGCTAGAACCTGTGGCATTTTCAAACTGCTGAAATTAACGTTAGCCTAGCGGCTAGCGGACTTTCCCTGTGCTCATAGCTTAATACATTGATATATAATTATACTATTTCTTACTCACCGCTGCTCTCACGACACAACAACACGGTTGAATTTCAGCCTGCATTCACATTTGGTGGAAACAGCAGCTGATATTTCCTTCGCGATAGCAACAAGCTCGCACATTCAGACAGTTCGGAAGCCGTTTTACTTTGAAATGTGGAAATGACGTCATTAGCAGGCATTATCACGTGGTCTCCAAAAACAGCCGAATGACACAAGTCGATTTTCTTTCCATCGGCGGAAAGTTTGTTTCAAAACTCCGTGTGTGAAGAACTGAGATCGACAAATACAGGCGGGACTCACAAATGCCTGTTTGAAAGTTGTAAATGTTAGGAAGATATTCACAAATGTGGTTCATTTATTTGTAAACTATTAAATATATTCACAGATATTTTTATTATTTGTGGAATTTGTTTTCTATTTGCAAAATATTAAATGAGTTTACAAATCTTCATTTTGTGTTTGTGCAAAGTGTTTTATATTTACAGATTACACATTTACACACAGATCACTCATCTCTTCACACAAATAATACTGAAACATAACTACCCCAAAAGAGGTCGCACGCCTCTGGTTAAGTGTCTTGCTCAGGGACACATTGGTGGACCTGTCCCAGTGGGGAATTGAACCCCGGTCTCTCACACCAAAGGCATGCGTCTTATCCACTGCACCATCACCACCCACATAATCCCTAATAAGGTAAGCAATGAGCACTTTTTAGGCAGCTTGAGTGTGAGAGTCTGATGTCACTTGGACATCTTTTCTGGGCCTGTCCCAAGCTCAAGAACTGTTGGGATGACATGTTCAATGTGTACAGTTGCATATACAATAGACAGCTAATCCCTGACAGTCTCTCTGTGATATTAGGCTGTTCCAACCACTTGTTTTCTCTCCTTCCAACAACAACAAACTCTCATGTTTGATATGGTTATTGCATAAAGGGTTATCCTGAGGGAGTGGAAATCCGCCTCCTCTCCTTAAATGGTTAAATGACACTGTGTCTTGATGG
>NC_060161.1:5387478-5388206 GCF_021292245.1 Micropterus dolomieu
TCCCTTTTATGTTTCTGTCTTCCCCCTAGTGACTGTAGGTTTCTCTATTAGGTCACCTTTCACCTAGAACAACTAATCTACCTGATGTTTAGACTCCAGTGCTTCGTCACGTTGGAATCTCTCGCTATTCAGGAGTTGTACTCTGATCTGTGGAGCCAGTGAGTTCTTGTAAACATTCTTGTAGGACTCAACCTTGTAAGATTCCCAGAGAACACTGAGATCTGTTAGCCTGATGCCCGGGCTACTGTCTTTAACTAATCAGTCTATTGTTGTCTTCCTGACAAGGACAACAACATGTGAGAAATACCTAAAGCTAGAAGGTCAGAAAACACTGGGAGAAGTCGCACGCCTCTGGTTAAGTGTCTTGCAATTCCCAGTGGGGAATTGAACCCAGGTCTCTCACACCAAAGGCATGCGTCTTATCCACTGCACCATCACCACCCACATAATCCCTAATAAGGTAAGCAATGAGCACTTTTTAGGCAGCTTGAGTGTGAGAGTCTGATGTCACTTGGACATCTTTTCTGGGCCTGTCCCAAGCTCAAGAACTGTTGGGATGACATGTTCAATGTGTACAGTTTCATATACAATAGACAGCTAATCCCTGACGGTCTCTCTGTGATATTAGGCTGTTCCAACCACTTGTTTTCTCTCCTTCCAGCATAACAACAAACTCTCATGTTTGATATGGTTATTGAATAAAGGGTTATCCTGAGGGAGTGGAAATC
>NC_060161.1:5388262-5395407 GCF_021292245.1 Micropterus dolomieu
TCCTTAAATGGTTAAATGACACTGTGTCTTGATGGCGACCCAAAGTTTTTTAGCATTTGGGGACCTTTTATTAACCATATTGGGAGGGAGAGGTGTCAACCTGGAAGCTGAATGTATCAGACTACAAATTGTAAAGTGCTATATTTGTGTGTCTGTTTGCCTTTAGGTTCTACCCTTCGGCTTGGGCCCTCCTTGACCTCACCTGGTTTTGGTTCCATGGCCTGAATCTCTAATCTTCAATCTACCTGCCAACATTTCAGGCATTACATGGATTGATTTTACTTAGAAGAGCAGATATAGATTATTATCAGCCTGTTGTGTGAGTCCTTAAGCTGCATTCAAAGAAGTTATAGTTCATTAATTAGATGTTATACTCTCTAAAACACTATTACTAGTATTTTAAATTCATTCGGTGGGAACTGTTGGGTTTCTGTAAATATCATCACAGAGTACGGTCTAGACCTGCTCTTTTATGAAAAGCGCTCTGAGAGAACTGTTGATGTGATTTGGCGCTATCTAAATAAAATTTAATTTAAATAAAATGAGGTAAAGAAAGAATAATGAAAATGAGAGACAGCATGAAAAATTTAGCATTAAACCTATAAATAAGTCCAGATATGTAGAACATGCTTACAAAGGCTTTTTTCCCCTTTTTCTTTGTACAAATTCTTCTTCTTCTTCTTAATAATAATAATAATAATAATGATAATAATATTATTATGTCTATTGTTATAGTAATGTTTTTCAGGATTTTGTGATTGTTGATGAAAAGCCTCAGGAGGAGACGGGTTACAGTCAGTTAATGACTCATTAATATTTAAAACATTCAGTGAAATAAGATCAGTCAGTTCTAAACATACTTGTTTTTCTTTTCTTATTTGACTAAATAAATGTTAAATGTAACAAATTGAAAAACTGAAAGACAGCAGTTTGTGATTTGATATGATTGTGGGTAAACTATAGGTACACTGTGTTTGTGTGAACTTCACCTCACAGCTTTAGTGATGTCACTGAACAATGTTAGGTAGATATTAAAAACCTGCTCCCTTTAATAACCTGATCTCTCAAACAGGTTTCACTCTGAAGAATGGAAGGTCTCTACGTTACCAGCAGCTCACAGGACCAAAGCTACGATTACAGCAACACCACCTTCAACTACCAGGATTATGAGCACTATGAGTATCGTGAAAAACTTTTTCATCCAATACGTAGTGACATGCATAATCGTTGCTGTCGGCCTTCCTCTGACCCTGGTGGCCATCTATGCTCTTTATTCTATGGTATGTACATTCTGACTGAGAGTTAGTTATTTCCTGTTCGATAGACTCGACTCTACTCGGCCCTGCTCTGTTTTCCATTGCAGGTAGTACCCAGAGATAGTTCGTAGCTTGGCGTCATAGCAACGCCACACACAACTGCTGCGACGTAATGTTCAATGCATCACACGTACCAGCGATATGACGATCCTCACAAATAGGGTGACCAGATGTCCCGAAAAATCGGGGACAGTCCCAAATTACGAGCAGTTGTCCCAACTCCTTTCCGGTTTGTCCCAAAAATTAGACCTAACATGAGTTTTGATTATAGTCTATGTAGTGGACCAACAGTGTGGATTTGTGCATTTTATATTAAATAAATTTGGACTACTCCAAATTCCTTCTCTCTCTCTGGGAGAAAGAAAGGAGGGGGTTGAGATCAACTTTCAACAGACGGCTGAAGAGACCCAAAGGAAAAGGTGAAAGGTTTTTCTCCCTAAGTGCTGTCTCTGGGCAGTTGATTGTAAAACTGGCCACCTTTGGCAACAGCCGAGATAAGCCTCTCGGTGCCTGAATTGTTAAAATGACAAAGAAACTGCCCTCCACATGTAACCATGGTAACTGACCTTCCTCTGCTTTTAATTACCTCTCATCAAAGGGATACTCCTTCTCACACCCAGGACACCAAGGACAGCCTGAACTTTATGTAAACAAAGACTGCAGTCTCCAAAGACTCAAAGCATTACCTGTTTAATCAAATATTCTTTTAGTTACTTGATTACATTTACCTCTATTTAAGTAATGTTACCATGTTGTTGCTTTCGGTTGTTGATATTATTGCGGAAAAAAATCTAAATAAGTTACTTTTGCAGTGTTTTAATTTTCAGCAAGGTTAAGGACACTCCTTCATTTTATGTGTAACCAATGCTTGTTCACAATACTTTCTCACACAATTCCTTTATAAATGATGATAAAGAAATGTCATACTACACGCTATTAATTGCCAGCTTGAATTTAAGGCTAAATAACTGAATTTCCCAGTTCCTGAGCAAAGATCGTTTTAGGATTAATCAGAGCTTTCGTCATGTTACCTGCCCTTTCGGGAACCACGCCCCAGACAATAAAAGAGCGACACACAACGTCATTCCCTCTCTGCTCTCTGCCACCCTCCTCTGCCGGTTTGTTCCGAGCTCTTCAAAGGCGCTTCGGCACGCGCCCGGCGTGCCCCTCTCAGCAACACCCTAAGAATTCGACCAGTGCAACAAAGTCTTTGTTTCGCTTGAAGCTACATGCGCGAAGTGCCGCGACATCGATTTGTCCCTCAGCTCCAGCAACTTTACTTGTTTTATTTTCTTTCTTTTGTTTTGTTAAAAGTTATCAGTCCGTTAAGTTACACTGGTCTAATTCAAGAACAACCAAGTTCCCTTTTAAGTTTTTTCGTCGAGCTAACTTCACCAAGGTCAGACCAAGCCACGTAGTCTCGCCAGCGGCAACCAAGGACACCTGAAGAACAGCCGAATGGCCAGACGGAGGACGGCCAACCCTTGAGGGTTTTTCTTCAATCAGACACGGAGAATCCCGGAGAATTCCCTAGCAACAAGCCAGGAATCGGGCAGCTAGCGTGTGACCCGTGCAACAGGCCAGGGCAGGCCGCCGACAAGCAGTAAGACCAAAACAAAGCATTCTGTGGTCAGGGATGTCCCATATTGTTAATATTGTCTTTTTAACTCCTAAACTCATAGCTTACTTTCATTAGTTCTCCTCTGCCGTATGAGTCAAGTCCTCCCACAATCGGACCTCCATTCTCATTGTTTAGCCATTGTTTATTTCTCTGATGTATTTAACCACCTTTTTATGTCACCTTAGTTAGTTAATAAATTCACTGCAATCAAGGAATTGTGTGTGTTGCCTATTTCTACGTGAGACTGACTGATTGATTTAAGATAATTGAGCGATTATTAACTATCTGATCACTGGTGAATAATTGTATAATTATTAAAAGCTATCTAGAGGTCCGGAGACTCTAGGTTAATAACAACTCCGGTGGTGCCCCTGCGAAACAAGAGCTTTTTATGATTAATAATAAAATTCATAATTGGGTATTAATTCTCATTAATCTATTAAAATTCATACGTAGTTTAGACCTGCTACATCTAATTAAACATTAAATACTGATCGTTGCGTGGTTCTCTTGCTCCAGCAGGGGCTGCAGGTTCTGGACATTGTGTCAACAGCGTTGTTACAGCCACAAAGTAACACTCGTGCTCTTTTCCCCTTTTTGTTTTCTTGTGGTTAGTGGAAGTTACAGTTGCGAGGACAGGGAAAGTGAAGCTTCAGGCAGCCACGGCGGAGAGACCTGACACACGCTTTGACAGACAGATGTGACACTGCACTGATGACATGAATAAAATAAATATAATAATTAGGTAAAAGATCATGACTTACCTACAGATCCACAGTTTTTTTTCCCTAATAACCGACAGGTGACTTCATGAACAACAATAATAAATTTTAGCGTTGTGATTTGGTTTTCACGTGTGTTAATATTCATTGATACTCAATGCATCAGTATTCTCTCTGACCAATCAGCAGTCTGTCGTGTTTTCATGTCAAGTAAAGGACGTAAAGGGCTGGACTACAAACTGTTTTAAGGCGGTTCAGAGCAGAGTTTTCTGTGGGAGATGGGAACTCCCTTTAGGCTGGATTTTTTACTTTTTCAATTTGCAAACCTGTTACATGCACAAAAAAGATATATAACTCAATAAAGGAGAGAGGAGAAAAGCCAAAAAGCAGAATACCACCTCTTTAATGACTCTATCAAGTTCTTTGCCTCCAGTTCTTATTTGTGCGATCCTCCCTAAAATGCTGATTCAAGGAGGAGAGAGGCTCACCTTGCAAACACAAACATGAGCCTCAAACTGCGACTTCAGTCTTGTGCGTCTGTCTTGATAAATCCAGCTCATGTGTTTGAGCCAGAACGCTTCATATCTGTGGCTGAAAAACTGCTGCAGAAGCTGCAGGAAATCTGGCCCTTAGTCTTGTTCCTGCACTGATTGGCCAGTGGGTCATATCTGAGATTTCTGTTGGATGAAAAAGTCAGAAATGGCTCTGACTGCAGCTGCTGGGCAGAGCAAGATGACAGATTTGGGAGGAGGTGGACTTCACAACATGTTTCCAACTGCTTGTTGACTTTTACCAATGTTTTCCTACAGGTGAGAAGAGATCATGTTGCTCCCATCTACCTCATCAACCTTCTCATTACCGACATCCTTCAGCTCTGCAGCATGATTGTTCATGTGGCACCAAAAGTTCGTGGAATGATATCTGACATCTTCTATTTTATTTACATCTCTGCTCTGTTTGCCAGGGTTCATAGACAAGCTTTTGGCCTCTGTGTGTTGCTGCAGAATGGACAGCAATGATATCAGCAGTCCATCAGTATGAATGATGACAACATTTCCACAGTCAGCTTCATGTAGGCAGAGAAAGAGGGAGAGAGAGAAAGGGGAGGAAACAGGAGGAGAAATGGAGGCCAATAGAAAGGATAGAGACGAGACAGATCCTGTCATCTACTGAGACCATTTCCAATAAGACACCTAACTGTAGAGAACAGGAAGCACTTGTTTGATGTGTGTCATTATTCTCCTTTAATCCCAGAAGCAAAGCAGATATTATTTTAGATGAACTGAGCTCATTCTGTTGTTTGGATGTTTAACACAGGGAGAGCATCTCAACACGTCTTTAGCACTTTGTACTTTTTAAGTGTAATTTCTGCTGTTTTAGTGGTAGGCATGCTGCTGTTTAGGATGGGATTCAGAGCAGCTGTTTTGCAGCAGCTGTTGTGTTTTTGGCAATATGGATACAATATTGCAAACATATTGTTTATTGGTTTATTGTTCAAGTGAAACGTTTTCTCTCATTAAATCAACAAGACATTCCTCCACTTTGACTGAGCCTGTGGGACTTTCAGCAGGACATCAGTGAGCTGTTTTACTGCTCGGACTGCTGCTATATTTTCTGTAAACCACCAGATGGCAGTGTGCCGGCTGAGTTCACTGCCCACAAGCTTCAAATCTTTTCTCAGCACAAACCAGAGGAAAGCCCAGTGGTGTAGTCTACGTGATACCCACTGGGAACTGTCAGAGATTTCCGTGTACCCACTTAAAACATTGAGATGATACGTGTTATGGCAGAAAGTTGTGTCCTCTTACATTTGATCTTTTATGTATGATGAATCACATACAAAAATGGGAATATTTCACGTTCAAAATCAGAATAACAGCAATAAGACAAAGTAAAGAAATTTAAAAAACAATAGCCAAAGAAATCAGTGTTATGGACGAATTAAAGGCTTTATTGAAAAGATAAACTTCAAAGAAATTAAAGGAGAAAGTAGACAAAATATATGCTGAAATGACTAAAGGGGCCTTTGTACGGTCCCGAGCCAGCTGGTTGGAACAAGGGGAGAGAAACTCCAGTTATTTCTTTGCTTTAGAGAAGCTTTAAAATGAATGATAACATCACCTCTAATCCTTTGGACATCTCTGGACATCTCGGCTTATTTTATAGCAATATATAGAAGTCAGATACTCAAGTCGCTGATTGTGATAGATTTATTCAGTCAGTTAAAGAAGTCACGGTCATCCCGGTCAAAAACCTCCACTTCCCGACGTAGGATCCTGAAGGAGGCTGTGCTCAGACGCTCCGGAGGCCGTCTCTACCCTGCACCGTCGGGTAGCCCTTCTCTCAGGTATGTTACTGCTACTCCAACACAACACTCGGCAGCTCACACACTCCATCCACAGTCCGCACGCAGTGTTGATGCAGATTCTGCTCAGTCCTGCTCTGGAACCCCACAACCGGCATCTCCTCGTCCTCTTTTCTCCCCAACCACACTAATAATTGGTGACTCCATAACCAGAAACCTCTGTTTCTTTAACGCTACCACTCACTCCCCCCACTCCCCGGTGCCACCACGGCTGACATTTTAAAAAAAGTCCAGGACCTGATGCCGTCGCTCCAGTCCTCCATCACAAGAGTGATAGTCCATGTCGGAACAAATGACACAGCTCTTCGGCAGTCTGAGCTGACAAAATCAGATTTTAACCGTCTTTTTAACTTTTTAAAGCAGTGTGGAAAGTCCGTTTTTATCTCTGGTCCCATTCCCACAGTTGGTCGCGGTGCTGGCCGCTTCAGTAGACTCCTTGGCCTCCACGACTGGCTCCAGTCCGCCTGCAGGGCTCACCGTGTGTTTTATGTGGATAATTTTAATATTTTCTGGCAAAGAATGTCTCTTTTTAAGACAGACGGACTTCACCCAAACAAACGGGGCTCAGAAATGTTAGCTGCGCACATACAGCATGTGGTGCGGTCCATACATGACTTACGTGAATGACTCATCATTCATGCAGCACACCTGGACACACCACCGCTCACTGGTGTCATGTAAAGCCATCTGCTCCCAGCGCTGTTCCAAAGACTTCTATTCCTGTCATCGTCACGCATAGACCAGTAAACCGAAATGTGCACATCCCACACAGAAATAATAGTAATCTCTTAAGGATTAGGACAACTGCACCAACTCCAGCACCTAGAACAAACTCATTTAAAATGGCTCTCTTCAATGTGAGATCACTTTCAAGTAAGACTTTTATCTTAAATGATTTTATCTTGTCTGCAAATCTAGATTTTATGTTTTTAACTGAATCCTGGTTGCAAATGAATGACTATAGCCAGCTAGCTGAACTGTGTCCGCCTCAATATGATTGTTTTAGTCAACCGAGGGTCAGTGGTCGTGGTGGTGGGCTAGTGAGCGTGTATAGGAAATATTTTAAATGTCATCAAGTACGCTGTGATGAATTTAACTCCTTTGAAGTTCTCACTCTTAAA
>NC_060161.1:5395507-5398110 GCF_021292245.1 Micropterus dolomieu
CTGTAAACCACCAGATGGCAGTGTGCCGGCTGAGTTCACTGCCCACAAGCTTCAAATCTTTTCTCAGCACAAACCAGAGGAAAGCCCACAAGCTGCATGAAGCTCTGCTCAGCCCACACTGGTTCTGATGGTCCAGCTCAGTCTGCTTTAGCTAGTTACTATAAAACAAAGACGAAAAAGGCCCATAAACAGCTGTAGAACCTGGAGACAATAGTACCTAATTATCTAAAGTGCAGACTGTAAATAAGAGTAAGAAGTCTGTGTGATGGACAGTGATAACAGCCAATAAGATGCTCTGATCTGATGTGATGTGATAGGTTGGTCTCAATAAAGTTTGTCTTCATGACGAGAGAGTTCCTGCAGAGTCCTGATGCCCCGCTGGGTTTTAATTCCTCCTCCATTATCTTCGGGCTGGCTCTGTGTGTGCACGACAGCGTCGCTGAACAGTTCACCTCTGCTAAGGAAAAAAGTAAAAGACCGGAGCTACAACTCTTACAGTCCTGTGCAAAATCCCATCATCCTGTCCCCGTCCTGCCATCACTGGCTTGGTTTAAAAAGACATATTGTAGGTCACATTTCCTGATCTGAGCTACAAACTGGTCCCAGGTTTCTGTAGAGGCGTCATTGTTCCTCTTGATGAGCCATGTTGCCAGTTTAACTTGCCCTGTTAAGACATAACAAGCCAACTTTCTTTTATGGGACACTTTTGTATTTAAAAGTCATTAAAATCTTCCCTTTTCATTAACTCTTACTTAGGTATTTACCCCTTTGATGCCCCATTAGCTCTTAATAGGATGTATTGTCAGTTGCAGATCTCGTGCTGTATTTGATGCTTTGTTGATGTTTGTTTGTTATTCCTCAAATGTAAGTCTTTGGATAAAAGCGTCTGATAAATGAGTAAATGTAAATGTAAGCCACTGAAACACCCTTTGGGTAAGGAGAGAACCCTGTTTGATCTGGAGCATCAGCCACAAATGCTCCAGGGTTTCCTCCTGGGAGCAGACAAGGCAGCCAGCACTAGTTGTGGCGTCGTCATGTGCCACATATCTGTTCGTGGCCACAGCCCCATGCAGGATCCTCCACTTGAGATCTGCAGTACGTTTCTCTATGGGGGTCTTACACAGCGACCTCCAGCTGCCCCGAGGAGAAGAGCCTGGTGCAAACACTTCTGACCACCTGGATTCTTTCAGTTCTGCCAGTGCAGCCAGGTCGAGGACTTTAACACTTGTGATGTATGATGTCTCTCTGTTTAGCCCATTCAAGGTTCCACATTGGGTTGTTTTAAAGGAAAGGAGTAACCCTGCTCTCTCCTCCCAATCTTCACTGGCCGGTGAAAGGTGCAGGTGAACAGGGTAAGACTTTCCTAGTTCATTACTCACATAGAGATAATTTTGCATTACAGGTTTTCTGAAATTGTGTCTAAATATGAAAATGAGGCAGTATCTAATGAAGTATGAGCTCATTTGAATCTTTTTCAAGAGCTGAAAACTGAACACTGATTAAGTCGGGTTCAAAATGATTGTTGATATAGATGTTTGTGAAGATTCTCAGTCATCCAGGTCATAGTTATCCAAAGGAGGTTAAAGTCAAGGGCACCAGGACTTGGTTGAAGATACTGGAAGACGTTTCGTCCGTCATCCGAGAGACTTCTTCAGTTCTGACTGACTGGTAGGGAAACTCGGCTGTTTAACCTCTGAGAGGTCGTTTGCCAGGATCGTCGATACCGCTGGTTCGTTAGTGCTCCTGGCTGTGGTAACGACAGTCTTCTAGTATCTTCAACCAAGTCCAGTTGCCCTTGAAAGAGGGAATTTTAGATATCTATTTTCAGTACTCCATAAATCAGAAAATAGTTTCGACAGGCAGAAAATTAAATGTTCCATAATCCAGGCTGTGAATGATATGTGAACAAACCCCTCAGTAAAAAGTCTACTGTACATCAAAAAGCAATTCATTTCGGTCACTGGTTTTATTTGGAAATATTTCTGCTGCCTAGTCCATCTCCAAGGCCGCTGCAGGAGGGCCCGAGAATTCACCTGAGAACACAAAATGAAGCCTAATTGTTTTTGTAATCTGTAATTCATGTTACGGGCAATTTGGTAGATTTCCCCTGTAATTTAGCTCATTGTTCTGTGGAAGGTAATGAAGTCAAAGGGCAAAGGGCCATTCGACAGGTGGACAAGATTGAAGAAGACAGCCTGAACATCGTAGAACAATGCTCCACACCTCAAATCACTCCAGTAGATGGAAAAGATTCCTGCTGATGTGGCTGCAGTACAGCTTCACATCACATCTAAAGAACATGTCCACACATCACAGGAAGTGTTGTTATTTTAATGTTTGTTGTTTTATTAAATCATTCAAGCTGGTAATCTGACAAATATTGGAGACTGACTATAACAACATAAAAAGACACCATGAGACACGTTCTATTCATAAGAAATAAGAAAACAATCAGCTCTCGTGCTGTAAACTTTGTTTTATACACAGGTAACAGGTGTGACAGCAGAACGGATCATAAGAAACGACAAACAAGCTGAACAAACCACAAAATAGCCTCAAACTGGATCTGTTAAGTATCTAGATGTTATCTAAATGTGTCTTTC
>NC_060161.1:5398130-5416054 GCF_021292245.1 Micropterus dolomieu
TTGGGGTGTTCTATCTTCAGCACATTGTATTTGTCTGAATATTAAAAGTTACCTCCATTATTAACATTATTGTAGACGGTATGGAGGACAAAAGAGACTCTGGTGAAGGAAACCCATTGTTGTGGTCCAGGGAATGTAAATTAATATGCAAACTGTGACTAGCTGTTTGACCAGGTATTCAAGCCTCCATCCCCGAAGTCAAAGGCCAAAGGCCCATTCGACAGGCAGACCAAGATTGAAGAAGACAGCCTGAACATCGTAGAACAATGCTCCACACCTCAAATCACTCCAGTAGATGGAAAAGATTCCTGCTGATGTGGCTGCAGTACAGCTTCACATCACATCTAAAGAACATTTCCACACATCACAGGAAGTGTTGTTATTTTAATGTTTGTTGTTTTATTAAATCATTCAAGCTGGTAATCTAACAAATATTGGAGACTGACTATCACAACATAAAAAGACACCATGAGACACGTTCTATTCATAAGAAATAAGAAAACAATCAGCTCTCGTGCTGTAAACTGTTTTACACACAGGTAACAGGTGTGACAGCAGAACGGATCATAAACGACAAACAAGCTGAACAAACCGCAAAATAGCCTCAAACTGGATCTGTTAAGTATCTAGATGTTATCTAAATGTGTCTTTCCTCTGTTGTTCTGATGGACTTTACAGACACTGTGTTCATGCTGCCTTCATTTCTTTAGAAGAAGCTTTGTATTGTGAGAAGGGTACATGATGCACTCTTTATATCGTATGTAACTTGTGTTGCAATACTTAGTTTGTGAGGCTTAGATAAGAGGAAGTTGTGTTGACACAAACACATACCATACATGGTGATTCAATCATCCACACCCAATCACAAGCACACACATGCATATCACTAATCACACGGACACACAGACACACCACTCTGGGTGCGGTTACCTCTATAAATTGTCAGGCTGCATAGGAAGAGACAGACTCCTCTGCCTACTGCTTCAGAGTAGACTCTGTGTTGGTGTGAGCAGTCTCCAGATATATATCTGCAATTGCTTTTGTTTTGGTAATAAAGGTCTCGAAACTTAAGGCACTGTCTCATCTGATCTCTTCTCATCAACAGACCCGGTGAAGTCGGCGTACTTGAAATCATCGATTTGGCCCTTGACTGAGCACGAAGGCACAAAGTAGTTCAGACTGGTCATTTTAAAAAGGTAAACAGAACCCGCAGATTTGACCTGAATTGATCCAAGTTTAGAGCTAAATCGGAAAGTGCATTAACTGGAGGAGATTGTTGGTTATGGTAAAAGGGTTTAAAAAGTGAATATTGTGTCCTTGATTTGGCACTTCTCTCTCGACGGGGAGGGAAGGCTCAGGGTTATATTCCCTTAAGGTTAAAGTCTCTAGAGCGCTGGGTTAGAGGCCCGGGGAATTCAGGACCCCCAATTTCTAAAAAGTACAAAGCTCCGGGTTAGAGTCCCAAGAGAGCTGGGTTACAGGCCCGGGGAACTCAGGATCCCCAAATTCTAAGGATAAAAAGGTGATTTACATGAAGTGTTGGTAGTGAATGAATGCAATATTGGGTGCTAGTGTCTCAAACACAAAAAGCCTCCCCTTTATTTCACAAATATCTAACGGTGATAACGAAGTGAATAAACTAATTGAGTGAGAAGTAGTGTTTGATTGGGTCAGTTGCTCGGGTGAATTCCATACAAACTGACTGGCTAGTACACAAGACAGGCAGGGTAAGGATGGACGGAGAGTTTGAAAGAGAAATTGATGATGGGGGATGGGGGCCATGGAAGCCGTGGGGAGAACAAATTGCAAATGCAGTAGTGGTGGTAGGTAACAGACATAAGAGAAAAGATAGAGGCAAAGAAAAGGAGGAATCAAAGTGCAAAACTGGACAGTGTAGATGCAGAGGAAGCACCTGGACCAGAAGGGGTGGGTGTGCTGCACGGTGTAGTATGTAAGAAGGTACGAGAATGTGAGCGGAAGTGGGACGAAGCGCGTGAACAGAAGGCAACAGCAGGGCTGATGCAAAAGAGGATGTGGAGAACAGAAGAAAAGAAATGGGAGGAGGAGAGACAGAAATGGTTCGCCCTGGCAGTAGATTGCCAAGCAGTTAGACATCTTGGCAGAACAAGGAAACCAGACACCAAGGGTGGTGAAAAAGAGGGGGCAACACCCCCCTATTAAAAAAATGGAGCAATGCCTAGTGCACCGCCCAGTGCACCTCCGGTAAGTATGTATCCGACATTACAGGTGACAGGAGGCACATTTCAGGTGGAGACAGAGCCTGAGAATAAAGGATCCAGACTTATCACCCCTAAATTTGAAAAACACAAGGAGGAGGAGGAAACCAGCTCCCTGTATGGTAAGTCAGTAGGATCATAGCAGGCCAAGGAGAGGGAGATGGATCATGAACCCTTCCGAACTCAAGCCAGGAGAGAACAAAATACAACAAAAGGGGAACAAGGGCCCAAGAAACCCGGAACTTGAATAAAAAAGGTTGAAGTGTGGGGTCAGCTCTCAGGTCAGTGGAAGGATGAGGATAGTGAACTAGAAGAAGAGGAGGAGCCAGAGGTAAGTGAGTTGTGGACACCAGTGGATCAATGGGCACTGCAGGACAGCCAGCGGGACTGCTCTCAGTCCGGACCCCACATTCTAGTGATCAAGGGAACATCACGGTGCAGAAACTACTGCAGGAATCTGTGAGGAAACAGATGGAAGCAGAACAATTACTTGAAGGAATGGAGAAGAGTGCAGGTAAGTATGGAATGGAGCTGAGGCATACAGCAGGAGAGGGGGCGAGGGCAGCAGGCAGTAATTTCGCTCTGATACAGCTAGGGGGTGGATATGGAGAGAGGTACAAGCTTTTGACACTAGGGGACGTACAAGCCTTGGTAGACAAAATGCCACCGCTAACGGAGGGCGAGGGGTTGTGGTTAGGACAACTAGATAAGCTCACAGCAGGACAGAAATTGGCCCTCGGAGACTGGAGAGCAGTAGCAGCCAGGTGTATGGCCAGTCATGTGTTGAGGGACCTAAAACAGGAGGCCCATACAGATGATGATCCTGATGTGCAGCGGTGGTGGGTAGAATAGGTGAGGCCATGAGAAACAGATTACACCTGCCAAACTCAGCGAAGGTCCCTAAGATGCCCTGGAAATCAGAACAGAGCCCCAGAGACTATTTAGAGTAAGAAGACATGGACCAAGGACACAGGGTGCCATCCAGGGAAAGGCGGAGTTCAGCAGGAGTGGTTCCGTAGGGCTGTATTGGAGGTGGTTCCGGGAGCAGTGAAGGATGCTATATTAGCTAATCCTGATCTACCACGTAGTGACTCACAGGTTTGGGAGAGACATTTAGTCCACCACTTACAGAGAGCTAAAGATCAGGAGGCAGGGAAAGATAATGAGGTTAAGGAGCTACAGACTCAGCTTCTTAAATTGCAACTGGGGGAAGCAAGGCAGAAAATAAATGAGAAAAAGAAAACTACACCACAGCCTACAGGTAAGCAAATGGTGGCTGGAATTCCACCTCCGGAACCATACACCCCAGTCCTGTATCCCATGCCACCTTGGGTGGATCCACACCACTCCCATTGGGGGCAGTGGAACCGATAACTGTGGAGGCCTCCCAGGGGAGGTAACAGGGGAGGTAGAGGATGGGGGAGAGACAGAGGTGGACCCCCACGGGGACCTCAGTGGGGAGGAGCTTGCTTCATCTGTGGCATGGAAGGTCACTGGGCTCGAGAATGCCCTAACAACCAACAGCAACAGCACCGCCAAACACAACCCAGAGGGCGGGGCCAAGGAGGGCGTCCAAGTGGAGGAGAGGCTGCACCAAACCCACAGGCTGCACCCAGAGGACAATACCCTCAGGTGGAGCTGACCAACTGGGACTGGTCTGGACAGAGCCCAGACCAAGGAACTCAGTTATGAAACACCCCACAGAGAGACCTAGACAGCGGGTGAAATGCAGACCCCATGCTGTCCCTAGAGGTCAACAACAGAAAAATGCCATTCCTAGTTAACACCGGGGCTATCTTTTCCACCATTAATGAAAGCCCACGAAGAAAGACGTTTCAGCAGACACTGTAGAGGTGGTAGGTTTCTCTGGGGTAGGACAGAAGCTGCCATTAACTAAACCTTTGCCGACAAAGTTGGGGAGACAGTGCTTACTCCATCCCTTCGTACTCTCATCCACTGTTCCTGTGAACCTGTTGGGGAGGGACCTGTTGATCAAACTTGGTGCCACAATTCTTTGTAGACTGATGGACTGTAGATGGACTGGTAGTTACTCTGCCAGATGGGACTCAGTACCTCTGTTGTCACTCCTACACGGGCCCTGAACAGTGGCTGTTGAAGCCCTTTCAGTGTGAATCTGCTGACTTTTATTGGGGCCTCCTAGAACCTGAAACACCAACAGGAGGCGGACTCATGAGCTCATTCCTGATGTGGAAACCATGGATCTCCTTGTTCGAACCCTACACTCCTGCCCCTGCCCCTCCCCATGTGACGCTCTTCTATGACAGACACGATACCCAGTGGTACCAGCAACATTTTGCAGAAACAGTTGAAGGGAAAAAGTGGGACATAACCTCCCAGAACTTGTATGTGGGCCCGGAGGGGGTTGCATCAGCTACCATGCTAACTGCAGAACAGGCTGAGTGGTATAAGATGTCAGAGGAAGCTGTGCCACATGTTTCTCTGGTACTTCACCCCAAACATCAAGCCAAAGATTTAGGACCAATGGTCAAGAGGTCGTTGGCCTGCTCGGACTAGGTTCCAACACAGCTCCCACAAGTGACTTTTTCCCCCAGCTGCAAAACTTATTGCATTCACTTGCAGTACACAGACACAGTCACACTGCAACATGAGATGGTGTCTAGAGATCATGGCAGGGAAAAGATGGATCACCCTCGTGCAGGACCTTTGAAAGACACTCTCCCTAAATCACTGTGGTCTGAGGGTCCCACGGACGTGGGTCTCACTGATTGTAACCCAATCTCTTTTACCATTCAATCTGTGCCACCTTTTTGGCTTAGGCAGTATCCACACAAACCAGAGGAAGGGATAGCAGTGACAACTGATGATTTGATAACATCAGGGGTCCAGGGGCCCTCACAGTCACCCTGGAACACTCCCATTTTACCTGTAGAGAAAGCAGGCACAGAAAAGTACCTTATGGCGCATGATTTGAGGACCGTTAACTCCATTCTCACCACACCCACCATCCCTAACCCTTAGCTTTGAACAATGTGGCCCCAAATCACAAATGGTTCACTTGTATTGATTTGGCTAATATCTTCTTTTGCCTATGTGGATGACCTTTTGTTGGCAGCACCAACACCATCTCAATGCTTACAAGCTACAATGTGCATTCTCGCCAGACTGTCATAGAAAGGCTTTAAGGTCAGTAAAGAGAAACTCCAACTGGTCCGAACACAAGTTTCCTTTTTAGGACGCACGCTATCACAACAGGGGGCAGGCTTATCATCAGCTCACAGATATCTCTTAGATATGCTCTTAGCAGAAAAAGGGGGAGTTTGTGCTATGTTTGGGGACATGTGTTCAACTTTCATTCCCAATAACACTGCCCCTGATGGTTCTGTGACAAAAGCTCTAGAGGGATTAAAAACCCTCTCAAAAACAATGCATGAGCATTCCGGTGTGGACAATCCCATGGAGGAGTGGATGACTTCGATGTTTGGACAATGGAAGGGGTTGATAATGTCAATTATGTTATCTTTGGCTACCTTTATGGCTGTTTTGGTTACGTGTGGATGTTGCTGTATACCTTGTATTAGGGCATTGATCCAGCGCGTAATCACCACAGCAGTTGAGAAGAGAGACCTTGATCACAGGCATATGATGCCTCTATTGGGATCTCCTGAGGTGGATGGTCTCGAGCTGGATCAACTCCAAGATGATGGGTGATCTCTTAGAAGAGATCAAAAGGGGGAATTTTGAGAAGGGTACATGATGCACTCTTTATGCAACTCTGTATGCAACCTTATCCCATTATTGCATGTTACTAACACAACTTCTCCCCTTTCTGGTAGTCTTGTGCTTTCTCGTCCCTCTCCTCTCTCCTCCTATCACTTCCTGCAGGTTTTCTGGCTCTGGAGCTGTGGAGTCTGGATCTGTGGCTGCGGGTCACCTGCTGCCCCCGTGTTCCTGCTCGACACCCTCTACTGCAACGACTATTGTTGCTAGTCTTATTGTTATTATTGTTATTATAATCATTAACATTACGATGGTTACCATTAACACTATTATAAATATCTGTACCATTTTTCATTTAGTTTATAGCAACATTACCTTCGCTGTCTGTACCTCTGTGTGTATATTGTGTAGGCTGCCTCCCTCCCCTCTCTCTCTCCCTACATCCCTCTCTCTCTCTCTACATCCCTCTCTCTCTCTCTACATCCCCCTCTCTCTCTCTCTCTCTCTCTCTCTTTCTCTCTCTTTCTCTCTCTCTCTCTCTTTCTCTCTCTCTTTCTCTCTCTCTCTCACCCCAACCGGTCGAGGCAGATGGCCGCCCACCCTGAGCCATGGTTCTGCTCGAGGTTTCTGCCTCTTAAAAGGAAGTTTTTCCTTGCCTCTGTCGCCTAGTGCTTGCTCTTGGTGGGAACTGTTGGGCTTCTGTAAATATCATCACAGAGTACGGTCTAGACCTGCTCTTTTATGAAAAGCGCTGTGAGATAACTGTTGTTGTGATTTGGCGCTATATAAATAAAATTGAATTGAATTGAATTGAATTTATATCGTATGTAACTTGTGTTGCAATACTTAGTTTGTGAGGCTTAGATAAGAGGAAGTTGTGTTGACACAAACAGATATATATCTGCAATTGCTTTTGTTTTGGTAATAAAGGTCTCGAAACTTAAGGCACTGTCTCATCTGATCTCTTCTCATCAACAGACCCGGTGAAGTCGGCGTACTATAACAGTATTCAAAG
The DNA here is from genome assembly GCF_021292245.1 of Micropterus dolomieu. Taxonomy (NCBI): domain Eukaryota; kingdom Metazoa; phylum Chordata; class Actinopteri; order Centrarchiformes; family Centrarchidae; genus Micropterus; species Micropterus dolomieu. Next base: position 5,405,082 of record NC_060161.1, read on the forward strand.
CACAAAGCATCACACTGTATGTAGAACTCATGCCACACTGCTCTCATTAAAGTGATGAATGATCTAATACTTACTGCTGATACTGGTTATTGTTAGATTTTAGTCCGACGATTCTAGCTCAGCTTTTGACGCTGTTGATCATTCTAATTTATTGGAGCACCCTGAAAAGTGGGTTAGCATCAAGAACACTGCTCCAGATTGGTTTAAGTCCTATTTACCCAACAGAACGTTCTTCATAGTTATGGATAATGCCACCTATTCTTTGGCCCCTGTAACCTGTGGTGATCAAGAAGGCTCCCTCAGACCCTCAGTTGGTCTGTTTATATATGCTGCCATTAGGTCACATTATACAGAAACACAAAATAAAATACCATTGTTATGCTGATGACACACAACTGTACATCCCATTAAATGGAACATACTGTAGATAATCTTCTCTGCTCTATGGGTAAAATAAAGTGCAGAATGTCCCCAAACCATCTTCAATAAATGAAAATAAATCTAATATCTTTTTCTGTCTAGAGAAACATCTTGGATCCGTGTCTGCAAGTATCACAGCTTCAGCCAGAAAGCTGTTTCTAATATTGGACAGAACTTTCCTTTGAAAAACATCAAACATGTTGTAACTTGTTATCAACTGAGAAACACCACAAAAATCTGATCTTTTCTCTCATGGCCTAAACTCGAGCAGGTCATCCATGTGTTTACTTCTTCCAGGTAAGATTTTTGTAATTCACTTTTTGCAGGGTTAAACACAAAACTTCTGCGGGTACATAATGCAGCTTTTAACAAACACTAGAAGACAAGCTCACATCAGTCCTGTTTTAGCCTCACTCCACTGGGTACCTGTAAGTTTTAGGATTGATTTTAGTGATCACTTTGAAGGGACTACATGGTTCTGCTCCCCTTTGAAACAGTACGCAACCTCAGGTCCTCGGGCAGGGCTCTGTTTGCTGTTCCTAAGGGCACTTTTACACCTGCAGTTCGGTTCATTTGGACCAAGTGAAAAAAATGATCATGCATCATCAGGACCCACGTGGGGAAATCAAACTCCGGTGACTGACTTTGGTATGATACTCTTTATTTTTAACTATGTATGTAACTCTGATACAAGTGCTGTATAAATAAAGATTATTATTATAATATATCCTGCCCCATGCTAACAAGAAAATCAGTGTTATTCACTTCACCTGTCAGTGTTCATAAGGATGTAGCTGATCAGTATATGTGTCCTCTGAATGGAACTGAAATTACTTAATCCTGAATTAAGGTTTTGAACTGTGTTCACTGTGCAGCTGATCAGGTCATTACTTTAAGCTTTTAGCAGTTCATCTTCCAGAAATGCAGTTTGTAGTTTCCAAAGTTTCCCCTGCAGAAAGCCAAGGTATTTAAAGAAGCAGTCTGACAGTTTGGGAAATCTGCTTGTTCTTGTTGGATCTCAGCTAATAATGAGCTAAAGGTTAAAAAGGGGAAACATACAGTAGACTTTACTAACTTCTACTGAAACATGTTGGTCTGATCTGTTGTGACTGTCCCTGTCACACTGACATAAACTGTGGTTTAAGATTTTATCCAGATTGCCAAGCACACAGCTGCTGCAAAACAGCTGCTCTGAATCCCATCCTAAACAGCAGCATGCCTACCACTAAAACAGCAGAAATTACACTTAAAAAGTACAAAGTGCTAGAGACGTGTAGAGATGCTCTCCCTGTGTTAAACATCCAAACAACAGTCCAAATAAAGATTTAGGAAGAAGACAGCGAGGCGGCTAGAATGAGCTCAGTTCATCTAAAATAATATCTGCTTTGCTTCTGGGATTAAAGGAGAATAATGACACACATCAACTTCCAGCTCCAAACTAATAAAACACATTTTATTTCCATGTGTTGAAGCCATCACAGTGAACCAGAGCAAGTTGACCAAAACATTTCCCAGCAGCCACTTCTCCCACAGCAGAGTCCAAACAGTGCTTCCTGTTCTCTACAGTTAGGTGTCTTATTGGAAATGGTCTCAGTAGATGACAGGATCTGTCTCGTCTCTATCCTTTCTATTGGCCTCCATTTCTCCTCCTGTTTCCTCCCCTTTCTCTCTCTCCCTCTTTCTCTGCCTACATGAAGCTGACTGTGGAAATGTTGTCATCATTCATACTGATGAACTGCTGATATCATTGCTGTCCATTCTGCAGCAACACACAGAGGCCAAAAGCTTGTCTATGAACCCTTTCCTCATGAGGACATACAGACACAAGTCTGCAAGAGGACTCAGCCTGAGGAAGATGAGAGACAGACTGTTAAGGGTCGGGACATACTTTCTGTGTAGGATCAAAATGATGCTGGGCAGGAACAGCAGCGTGTAAATAAGCAGCACCAGAACCAAAATCCCCACAATTCGTCGTTTTCCATCAGAGGGGACCGAGATGGAAGCAGACAGAGCTTTGAGCGTCCCAACCAGGGAGAAGATTAACAGTGGGAAGGGAAGGAGGAGGAGGACGGCGAGTATGTTTGGATTCACACTATAAAACCAAGAAATGACCAAAAAGGGAGGAGTAAGGACCCAGACCAGGACACAGACCACCACAGAGGTCTTGATGGTTCGTCTGCAGCGGTACCACAGTGGGTGGGCGATGACCAAATACCTGTAATACAAGATGGACACAAAGTCTTTGAGGAGCTTCAGAGTTATAAACTAATATAATGTTCAGACAGAAGGAGCTCCACACATACTGGATAGACAGATAGATACCTTTCCAGGGCGATGCAGACCATGAAGAAAACACTGGCCAATAAGGCAGAGTAGTAAATATAAATGAACATCTCAGATATCGTTCCACAAACATTTGGTGCCACCTTAACAATCATGTAGCAGAGCTGAAGGATGTCAGTAATGAGAAGGTTGATGACGTAGATGGGAGCAACTTGATCACTTCTCACCTGCAGGAAAACATTGGTAAAAGTCAACAAGCAGTTGGAAACATGTTGTGAAGTCCACCTCCTCCCAAATCTGTCATCTTGCTCTGCCCAGCAGCTGCACTCAGAGCCATTTCTGACTTTTTCATCCAACAGAAATCTCAGATATGACCCACTGGCCAATCAGTGCAGGAACAAGACTAAGGGCCAGATTTCCTGCAGCTTCTGCAGCAGTTTTTCAGCCACAGATATGAAGCGTTCTGGCTCAAACACATGAGCTGGATTTATCCAGACAGACGCACCAAACGTGGCTACTGATACAATGAACATTAACTCGTGAAAATCAAAACACAACGCTAAAATTAATTATTTTTGTTCATGAAGTCACCTGTCTGTTATTAGGAAAATCACATCTGTGGATCTGTAGGTAAGTCATGACCTTTTACCTAATTATTATATTTATTTTATTCATGTCATCACTGCAGTGTCACATCTGTCTGCATAACGCGCACGTCAGGTCTCTCCGCCGTGGCTGCCAGAAGCTTCACTTTCCCTGTCCTCGCGACTGTAACTTCCTTTTTTTTTTCTTTTTTTTTCCAACCTGTCCTGCCCAGCAGCCTGGTATAGAGTATGATGACCTGGATACCATATTGTGCCAGACAGATTTTACTTTAACAAGAGAGTATTAAAATACTCCTTTGTCTGTTTTATTATTTATTTAATTATGTATTGATTTGTCAGCGGGCCGGACAGGGGGGCAGACACGGGGATGGGGGGGCACAAACAGACAGCACAGAGAAAGGACAACACCTGTAAGAGAAGGAGGATGGAAGGTGGGGACAACAGGGAAAAGCTGTGGGAAACACCAATTGCAGAAAACAACGAAACCTGCAATAGAACAGAGAGGGGGGCTTGGGGAGGAGAAAAACAACAACAAACACAAACAAAAACAAACAATAAAAATAATAATAATAGTAAAAGACAACCAGCCGAACAGCAGCAATAAACAGCTGACATAGTAAGACAACTAAGAGAAAAATTAAAACAAGAAACAGTCCAGCACACTAAATAAGCAACACAGCACAACCACGAGAGCTGGAATAATAATTAATTTAAATAAGTAACTGAAAGAAAAGCATCAGGAATAATTCTACCAGGGACAACCTACATTTGTTTGTGTCTATGTGCGAGACTGTGTGTGTCTGTATGCGTGTGGGTGAATGTGGCCTGTTAAAGAATGTAGTTGTTAGTGAGAGACGCCACGACTGTAACAGGCAGGCAAGAACCCAAGTAGCCAATAGGGGTGGGAGAAAGAAAAAGAATAAAATCAATAAAAAAAAAACAAAGACTCCCAGATGCACTGCGATGCAAACGCAGAAGACCCCGACCCAAATGCCAGTTGACAACGTGATGCCGACTGAACGCAAAAAGCGTAACTTCCACTAACCACAAGAAAACAAAAAGGGGAAAAGAGCACGAGTGTTACTTTGTGGCTGTAACAACGCTGTTGACACAATGTCCAGATAACCTGCAGCCCCTGCTGGAGCAGGAGAACCCTACAGCGATCAGTATTTAATGTTTAATTAGACTATAATCAAAACTCATGTTAGGTCTAATTTTCGGGACAACTGCTCGTAATTCGGTACTGTCCCGGATTTTTCGGGACGTCTGGTCACCCTATTTAAGGCTGGTGTGTGTCGCATTGAACATTGTGTCGTGGGAGTTGTGTGTGGCGTCGCTATGACGACCTGCTACGTACTATCTCTGGGTTCTACCTGCAATGGAAAACGGAGCAGGGCCGAGTAGAGTCGAGTCTATCGATTTGCACTATGGTAGCATTTTTCGGCAGGGCAGCAGAGATCGTCAGAACACCGGCAACAGTTCAACGTTTAGTCCTGATGGTAAGATGTGGAACAACAATGTTGTGGACTTGTGAGTAACTTCTACCATCTGCTAGGTTACGGTCGCAGTCTGAAGCAGCTTTGATTTGGATCACACTACCTTGTTTCTTACAACCCGCCCTTCTCTGCTTCTGATTGGCTAGTAGTCCTTACCTGGGAACTGCGCATGTGCAACTACCAACAAAGATTTTCTACAAGTAAGATGCATCACTCTGTAGCTCAAGAGCGGAGCGTACAACACACAGGGTATAAAGAGTAGCTGCAGCTATGTGCAGAATGAGGGAAATATGCTGTTTTTTGAAAATTAAATCATGTAAACCTGTTCTGGTACAACCCCTAAATAAGATTACGAACCTGAAAATGAGCAGAATACCACATCTTTAAGCTCAACAGTTTAAGAGAGGGCTGGAATGGAGCCACACATGGAAACTGCATGTGTTTAGGGTCCAATCAGCTTCATGGACATTTGAATTCTGGAGTCAATTATTCCTGTCAGGTTATAGATCATTCCAAGCCTTTGTCCCAGCCCCCTGACACCTAGCCCCCAAACCACATCCAGATCCTTTACAGACAGACTGTAGGACAGACACACCACACAGACAGGAAATAAATAACTCTCAGTCAGAATGTACATACCATAGAATAAAGAGCATAGATGGCCACCAGGGTCAGAGGAAGGCCGACAGCAACGACTATGTATGTGACCACATCTCTGATGAAATAAAGTTCATCAAGCTCATTGTTATTCTGGTAGTTGGAGATGATGTTGCTGTAATTCTGGTCGGCGGTGGTGTCGTTGTAATCGTAGCTTTGGTCCTGTGAGCTGCTGTTAATGTAGAGACCTTCCATTCTTCAGAGTGAAACCTGTTTGAGAGATCAGGTTATTAAAGGGAGCAGGTTTTTAATATCTACCCAACATTATTCAGTGACATCACTAAAGCTGTGAGGTGAAGTTCACACAAACACAGTGTCCCTATAGTTTACCCACAATCATATCAAATCACAAACTGCTGTCTTTCAGTTTCGATCATCATTCCTCAACATTTCTTACGTTTAACTTTTATTTAATCAAATACGAAAAGAAGAACAAATATCTGTACATGCTGATGTGAGGTCATTACTGCAGCCACAGAACATCGTCCAGCTGTTTCAGTAACTTAATGTTTAATGTTAATGCTCATTGGTTTAGGACATCCTGCCTGTCTCCTGTACTCGATGCCCAGGGCTGGACTGGTAATGTGGTATAACGGGCAAAAGCCCGGTGGGCCGACGCACCTTTGGGGCCGGTGTAACGTGAATTAGCTGCAGTACCCTGCGTAGAGCAGGCGCAGGCACTTGATGGAGTAAGGAGAGCCGTGGCCACTGCCAGTCTATGGTGATAACAAGAGACAAAGTGACAGGCCCGAGGGAGAGAGAGAGCAGGAGTGGAGGTGAAGCAGTAAGCATGGAGCAGCTCAGCCTGTAGGGAGGGTCATTTACACTGGGGACGCTGGGGACATGTAGGCTACCCACCACTATTTGAAAGCATTTGTTAAATGTTCTAAAAATAGCTTGAACCAAGAAATGTTACTTAACAAATATATGAAGGTTTATTTGCACAGCAAGCCTGTAATGCAGTGGAAGTATAGAAGTAACTTAGGCTAAAAACAATAAGAAGCTACAGATTACTGTATTATATTCTATTATATTTTTATATTCTGAATTGTCACCTGCCACCTGAATTTTGTGCTTCCCTGGGGCAGAAAATTTCTCCAGAATGCAGGAAATTAAGTGTTTAATGCTCAAAATCTTCTTTTTTTCCCCTAAATAGTCGGCTTATTAAAATATATTCTTGTCTTGTTGTCATGGCCCCAATCTTGCACAATGTTACGACTCATGGGCTAAGTGTTTCATCACATCCTTAAATGGAAGGATGGTGTGTTGGTGAGGGGTGTCCGACCAATTTTAGCGGGCCGCCTGGACCAACATCCCAGGGCCGATCGTTTGTCCCAGTCCAGCCCTGTCGATGCCCCAGCACTTGTTGAACACCCCTCTGCCCTCTGAGTTTGGATCAGGAGGTTTACATGATGATTAATCCACTTGACAGGGGACAGACTGTGCACTCTTCCTTGTTGGTGTTTGTTCTGACATTATTTCTGGAACAAACACTTGTTGCATATTGTTGGGATCACAGGGACCTCACAGAGGAAGCTGTTCATTTGCGATCATAACAGAACGTTTATCTTTTCGTCGATAAACTCAGATTCCTGAACTCAGCTCTCAGCTACGATTGGCCGGTGACCTGTGACCTATGATGTCACATCATTAATAAAAACTCCAACGCAGCGTCGGTGTCTTCGCTTCTCTTCTGGATGTGACGGCTGAAGCCGCCAACCTGACGGCGCAGCGGCCTCCCAGCGTGGCCTGCTTGGAGCAGAACATAAAGTCCTGCTATAGATCCCTGCCACCAGCTGAGTTAGCCAAGCCGCTAACTCTGAGGAGAACAGACGAAGGGCCAGACCCTCTCATCTGTACGATCCAAACACGACACAGCAAAAGACTGAACGGACCTGCCGGCTAACAACTAGCAAGACAACCAAATGTCTTCCTCTACGGATCCCCCAGGATTCTCAAAGTTAAATTTAAGACCTTTTAAATAACACTTAGGATGAAATTTAATAATGGAATAATGGAAAATCTGTATGAATTTTAAGCTCAATAAAATTATTACGAAGATAGTCTTTTTGGGTTGTGTTTGTACTTTGATAAGATAAAATGAATCAAGGACGTCACTTTGTGTTGAAAAGTGGTGGGACATAAGGGTTCAGATTAGGGGTGTGACGACACACTTAGCTCACATGCACGATTCACAACATTGGGTTCACGAGAACAAGACAAAAAGATATTTTAACAGTATTTGATGAAATATTCAATGCTGAAATATATTTAAATGGGGGTCCCTTAGAAAATTTTGAGCATTAAACACTTAATCTCCTGCATTCTAGAGACATTTTCTGCACCAATTTATGGTAGAATTGTCTTTATTTAAATAAAGTCTTTCTGATTTTTTTTAGCTTAAACTTTTTTGAACAATGCACATTTGTTTCTTTCATCTTTAAATTGCGTTGCATGTTTTCTTATTGTGCAAATAAACCTTTCTTAAAGTATTTTCTTGTTGCAAGCTATTTTTCAAGAACATACTTTAACAAATGCTTTAAAAAAAGTGATGGAGACATGTCCCCAGTGTCCACAGTGTAAATAACACCTGTTGGAGCTATATTTTTATTTTTGTTTATTTTGGGCTTAAGTTAATTTATAGCCTAATTTATTTCTTTTCTTTTCTTGTTAAAGTTAATTTGGTTTATTTTGTATTTATGCTTTACTTGTATTGTCGTTTGTTGGTCACATGGTGTTATGTTCATTTGCATAAGTAGGTCAAGGTGGGAGGTACTTCAGGCACGAGGGCATATGGTTTTTTACCAGCGTGAGAGAGGCAGCAGAAATGTCTGTGAGCTTGCTTATGTGTGTGAATAAACCTCCTCAAACTCAATCTTGTTATGGACATTACTTTGCTTTGGAACCTCTGAACCTGCGTAAAGCCTAACCATGACGTAGCCTCAAGTGGCCATTTGAGAAGTTTGTTATTATTTGTTTAAGTTTATGGACAAATAGCCACTACATTAAGTAAAAAACCTGCCCTGGATATATTGTTGGTTTGCGTGGATACTGGACTTGTCGTTTGCTGGATTAACGTTTCGAAAGTGGATTACTCACCTGGATGTGGGAGACAAACAAAGGAAAGGGCCTAGGAGTGACGGAGGCAGGGGGCTGGATACAGTGCAAACATCGAGTAATACGACAGTGTAAAATTTCCCGGGACTCCGTACTGGATAACGGTGAAGCTACTGGAGCGCTGGAGCTGCACTACGGAGTGGAGGATATTATTTGCTGCAATTTGAATTCGCAAAGGCCCAAAGCCTTCACAGGTGACGCACACAGCCGCGCGCAACAACAGCTACTGCGTGCATTCAATTCCATGTACGAAGGCAACCACCGCAACAAACAAAGTTCCACAAGGTATGTGCTTTATTCAATCTTTGCAATCAACTGTGTGTGTACATGACCGACATCAACAAAGGGTAAAATGTCTGACGTTGCATCTAAAGCCACAAGTGACACGGCGCTTCCTACAAGAAGACGCACAAGTTTTACTGCTAAAGGAATGATGTTTTTTATGCAAACGTGTCAGGAAAAGAGATCGGTGCAATGCAGACGAGCCAAATCGTACATGAATTAGATGGATAAGTTGATGCATTCTGCAGACAATATTGATGCAGTCAAGTCTCAAATAATATTATGTGTTGATGAGGCAAAACAACATCATTTGTCATTTGTGTCACTGGACATACCTCAGGACGAGAAGGAGAAACAAGATAAATATTTTGAACAAAAGGAAAAGTGTTTTTCAAGCTTTATTGATGACGTCAAAGGTTGGTTATCAAACACAGGCCATTCATATGAACTTCCAATTAAACCACCTGATAATCCAACTGATATTGGGCCTATATTGGTTCTGAAACGCGTTCAAAGGCTGGTTCTAAACTGTCAAAGACTTCATCCAGTGCATCTGCAAAAATATTAGTGCAAGCAGAAAGAGCAGCGTTACAGGAATGCATGGCTGCTCTAAAACAAAGGCATATTTTGGAGGATCAGGAGGAACAAATACGACTTGAACAAGAGGACTTTCGGAAGAAACGGGAACATTTAAGGAGAGAAAAGGAACAACTTGCTCTGGAGGCAGAATTAAAGGTGACAAATGCAAAATTGGAGGTTCTGGAAGTAAGCTCAAAGTGTGGCTCTAAAGTGTCAAGATGTGCATCTCAAACATCAGATGGCATGAATTCTTACTTGAAAAGGTCAGAAACTCAAGGGACATATGAACTAAATCCGAATGCTGAACGCTATGTGCCCACCAATAAAAGCTCTGAACCTACCTCCAGTCGCTTGTTAAATTCTGTCCCTGTTGGTGTTCAACCCAAACATGTTGTAAAACAACTACCCATACCTAATGTCATTCCTGTGTTTCAAAGCCAAGATACACAATCACCGGGTTTGCAAGATGTTTGTGACGATAATCCATCCATCAATTCTCCGGACATTTTGAACATCATGCAGCGTTCAAATGAAATAACCGCGCTGTTGGTCCAACAAAACATGGACAAAATCAACAACTGGCCCTCAATAAAACCTGAGGATGTTAATGCTTTGCAGTCATTTGCTTTGTTCCTTCGAGGTTGCTCCAATATAGTACATCATATAAAGTATATGAAGGAGTTGGACATGCCAGCTAACCTCAGGACGATCCTAATGAAACTCCCATATAAGCTGAGGGAAAAGTGGAGAAATGTGGCATGTGACATATTGGAACAAACTGGAAGCAGAGCAGTGTTTGTTGATTTTGTGAATTTCATTGAAAAACAAGTCAAAATTGTTTCAGAACCTCTGTTTGGAAATATTAATGATGTTTCTCCAGCCAGCTATACAAAGCTATCCATGCAAGTTAAACAGAAAAGGAAAAGTGGTACATTTGCCACCAGCATTAATGCACCAAAGGATGGACATAAAGAAATGGAAAACTTGACAGCTCACAGTAACCAGCTCAAATGTATATTCTGCTATCTTACCAATCACACTCTGGAAAAATGCTTTCAGTTTAGAAGAAAGACACAACAGGACAAGATTCAGTTTCTAAAGGAGAAGGGCGTTTGTTTTGGGTGCTTGAAACATGGACACACAAGCAAAGACTGCAGGAGTCATTTGGATTGTGAAGTGTGTCACAGGAAGCACCCATCTGTCCTGCATGTGGAGAAGGAGGATACTACAAGGATAACCTCCAAAGAAACTTTGAGCACTGTATCCGGGAAGCAGCAGACGTATGGTCATATTGGGGCTGGTGAAGAGGATACTGCTGTTTTTTCCATTGTGGCTGTGCAGGTGAAAAGTCAGAAAAGTAATAAAGTTGTGCATACTTATGCTTTCCTGGATCCTGGGAGCTCTGGTACCTTCTGTACTACAAGTATGGCTGAAAGGCTGGGAGTATCAGGAAAAAACTGTAATGTAGTGTTAAGGACAATGGGGCAGACTAAAACCATTAACACTACTATAGTAACCGGTCTGGAGGTGTCTG
>NC_060161.1:5416154-5418158 GCF_021292245.1 Micropterus dolomieu
AGAGACCTTCCATTCTTCAGAGTGAAACCTGTTTGAGAGATCAGGTTATTAAAGGGAGCAGGTTTTTAATATCTACCTAACATTGTTCAGTGACATCACTAAAGCTGTGAGGTGAAGTTCACACAAACACAGTGTACCTATAGTTTACCCACAATCATATCAAATCACAAACTGCTGTCTTTCACTTTTTCAATTTGTTACATTTAACATTTATTTAGTCAAATAAGAACAACAAGTATGTTTAGAACTGATTGAGAAACACTAATTCATCTTATTTCACTGAAGTTTTTAAATGTTAACTGAGTCATTAACTGACTGTAACCTGTCTCCTTCTGAGGCTTTTCATCAACAATCACAAAATCCTGAAAAACATTACTATAACAATAGACAGAAGATGACGAAGAAGAAGAATTTGTACAAAGAAAAAGAAAAAAAAGCCTTTGTAAGCATGTTCTACATATCTGGACTCTAGATCAGTATTACTTTCTTATTTATAGGTTTAATTCTAAATTGTTCATGCTGTCTCATTTTCATTATTCTTTCTTTACCTCATTTTATTTAAATTAAATTTTATTTATATAGCGCCAAATCACAACAGTTATCTCAGAGCGCTTTTCATAAAAGAGCAGGTCTAGACCGTACTCTGTGATGTTATTTACAGAAACCCAACAGTTCCCACCGAATGAATTTAAAATACTAGTAATAGTATTTTAGAGATTAAAAAGCCCAAAGGAAATCAACCCTAACTGGTTTAACCTCAGTATTCTGTCCACCTACAGTCTAAAGCTGTCTGCTTGTTCATTTATCTGTTTAATTCGCTCTGCATAGAAGAAAAAAGGAATCTGACTAAATGTACCTGGAAAAGCTGCCAGACCACCTGAATGAGTTCCTCCACCAGAGCCCGATGTTTTGTCCTCTGCAGCCAAACCTCAAATATGGCCAGTGACAACATGCAGCAGGGTGCCGATGATATATTGCTGCTCTTCTGAGACAAGGGAGTGTCTTATCCATACATTCTCTCATGAGAGGCTCCTTCCTTTGGCATCTGTAACTCCTAAATCTGGGCAAGTTGGGTCAAGTCCACATACGAGCTGTGTTTCACAATATCTCACATCAACACAGAACGAACCTCATTTTAAACATCCAACAATGATCAATACCCAAGATATCTCCAAACACAGGACATCAAAATGTGCGATTCAAAGTAGGAGTAGAATATGTGATACATCTAATTAATGACACAACTATAACTTCTTTGAATGCAGCTTAAGGACTCACACATGTACAGGCTTGCCTGCCAAAGCAACAGGCTGATAATAATCTATATCTGCTCTTCTAAGTAAAATCAATCCATGTAATGACTGAAATGTTGGTAGGTAGATTGAAGATTAGAGATTCAGGCCATGGAACCAAAACCAGGTGAGGTCAAGGAGGGCCCAAGCCGAAGGGTAGAACCTAAAGGCAAAAAGACACACAAATACAGGTGCTGGTCATATTATTAGAATATCATCAAAAAGTTGATTTATTTCAGTAATTCCATTCAAAAAGTGAAACCTGTATAATGTATACATTCATTCCACACAGACTGATATTTTTCAAGTGTTCATTCCTTTTAATTTTGATGATTATAACTGACAACTAATGAAAACCCCAAAATCAGTAGCTCAGAAAATTAGAATATTGTGAAAAGGTTCAATATTGAAGACACCTGGTGCCACACTCTAATCAGCTAATTAACTCTAAACACCTGCAAAGGCCTTTAAATGGTCTCTCAGTTTAGTTCTGTAGGCTGCACAATCTTGGGGAAGACTGCTGACTTGACAGCTGTCCAAAAGACGACCATTGACACCTTGCACAAGGAGGGCAAGACACAAAAGGTCATTGCTAAAGAGGCTGGCTGTTCACAGAGCTCTGTGTCCAAGCACATTAATAGAGAGGCGAAGGGAAGGAAAAGATGTGGTAGAAAAAAGTGTACAAGCAATAAGGATAACCGCACCCTGGAGA
>NC_060161.1:5418258-5424921 GCF_021292245.1 Micropterus dolomieu
TTGCTCACACACATCACACAAAGTGTGAAACACTGGGGTCCAATATGGGCAACATCAACCTTTGCTTATGAATCCAATATGGGGACTCTATTGAAGTAGTTTCATGGAACACAGTATGTTCCTTCAGAAATAGCTAGAAAATTTCTGTTGTGGAGAGAATTACCAGAAAAGGCAAAGCATACTATCAAAAGTGCAAAGGTTCAATCATTTGTTGAAAAACTATATTTTAATAAGAGAAGAACAGAAAAATGTGAAGTACTAAATGAAAGTGTCATGGGTTTTGGGCATCCCCCTTTGCAAGAAAATATCACAGCTTCATATAGGCTTGCCATTACTCAGTTATGTGGAAATCTAAGTTACTGCTTCTGGTCCTGCAACCGTTTTTTGGTTGATGGAGTTCTGTATCACAGTCATAAGTATGACAGACTAAAGAAAAGATACAACAGTGCTGCATGCTTGAATGATGGAACATTGTGTTTAATTAATGACTTAGTCATTTTTAAACAAAAGTGTACACATCAAAGCCCTGCATCTTGTGCATGTACCAAACATTGCTGTGTTTTAGTTGAGGTACTTGCTCAATCCAGCAGACCTTTATGTAAACATTCATAAATAAATACTTTCATACATGAGGTAAAGAAGACTGGAAACTTCAGTGCCATCTGGCCTGATATGATAACAATGAAATGCATTGTTGTCGAAATAGTTGAGAAAATGTACATTATACCTTTGCCAAATCCATATGAACGGGACTAAACGAGTCATGAGTCATATTCAGTGTTGTAGCCAATGATTTATGTGGGCCTAGTACATAATGAGATGATGTTTTGTGATGATATTTTCAAAACTACTTTAACCAACTTTAAAACTAAATGTACTGTGAGTATATAATGAACTGGTAATGGTGTATGGCTCCTTTCACACCATGAACAAAATTGTCATTAAAATCGGCCAAATATTTATCTGTTTCTGTGTGGGTTAATAACACTACATAAAAGATTAGGTTCAGTTCCACCTCTGCACTAAGCACTTACTCTAAGCGATTCCACCCCAAAGCTGACCTGTTACCATGAACTTGACCATGTTAGTTTAAAAGATGGTGTGTAAAACATTTGCTGGAGTATTACCTCAAAGAAGCCCATTTCATGTGAAAATTATTTAATAAGGTTACAAGAGTAAACACAAGTACAAGCCAAGTACACTTAAACTTTCAGTATTCAGAAAGAATACTTTTCTTTAGTATATCTTGATCAAATGATTAAGTACAAGTATATGCCAAATATACTTAGACTTTTCTGTATACTTGTCAGTATAAGCCAAGTATACTTAAGTATAATTTTGTTAAGTATATATCTGAAAAGTATATTGAAAGTAGACTGAAAGCACACTCTTATTTTTAGTTTAAAACAAGTATTCTAATAGCACACTTGAATAAACTTATTTTTCGTAAGGGGAGGCCAAAAGCTTGTCTATGAACCCTTTCCTCATGAAGACATACAGGAACAAGTCTGCAAGAGGACTGAACCTAAGAAATGTTAGAGACAGAAGGATGAGTCTGAAGTCTACCAATCCGTCAGTGTATTCTTTCAAGAACCAAATGATGGTGGGCAGGAACAGCAGAGTGTAAATAAGCAGCACCAGAACCAAAATTCCCACAATTCGTCGTTTTTCATCAGAGGGGACCGAGATGGTAGCAGACAGGGCTTTGAGGGTCCCAACCAGGAAGAAGATTAACAGAGGGAAGGGAAGGAGGAAGAGGAGGGCGGCAAAGAGTATGTATGTGTCATCAGTGAAATAGACACAGACAGCACAGACACCAGAAAGGACCCAGACCAGGACACAGATCACCACAGAGGACTTGATGGTTCGTCTGAAGCGGTACCACAGCGGGTGGGCGATGACCAAATACCTGTAATACAAGATGGACACAAAGTCTTTGAGGAGCTTCAGAGTTATAAACTAAGATAATGTTCAGACACAGAAGGAGCTCCACACATACTGGATAGACAGACAGATACCTTTCCAGGGCGATGCAGACCATGAAGCAAATACTGGTAAACAGAGCAGAGAGGTAAATAAATAAGAAGATTATCTTTATATTCCAATCCACATTTGGTACCACCTCAACGATCATGTAGCAGAACTGAATCAGGTCAGAAATGAGAAGGTTGATGACGTAGATGGGAGCAACATGATCACTTCTCACCTGCAGGAAAACATTGGTAAAAGTCAACAAGCAGTTGGAAACATGTTGTGAAGTCCACCTCCTCCCAAATCTGTCATCTTGCTCTGCCCAGCAGCTGCAGTCAGAGCCATTTCTGACTTTTTCATCCAACAGAAATCTCAGATATGACCCACTGGCCAATCAGTGCAGGAACAAGACTAAGGGCCAGATTTCCTGCAGCTTCTGCAGCAGTTTTTCAGCCACAGATATGAAGCGTTCTGGCTCAAACACATGAGCTGGATTTATCCAGACTGGAGTTGCAGTTTGAGGCTCATGTTTGTGTTTGCAAGGTGAGAATCTCTCCTCCTTGAATCTGCATCTCAGGGAGGATCTCACAAATAAAATCAGGACAGAGATGGGACCAAACAGGAGAGACTACCCTAAAACATGGAGATTAGACTAAGGACTAAGACAGACCATAATGAGAAAATAGAGAAGTACACCGAGAAGGAAAACACTACACATGAACTAAAGCACAGGACCAAGAACTAAGATGAGCGATATGACAGTTGCAAAGAAAACTTAAAGCGAATGAGCATAAATAATAAACTAGACTACAAAACTCCAAACCATGACAATATCAAATAAACACAGGAAAAACAACAGCACAAAACCAAATCCTAACACCAGCTCGTTTGTAGTCCAGCCCTTCACTTCCTTTACTTGTGACGTCACAATGAAAACGCGTCATAAAGCTCGCCAAGCGGCTAGCTGGGTCAGACACGCCCTCAAACCAAGCTAGACTGAGCGGAGGACCTTTGGCCCGACTCACCTTTGTTTGGGTTTCCGTTTTAGAAATGTTGCACCTGTACCTGCTTCCAGGTACTTTCTTTTGTATCACCTCACCTCTGTCGAGGTTCCAAGCGAGCTGAGGGAAACTAATGTAACGTGAAAACAAATTTACTATTCACTGCATCATCATTGCTGCGCCAGACAGAGGCAACAGAAAGTTTTATATTTTACAGTTTTCGTATGTAATTTCATCACTAAATCCACTTCTGAGAAGTTTTGAGGTGAGAAATCAGCTGTGTAGATTTCGAATATTGACAGTTTCACGAGAAGTGATGGCGGAACAAAAATGTGCTTGAATATTTCGGAATTGAGGAGCTCCGCGAGTGGCTGCAGGGGAAGCCTGCTGTGACCCGCGGGAGGAGCGCGTGAGGCCGGCCAGCCGCCCAATCACAGAGCCCTCTGGTACGTTGAGTGTCAATCAACATTAACACACGTGAAAATCAAAACTCAACGCTAAAATTTATTCTTTTTGTTCATGAAGTCACCTGTCTGTTACTAGGAAAATCTGTGGATCTGAAGGTAAGTCATGATCTTTTACCTAATTATTATATTTATTTTATTCATGTCATCAGTGCAGTGTCACATCTGTCTGCGTAACGCGCGTGTCAGGTCTCTCCGCCGTGGCTGCCTGAAGCTTCACTTTCCCTGTCCTCGCAACTGTAACTTCCACTAACCACAAGAAAACAAAAAGGGGAAAAGAGCACGAGTGTTACTTTGTGGCTGTAACAACGCTGTTGACACAATGTCCAGATAACCTGCAGCCCCTGCTGGAGCAGGAGAACCCTACAACGATCAGTATTTAATGTTTAATTAGACTATAATCAAAACTCATGTTAGGTCTAATTTTTGGGACAAACAGGAAAGGGGTCGGGACAACTGCTCGTAATTCGGGACTGTCCCGGATTTTTCGGGACGTCTGGTCACCCTACTTAAGAGCTGGTGTGTGTCGCATTGAACATTACGTTGCAGCAGTTGTGTGTGGCGTCGCTATGACGACCTGCTACGTACTATCTCTGGGTTCTACCTGCAATGGAAAACAGAGCAGGGCCGAGTAGAGTCGAGTCTATCGATTTGCACTATGGTAGCATTTTTCGGCAGGCTAGCATAGATCGAAACACCGGCAACAGTTCAACGTTTAGTCCTGATGGTAAGATGTGGAACAACAATGTTGTGGACTTGTGAGTAACTTCTACCATCTGCTAGCTTACGGTCTCAGTCTGAAGCAGCTTTGATTTGGATCACACTACCTTGTTTCTTACGACCCGCCCTTCTCCGCATGTGCAACTCCCAACAAAGATTTTGTACAAGTAAGATACATCACTCTGTAGCTCAAGAGCAGAGCGTACAGCACACAGGGTGAAAAGAGGAGAAAATATGGTGGTTTTTGAAAATTAAACCATGTAAACCTGTTCTGGTACAACCCCTAAATAAGATTTTGAACCTGAAAATGAGCAGAATACCTCCTCTTTAACCTCAACAGTTTAAGAGAGGGCTGGAATGGAGCCACACATGGAAACTGCATGTGTTTAGGGTCCAATCAGCTTCATGGACATTTGAATTCTGGAGTCAATTATTCCTGTCAGGTTATAGATCATTCCAAGCCTTTGTCCCAGCCCCCTGACACCTAGCCCCCAAACCACATCCAGATCCTTTACAGACAGACAGATTGTAGGACAGACACACCACACAGACAGGAAATAAATAACTCTCAGTCAGAATGTACATACCATAGAATAAAGAGCATAGATGGCCACCAGGGTCAGAGGAAGGCCGACAGCAACGACTATGTATGTCACCACTTCTATTGGGTCAATATGGTATTTGAAGGTGGTGTTGCTGTAACCATAGCTTTGGTTCTGTGAGCTGCTGTTAAAGTAGAGACCTTCCATTCTTCAGAGTGAAACCTGTTTGAGAGATCAGGTTATTAAAGGGAGCAGGTTTTTAATATCTACCTAACATTGTTCAGTGACATCACTAAAGCTGTGAGGTGAAGTTCACACAAACACAGTGTACCTATAGTTTACCCACAATCATATCAAATCACAAACTGCTGTCTTTCACTTTTTCAGTTTGTTACATTTAACATTTATTTAGTCAAATAAGAACAACAAGTATGTTTAGAACTGATTGAGAAACACTGATTCATCTTATTTCACTGAATGTTTTAAATATTGAGTCATTAACTGACTGTAACCTGTCTCCTCCTGAGACTTTTCATCAACAATCATAAAATCCTGAAAGACATTACTATAACAATAGACATAATAATAATAATAATAATAATAATAATAATGATGATGGTGATAAGAATTTGTACAAAGATAAAGACACAAAATCCTTTGTAAGCATGTTCTACATATCTGGACTTATTTATAGGTTTAATGCTAAATTGTTCATGCTGTCTCTCATTTTCATTATTCTCTCTTTACCCCATTTTATTTAAATTAAATTAAATTTTATTTATGTAGCGCCAAATCACATCAACAGTTCTCTCAGAGCGCTTTTCATAAAAGAGCAGGTCTAGACCGTACTCTGTGATGATATTTACAGAAACCCAACAGTTCCCACCGAATGAATTTAAAATACTAGTAATAGTGTTTTAAGGTAAGAGAGTAAAAAAACAAAGGAAATCAACCCTAACTGGTTTAACCTCAGTATTCTGTCCACCTACAGTCACCTACACCTACTTGTTCATTTATCTGTTTAATTCGCTCTACATAGAAGAAAAAAGGAATCTGAATAAATGTACCTGGAAAAGCTGCCAGACCACCTGAATGAGTTCCTCCACCAGAGCCCGATGTTTTGTCCTCTGCAGCCAAACCTCAAACATGGCCAGTGACAACATGCAGCAGGGTGCCGATGATATATTGCTGCTCTTCTGAGACAAGGGAGTGTCTTATCCATACATTCTCTCATGAGAGGCTCCTTCCTTTGGCATCTGTAACTGCCAAATCTGGGCAAGTTGGGTCAAGTCCACATACGAGCTGTGTTTCATAATATCTCACATCAACACAGAACGAACCACATTGATCAATACCCAAGATATCTCCAAACACAGGACATCAAAATGTGCGATTCAAAGTAGGAGTAGAATATGTGATACATCTAATTAATGATACAACTATAACTTCTTTGAATGCAGCTTAAGGACTCACACAACAGGCTGATAATAATCTATATCTGCTCTTCTAAGTAAAATCAATCCATGTAATGCCTGAAATGTTGGCAGGTAGATTGAAGATTAGAGATTCAGGCCATGGAACCAAAACCAGGTGAGGTCAAGGAGGGCCCAAGCCGAAGGGTAGAACCAAAAAGCAAACAGACACACAAATATAGCACTTTACAATTTGTAGTCTGATACATTCAGCTTCCAGGTTGACACCTCTCCCTCCCAATATGGTTAATAAAAGGTCCCCAAATGCTAAAAAACTTTGGGTCGCCATCAAGACACAGTGTCATTTAACCATTTAAGGAGAGGAGGCGGATTTCCACTCCCTCAGGATAACCCTTTATTCAATAACCATATCAAACATGAGAGTTTGTTGTTGTTGGAAGGAGAGAAAACAAGTGGTTGGAACAGCCTAATATCACAGAGAGACTGTCAGGGATTAGCTGTCTATTGTATATGCAACTGTACACATTGAACA
>NC_060161.1:5424941-5437664 GCF_021292245.1 Micropterus dolomieu
CCTGACCTTAACCCTATAGAAAATCTATGGAGTATTGTGAAGAGGAAGATGCGATACGCCAGACCCAACAATGCAGAAGAGCTGAAGGCCACTATCAGAGCAACCTGGGCTCTCATAACACCTGAGCAGTGCCACAGACTGATCGACTCATGCCACGCCGCATTGCTGCAGTAATTCAGGCAAAAGGAGCCCCAACTAAGTAGTGAGTGCTGTACATGCTCATACTTTTCATGTTCATACTTTTCACAGTTGGCCAACATTTGTAAAAATCCTTTTTTTGTATTGGTCTTCAGTAATATTCTAATGTTCGGAGATACTGAATTTGGGATTTTCATTAGTTGTCAGTTTTAATCATCACAATTAAATTAAATAAACAGTTTGAAATATATCAGTCTGTGAGTAATGAATGAATATAATATCCAAGTTTCACTTTTTGAATGAAATTACTGAAATAAATCAACTTTTTGATGATATTCTAATTATATGACCAGCACCTGTATGGCACTTAACAATTTGTAGTCCGATACATTCAGCTTCCAGGTTGACACCTCTCCCTCCCAATATGTTTAATAAAAGGTCCCCAAGTGCTAAAAAACTTTGGGTTGCCATCAAGACACAGTGTCATTTAACCATTTAAGGAGAGGAGGCGGATTTCCACTCCCTCAGGATAACCCTTTATTCAATAACCATATCAAACATGAGAGTTTGTTGTTATGCTGGAAGGAGAGAAAACAAGTGGTTGGAACAGCCTAATATCACAGAGAGACTGTCAGGGATTAGCTGTCTATTGTATATGCAACTGTACACATTGAACATGTCATCCCAACAGTTCTTGAGCTTGGGACAGGCCCAGAAAAGATGTCCAAGTGACATCAGACTCTCACACTCAAGCTGCCTAAAAAGTGCTCATTGCTTACCTTATTAGGGATTACCAAACACCAATTGTAAGTCGCTTTGGATAAAAGACGACCTGTCTGTGGTCTCTGAATCACCTCCATCCACAGTAACATCCACTCCCACACGGCCACACACTTGTCAACTGCTCCATTAACTTCCTCAGCACTGCATCATCCACATTCAACATAACAGACTCAGCGCTACTCACATGTAGCACGCCGTTGACCTCACGATGCCGCCCACCGCTGTAACGCAAACAGCTTCACCAGGTCGTATCGCTCCCCGTGGCCCTTTTTGAGATTATTTCTTAAGTGGGTTTGTTGATGTAACAGGGAAAGGTATGAAGTAATTTCACTGATCCCAGTGTTTTCTGACCTTCTAGCTTTAGGTATTTCTCACATGTTGTTGTCCTTGTCAGGAAGACAACAATAGACTGATTAGTTAAAGACAGTAGCCCGGGCATCAGGCTAACAGATCTCATTGTTCTCTGGGAATCTTACAAGGTTGAGTCCTACAAGAATGTTTACAAGAACTCACTGGCTCCACAGATCAGAGTACAACTCATGAATAGCGAGAGATTCCAACGTGACGAAGCATTGGAGTCTAAACATCAGGTAGATTAGTTGTTCTAGGTGAAAGGTGACCTAGAGAAACCTACAGTCACTAGGGGGAAGACAGAAACATAAAAGGGATGAAAAGATGTTCTTCAGATTTGGTGTTGGCCTGTTGTATGCTGGCACTGTGTCTCCTCGGCCGGGCTCAATAAACCACGCTATGTTAAATCTTCATCAGTCTCCGAAACTTCTTCACACCTGAACCTTGCTCACAGTATTTCTTCAACACCCCTTGTGTCTGATTTATCCCATCTATATTCCCTATTTTTCTCATTCATGTCTCAGCAGGCTGCACACCCTACTCCTGCACCCCTCTATCCCAGCATCCTTTCTTCTTCCCTACCTGCCATCCATCCCGCCACAGCGTTCCTTTCTTTCCTGGGTTCAGACCTCGGTAACACTAGGCCTTTCTGTGTGAAGTTTGCATGTTCTGCCCGCTCTGGTTTCCTTCCACCATCAAACTGGTGCAAACAAACATGCATGCTAAAATTCGGCCAGAGTAATTGTTCTTTTTCTACCACAGGGTGACCATCCCTCCCCTCTTCGAGCCCTTCATCCTTTCCTTCCTGAACCTTCTCGCTAACCATACAAACTACCTTTCGTACCTCAATTCTTAGTCTGAGTTACTGAACTGGTTGTTAACGTAGAGATCCTTAATAGAAGACAGATCTTTCTTCGACCAGTGTGCAAAAACAGCATCTATCAAGCCAGGCTTAAAGCAGGGGTTTTGACCTATAGGAGCATACATAGATTGAGATAATAATCTTAAACACATTACATAAAATAAAGTGATCCTGCAGTTGTTTTATAGGTAGATTTGGTTTGGAATGAAAATGGCCGTTAAGGATGCAGCAGTAAGCCGTGCTGCCTTACAGGACTCAATCTCGGGCCATCTGGGATTGAAGGCGGTCCCCTATCTGGCCACAGTTGATGTGTGCTTCCAGAAAAACCCATTACAGGCTCAACAGACCCAGGCCACGTTCTGTAGGTGCGCCTTGGAGATTGGAGGGGACTTGTTAGCCCAGATAAAGAGTTTAGTGCTACACCTTATCCCAGTGATAGGAGGACTGACTCTAAGAGAGATGACCAAAGGCTCGAGAGCCAGGGCCAGAGCATGGGGGGGAGGCAGAAACCCTGTCTAGTCCCACGGTGCAGGGTTTGGAGCCTCTGGGTCTGGGGTGGGTCTGGGGTGGGTCTGCGCGCTGGGGGGGCTGGGCCCGTCCTGGGGATGGGCGGGGTTGTCGCTGACTCCGGGGTGCAGCCGGTGCTAGAGGGGCTCTTGCTATAAGCCCTGGGCTGGAGGGACCTGGCGTCCTCCTGCTTAGGGGGGTGGGGGACGGGACTGAATGAATGATGGGGCCAGTCAGGAATCTGGTCTTCTAGCCTCCCTATGACCTCCTTCACCTTTCCCCCTTTGGTCATGTCTCACAACATACACCCTTAGGACCCTGGGGGGCGGGCAGCCTGCAGGGCGTTTGGGGGGTGGGGCTGCTTTATTGCGGCCTCGCACTTCTTCCTCCCCCACTGCCCGCCCCTCAATTTTAATTACACATTAGACACAGAGGGCTTGGGGGGTGGGAGGGGCACGATGGGAGGCTCCACTACCTGACAGTTGTGGGGTGCCTGTGTCACAACTACCCTCCAATTTTAGTTGCACCTTAGTTACCACACACCTTATCTTTACTCCACCATACAACACTTCACAATCCATTTCATGCATCCAACACAAGACAACACATTTACAGAGGCAGGCAGAGGGGTGAAGGAGTGTGGGAGATTCTCATTGGCCTCGTGTCCTACCCCTGGAGCCCCGGGTGTCGGGGGTGCTGTGGGGGAGGCATTTCCTCGTTGGCTTGGAGGGACCTGTTTGCATCCCTGTTCTGCTTCATTGGCCTCGGATCCATGCTTCCCCATTTCTCTGTCGGCCAGTTGTTGGACCCCTCTGGATACTGAGGTATAGAGTTAGTTTTCGGGATGTGCAGTGTGGGTGCGGGGCAGGGCTGTGCTCTGGTTTGTTCTGGATTTGTGCCTGGAGTTCTCGGCCCTTGCCGGGTGGGTGGGTTGTTAGTGGCATGCAGCTGACCTAGTTGATTTTGCCTCGTTGCTGGTTTGGCTGGTGTTGCACGGCGGCCGGGGGGTGTGCTGGGCATGGGGGATGTCGGCTGGCGCCGGCGGCCTTAGTTTTTTCCGGCGGTTCCGACTTTTATTGGCGGGTGCACGGTGACCTGTGCGGCGCGTTTGCTGCCGGGCTGGGACTGTCGTGTTGTTCCATTTGCTCTCTCTCGTTTGCCCGTCCTCGCACGCGGGATTCGCGGGGGGCTGCTGGGCATGGGTGTCGCCGTGCTCGCGCAGTGTGCGCGTTGGGATCGTCACTTGTGCATTGGTGTTGATGATTACATGGCATTTGGGCCTTTTGGTTGTTTGCTGCGCGGCGGTGGGGTGCTGCTCTTCCGCGGGTTGCGCTTTTTGCGTTCCGTCGGCATTATGTTGTCAACTGGCATTTGGGTCGGGGTCTTCTGCGTTTGCATCGCGGTGCATCTGGGAGTCTGTTTTTTTTTTGATAGATTTATTCTTTTTCTTTTTCCCACCCCTATTGGCTACTGGGGTTCTTGCCTGCCTGTTGCTGGGGTAGGTGTGGCACAGTCGTGGTGTCCCACTCTCACTAACAACTACATTCTTTAACAGGCTTATGTGCACACACATGTACGTACACACACACACACACACACACACACACACACACACACATAGTCTCACACATAGACTCAAACAAATGTAGGTTGTCCCTGGTAGAATTATTCCTGATGCTTTTCTTTCAGTTACTTATTTAAATCAATTATTATTCCAACTCTCGTGGCTGTGCTGTGTTGCTTATTTAGTGTGCTGGACTGTTTCTTGTTTTCATTTTTCTCTTAGTGGTCTTACTATGTCAGCTGTTTATTGCTGCTGTTCGGCTGGTTGTCTTTTACTATTATTATTATTTTTTGTTGTTTTTCTCCTCCCCAAGCCCCCCTCTCTGTTCTATTGCAGGTTTCGTTGCTTTCTGCAATTGGTGTTTCCCACAGCTTTTCCCTGTTGTCCCCACCTTTCATCCCTCTTCTCTTACAGGTCTTGTCCTTTCTCTGTGCTGTCTGTTTGTGCCCCCCCATCCCCGTGTCTGCCCCCCTGTCCGGCCCGGTGACAAATCAATACATAATTAAATAAATAATAAAACAGACAAAGGAGTATATTAATACTCTCTTGTTAAAGTAAAATCTGTCTGGCACAATATGGTATCGAGGTCATTATACTCTATACCAGGCTGCTGGGCAGGACAGGGTTAAAAAAAAGAAAAAAAGAAAGCATTCTAAGTTTCTAAAGAAATGGCAGCAGAATGGGGTAGTTTAGTAGAGTACATTATGTTTAACATACGCCGGAACCTATCTGGAATGAAAACTATTTGGTTAGTGTCGATTAGTGTGCCAAAATGCTGGTTTGTTTAAACTTTTGCGATAATCTTCTGATCAGTGTTTAGCAAGCTCAAAAGGCGAGACGATGCATTAGTGTCATCCCTTTTTTTTTTTTTGGAGAAGACAATATGAGCACCAAACAAAATGGTTGAAAAATTCCATCTTTCACTCAGCAATTTACCATCCGAAGTAAAAGTGTGTGTGAGAGTATAAAATATTCAACCTGAGGACCCATGTTTGTGTCTGAGATAATGTGAAACCCTCAAATAATACAAAGACACTTTAACAAGAAAAAAACAACTATACTTACCAAAAACTCCAAAATACATTCTGGGACATGTGGAACAAATTAAGCACAAGCAAACCACATGGAGCCCCATTCAAAACTTCAGAATGTGGAGAAAACATTTTGAAGATCTTTATAAAGACATACTACCAAAAGCAACAAATTCAAATCACAAACTGATCAAAGACTCACCAAATTGGAAAGCATTAAAGACAACCAAAACCCACTTGATTTTCCAATATCAAGAATTAATCTCTAAACAAAAAAACAAACATGTGCCACTGACAGCATTTCAAATGAAACAATTAAAAACAGCACTTCTGAACAGCAGATGGCAGTGCTCAAATTATTAACACTGTTTTAATTTATTCTGTAGCATTTTAAACAGATATTTTAAATTTCATAAATAAACACAGTATCTTGAGTAAAAACGACACAGGCTTCCTTCCAAAGCGTTGCGCTACCGACCACATTTTTACCCCGCACACCCTCATTGAAAAACATGTACATCAAACAAAACACAGTAAAATAGTTGCCTGTTTTGTTGACTTTAAAAAGGCATTTGATTCAATTTGGTACGATGGACATGAGGTCAAGGACATGATCAAAAGGAGGCGTTCGGCAAGTAAATTCAGTCCTACACTATATGACATCTACATAAATCAATTAGCAGTGCAATTGGACCAATGTACAGCATTAAACTTTTTGATGCACGTCCTCAAGACTCCCTCCAATTCAAGGTTCTTCAAACCCAAGAGCTGAACCTGGAAGAGAGACATTTATACCAGCTAGTTCTGAAACTAAGAAATCCTGCAACATGTCACACACACCTTAAATACATATTTGGAACATTGGGAGGGAAAAAAAATAAAATAAAAACCACACACAATCTAAGTTGTTATCCGGGCCTGAACAGGCTCACTACAGACTAAGTAACCTGCAACTGAAACACGGACGCATAAAAAGTCCTGGTTACCTAAAGAAGACAGTGTATGTGAGCTCTGTACAACAGGTGACCAAAGCCTGCTTTAATAACAGAATCTTTCATTGCTCTTTAAAAGAATCAACAGCATTTAAACAGCCTAGAAAGGGAGGCGATGTATTCCACAGCCTGTATTCCACAGCTTGAAATGATCGATCACCTCTGGACTTAAAATGAGTGTGGGGAAGCTGAATCTGTGTGAACATAACAGCCAAAGCATCTCTGTTGTCTGTGCTATCCAGACCTCAGGGACAACGTCTCTGTGGGATGAAATGATGGACAGATAGCTGGATAAATAACAGGCTCTCTCAGCTCTCCTCACTCATTTGAGCATACATGTACCTGACGTATGTGTGTTGCTGTGAGTCCATCTGCAAATGAATGAACAAAATGCACAGAAAGACAAGTGCTTGTCTCGGGTCTTTACTTGAAAAACCAGAATGGCCATTATAGTTTTGGCCTTGTTGGCAGGATCACTTGATACTGTGCATGGCTGGAGTCTGGGACTCTAGACTTCAATCCTTCCAAACAAACTACGGATGAGACGTTGAGGGCCTAACGCCTGAGTGTCTGAGGTTTGCTCACCATGATCAACAACAACCTTGGCAACACTCGCTTTTTGGTGAGTTTTTCAAGTAGGGAAATGATTCTAGTCACCAACAGGGACAGACGTTTCAGCAGGGCAGGCCTGGGGCCACTGTGTGAATCGCTGAAGCTTTAGTGTTGAAGAACAACAGCCAAGGAATCACTGTCGGACAGTGGATGTCTTTAGGGTCCAGGACACATCAACAATAAAAAGAAAGGGAAAAAAGGGACAGAGTGAATCACAGGACTAACTCCATAAGAAAAGTAAAAAGGTTTTAAAAAGTGAATATATTGTAAATTGTTGAATGTTTATACTGCAGATGTATGACTGAATTGTGAATGAAAAATTGTATGACATCTGAAACCAGGCTTGTGTGAATGAAACTAACAGAACATGTGTGTGTTACGTGTAGCTGTGAGGCTACGCGGAGTATCAGAGTCTGGACCCAAACGCAGACACGGAAAACAGAATAGATGCAGTCGGTGAGATTTATTGGAACTAACAGGTGAAACTTACAAGTGTTTGTGGCAGTCCAAATACACACAGGGAGGAGCAACTGCAAACGAGTGGAGTCCTAAAAAGGTAACATCCAAAAAATGAAACAACTACTCCAAAAAGTGGGAACAGACAAGAGACATGGATCTGACTACTACAACGAACAAGCCCTGAGTGAAGGAAGCAAACCACTTAAATGCAGGTGAGGGAGAAACTAATCACACACAGGTGAAAACACTAGACAATCAGTAAGACCACAACCACAGGAAGTAAAACAAGACGACAATGGAGGAAGGCATCTACAAACTAAAACTGGAAATACTCAAAACACACACCCACCACACCAGTACAATGAAAGTGTGAATGATGAACAAAGCCTTATAAGAGCTTTTCCATGGTATAGGATAGAAAAGAGTTATTAGAGAAATTCACACTGCGGATCTGTAAAGAATCTTTTCCCAAGCAGACGGATTCAAGGTCCTTATAGCTGTAAGACAGTCCCAGCCTGCATCAGTACCACCAGCACCACAGACAGCAACACAACAGCTGTCAGTGCAAAATCTAGAGCAAGAAACAGGGAGTTAATGCCCTTTCTGAAGATCTACACTCAGTTTGACACCCTGGGAGACGCCACTGGAGAAGGACCTGATACTCTCACTCCCCCATCGAACAAAAAAGAACATTTTCCTCTGGTCTAAAACAGAGACGAGGAATTTGCCACATATAGGCAATAACTGACCTCTGTGGGAAAATAAAAGTCATTTTTCCCCTGAGAATGGACTTAAGGCAAAGTATCAGCTCAGTGAGACAGTAGCAGCATATCTAAACCACACAGCGGGCTCACAAAAACCAGGAGCAATGGGAGGAACAAAGCCTGTCCACAAAGGAGTCCACATGAGAGACTGAAGTCAGAGATAAGTTCACACATGACATGTATTTAAGTGCACGCCTGAACATGAACTGGAGACGATCATTCATGTTTTATTTCTTCTCGTTTAGATTACTGTAACAGAATTTTAACTTGTATGAATAATGTGATGGCAATTTCAAATAAACACCTGAGGCAAGCACACAAAAAAACTCATGGGAATCCATTTATTAATTTTACAATTGCTTTATTTCTTTACAGATCGAAACACAACAAACAACAAGACAATGATCATTTAAATCATTTCATTAGGCCCATTGTAGAATAACAGCGTTACGTATCCTGAAAGTTAGAAGCACATTCAGGATAATTGTTTTAGTAAGCCTGCGCTATGGGAATAACAAGCTCTCTGTCTAACACTCACAGACTGTGACTCACACACACTGACGTCGCTGCCAGAACTTCTTGTGAGTCATCCTTCTTCTGCTACGGGCCACTAAATGATCCATCATTCAGTTCAGTTGTCATAAAGGACTAACTATGGCTGTAGCAAGTATAGATCTAGACGGGATCACACAACATGCCAGGAGGAGAAAGGCTCCAATAATGATGAACAGAGATTTCAACATTTTACTAACAGTCTTCCATCCTCCTGCAGTCAGCCATCACTACATGTCCCCTCTTCCTGTAAGTCCTGGTTTTTCTCTTCGTGCAGCAGATCATTCAGATGTTAGATGAGTCATGTTGTCTGAGACATCTGAGACGTACTTACAACAATCTATTCCAATGAATCCAAGTTGCTCTTTCTGCCACCTTCACTGTTGTTTCTGTTGAGCAGTATCAGACGGCAGCTGTTCCACCTGCGAGCCTCCAGTTCTTTCTCCTGAAATCCTTCACCACAATCCTTTTCTGTTTCTGCCTTTGGGATGCAACTGCTGCTGCGTCCTGCTTAGATGCTGGAAATGCCTCTACCCATTTAGAAAACACAAATACCATGACGAGACAACATGTCCTTCCCCCATACGGTGTCAGTTCAATGAAATCCACCTGCAGATGATCAAAAGGGTTGTCTGGAGGTGGATGTGCCACCTGTGGAATCTGAATAGCCCTCCCCACATTGTTAGTTGCACAAGTTCTGCAACTTTGACAGAATATTTGGAGAACTTATAGAAACTCTTTGTGAACCGGCTGCTGTTTCCTTCCTGTGTCGTACTCCCTTCTGATACGTGGTCGTTACTGTCAACTGACGTGGAAATTGGATATTGCTGGTGAGGGACTGAGCAAATAATTGAGTTACAACAAACTGTTGTCTTTGAAGAATTTATTAATAAAAGAGAAGAAACAGAGAAGTACCACAACAGAAAATCAGCTGATCCAGAGACCTGGTGCCTAGGGCAGCATGGGGCGTCTGGCCCTGAGCAAAGGGATGATTATCATTTACACAGTCTAGGTTTCTAAGTTTTGGGGAACAGAGATCCTCTCCAGGCCTTGAATGAAAGAGTATCAAAGATCACAGGACAGGTGTGGTCAGACAGAGGTTGTAAAAGTGATCAATTAAATGATATAAATGATATAAAATCAATAACTAAAACAAGACTATAAAACAAAGATGAAGAAGATTATTTGCCATCGTGTTACCTCACCTTTCCTTGGATAACAACTAATCGTTTGGGAAGTGAAGATGCTAATTGTGCCAGTTTTGTAATTGGAATTTTTGTTATTTCCTGCTTGGTACAAAATTTCAGCTGCTGAACCGTCTGTGGTCGCAACTGTCTGATTCTCCTCTTAATGATGCGCCATACATTTTAAATAGGAGACAGATCTGGACTGGCAGCAGGCCTTAAAAGAACACGCAATCTGTGTGTACGAAGCCACGTTGTTGTAGCCCGTGCAGAATGAGGCCTGGCATTGTCCTGCTGAAATAAGCATGGATGTCCTGGAAAGAAACGTCGACTTGATGGCAACATATGTCTCTCTAAAATCCCAATTTATGCCTCTGTGTCAGTAGTACCTTCACACACATACAGCTCACCCATGCCATTGGCACTGATGCACCCCCATACCAATGGAGGACTGATCCTGACAAATTCAGAAATAAATAAATACTCAAAAAATAAATAAGCCTCCGATTAAATGCACAAAATATAAAGTAGATAAATAAGTGTAGGCAGTAATTAAATTATACAAGGAGACATAAATCTCTTTTAATTAGCTTCTTTACTTAGTCACCTTTGTAATAATTACCTTATTTATTTATTGTCCGTTATAATCTTCAACTTTATTTATTAGTTACTTCTTTTTAAAATGTATTTATTTATGTGTGTTTTAATATTTTTGTATTTTTTGTTCTTGCTTTGCATTTCTACCCTGTTTATTTCCACAATGGTTATATATTTCTGCCTCCAATTTTTACATTTCTTTGTGCATTTCTGCCTCATTACACAAATGAGGAGGGGCTGTGTCTCCAAAAATACCACCCAGTACCTTTCACTGAAATTTTGCCACAAAGGTGGGGCGCTCCAATGCATCCTTACTTGCAAAGCCTAAATCGGTTGATAGTTGTTTGTGGGCTCTTTTCTGTGGATTGCTATGGACTTGAGGGATAAATGGCTTGCGAAAAGGATTACATGGTCTAATATTACTGAATATGATTATGAGATTCTATGTTGTGAAAGATGCTATATGCTGTTGCTTAATGAGCTACATGTATTGATGTATGTGTCGTTGATCTGAGGTTGCTTAATATACTTTCAGGTGAAATAAGTATGCATTTTCTTTTTTGGGTTTATTTAAAGGTTTTTCACCTAATGGCATATAACTGACGATGAATTGCACTGATGGGTACTCAAGATAAAAAAATGAACTGAATCTGCAAGAAGAAAAAATGATTAAATGACACAGCTGTTCAGTCACTGAGTGGAATCCAGTTCAAAAATCTTTGAGTAGACATTTTCTCTTTCAAGTGGGGAAGCTGCACATTTCTAAAAGGATAACTTGACAATAACAGCTGATGTTTCAGTCCTGTATCTGGCTAGTTTCTTGCTGTAATTCATAGTATATCTGTGAAGAATTAGTATGAAGCTAATTTACTCTAGAGCTCTGCGGTGAAGACAAGTGTGATGTTGACCTCATTAATAAACTAAATGTGACAGGAACACGTTCCTCAGTGAGGAAGATGAGAACATGTCCTGAAACTGTCCTCTGTTCATTTACCTGTCAGTCCAGTCTGATGAGCAGCATGAAGCAGCCCTGAATCACTAACTTACCTCAACACACGGTTAAAGACATAGAGAGCTACAACCAGCATCAACCATCCAGTATGCTAAAAAGGAAAACCCACTGTTCAGAGTGTGAAAGCTGTTAGATGACAGCCTCAAAGTGCTGCAGAGTTTGTTCATCTGTCAGTTACCAGATGGTGTCTGTGGTCCCCTGCAGCAGCTTCTTGTTTTACTGTCGGCTTCTCAAACGTCTGACAGATGAAAGCAAGTAGAGTTAATCATCATAACTGTGTTCACTGTGCAGCTGATCAAGTCATTACTTTAAGCTTTTAGCAGTTTATCTTCCAGAAATGCAGTTTGTAGTTTCCAAAGTGTCCCCTGCAGAAAGCCAAGGTATTTAAAGAAGCAGTCTGACAGTTTGGGAAATCTGCTTGTTCTTGTTGGATCTCAGCTAATAATGAGCTAAAGGTTAAAAAGGGGAAACATACAGTAGACTTTACTAACTTCTACTGAAACATGTTGGTCTGATCTGTTGTGACTGTCTCTGTCACACTTTATCATTTCTGCCCCAAATTATTATCTAAAAAAGTCTGGAAACTTCAGAAAGTGCAGGATGCCTCCCTGGTAACAGCAGGTTGGGCTTTATGTTCATATAGACAATAGAGATTTGTCAACCAGGAGAGATTTTGTTGAACCTTCATTTGTCAGCTTTTAATTCACTGAGTTGCTCAAAGACAAAAATTCACAGTTTGGTCTACAAACTGATTTTTATTGGATTTCCAGAAAATGTACAATTTCATAGAAACTGACATAAACTGTGGTTTAAGATTTTATCCATATTGCCAAAAACACAACAGCTGCTGCAAAACAGCTGCTCTGAATCCCATCCTAAACAGCAGCATGCCTACCACTAAAACAGCAGAAATTACACTTAAAAAGTACAAAGTGCTAAAGACGTGTTGAGATGCTCTCCCTGTGTTAAACATCCAAACAACAGTCCAAATAAAGATTTAGGAAGAAGACAGCGAGGCGGCTAGAATGAGCTCAGTTCATCTAAAATAATATCTGCTTTGCTTCTGGGATTAAAGGAGAATAATGACACACATCAACTTCCAGCTCCAAACTAATAAAACACATTTTATTTCCATGTGTTGAAGCCATCACAGTGAACCAGAGCAAGTTAACCAAAACATTTCCCAGCAGCCACTTCTCCCACAGCAGAGTCCAAACAGTGCTTCCTGTTCTCTACAGTTAGGTGTCTTATTGGAAATGGTCTCAGTAGATGACAGGATCTGTCTCGTCTCTATCCTTTCTATTGGCCTCCATTT
>NC_060161.1:5437764-5441800 GCF_021292245.1 Micropterus dolomieu
GACTGTGGAAATGTTGTCATCATTCATACTGATGGCCTGCTGATATCATTGCTGTCCATTCTGCAGCAACACACAGAGGCCAAAAGCTTGTCTATGAACCCTTTCCTCATGAACACATACAGGAACAAGTCTGCAAGAGGACTGAACCTGATGAAGATGAGAGACAGACGGTTAAGGGGCGGGTGATACTTTACTTTTAGGATCAAAATGATGTAAGGCAGGAACAGCAGACTGTAAATAAGCAGCACCAGAACCAAAATTCCCACAATTCGTCGTTTTTCATCAGAGGGGACCGAGATGGAAGCAGACAGGGCTTTGAGGGTCCCAACCAGGGAGAATATTAACAGTGGGAAGGGAAGGAGGAGGACGACGGCGAGTGAGTCTGGATGCTCACCATAAAACCAAGAAATGAACAAAAAGAGAGGAGTAAGGACCCAGACCAGGACACAGACCACCACAGAGGTCTTGATGGTTCGTCTGAAGCGGTACCACAGCGGGTGGGCGATGACCAAATACCTGTAATACAAGATGGACACAAAGTCTTTGAGGAGCTTCAGAGTTATAAACTAATATAATGTTCAGACACAGAAGGAGCTCCACACATACTGGATAGACAGATAGATACCTTTCCAGGGAGATGCAGACCATGAAGTAAACACTGGCCAACAGAGCAGAGAGGTAAATGCAATAGAAGATCTCGTAGATAGATATCGTTCCATAAACATTTGGTACCACCTCAACGATCATATAGCAGAACTGAAGGATGTCAGTAATGAGAAGGTTGATGACGTAGATGGGAGCAACTTGATCTCTTCTCACCTGCAGGAAAACATTGGTAAAAGTCAACAAGCAGTTGGAAACATGTTGTGAAGTCCACCTCCTCCCAAATCTGACATCTTGCTCTGCCCAGCAGCTGCAGTCAGAGCCATTTCTGACTTTTTCATCCAACAGAAATCTCAGATATGACCCACTGGCCAATCAGTGCAGGAACAAGACTAAGGGCCAGATTTCCTGCAGCTTCTGCAGCAGTTTTTCAGCCACAGATATGAAGCGTTCTGGCTCAAACACATGAGCTGGATTTATTAGACAGACGCACCAGACTGGAGTCGCAGTTTGAGGCTCATGTTTGTGTTTGCAAGGTGAGCCTCTCTCCTCCTTGAATCAGCATTTCAGGGAGGATCGTACAAATAAGAACTGGAGGCAAAGAACTTGATAGAGTCATTAAGTTCAACAGTTTAAGAGAAGGCTGGAATGGAGCCACACATGGAAACTGCATGTGTTTAGGGTCCAATCAGCTTCATGGACATTTGGAATTCTGGAGTCAATTATTCCTGTCAGTTTATAGATCATTCCAAGCCTTTGTCCCAGCCCCCTGTCACCTAGTCCCCAAACCAGATCCAGATCCTTTACAGACAGACAGACTGTAGGACAGACACACCACACAGACAGGAAATAAACTAGAACTGCAAGCAGTTCAGGCCCCGCGGAGGGTGCGTGAGTCGGCCTGGGCGCCTCGCCATCGTACCGCATAAGGTCCCCACATTTGGTGTTGATGGGCCACTCCAAACAGAGGCAAAACATCGTGCCTTTGAAAATGCCATAGAAATTAATGGGATTTGGTGAGAGATTTCAACTGTGTTGTTAGCCCCACCTGTTGGCAGAATTGCAACAAAATTTTCAGGTGTCATCAGGGCCCCATAGGGAACAATTGCCCCAAATTTGGTATCAATCGGAGTTGTGGTTGTGCAGATGTAAAATGCATGGAAGTCTATGGGATTTTTTCGAATAGTGCCAACTAGGGGCTAACTGTACCAAATTTTGCACAGCCCCTCAGGGGGGGAATGCACACAAGGTCCTCAAGTTTTGTGTTGATCTGCCATTCCAAAGCGAAGATATGTAACACTTGCTGTTTTTAGTGTTTTCGCGAGCTTGTAATTGAAAAAATTCCCTCTACAAACTTTCTTCGGCTCGGTCCAGAGATGGTCCGTGCCAAGTTTGGTGTCGATTGGACTTGCGGCTTCGGAGGAATTAATTAAAATAGGGTTTTCAGTTTTCGCCATGTAGTAAAAAAAAAAAAGTCTAGTCAGAAATGGGCGTGGCATTTACCACGAGATTCAGCTCGATCCCCCGAACGCGTGGATATAAGGTTTTTGATATCCGCCACTCTATGCGGGAGTTAAAGCGATTTGAATGTGCCAAACTTTGGCACAGACCTTGCTTGTAGCGCCCCCTAGTGGTTGAAGTCGGCAATTTTTTCCGCATGCCGTTGTCTCATGGGCCTGAACCTACCCTGTGAGTTTTGCGTCCCTAGCCCTTACCGTCTGGGCTGCAGTAGTGGAATTAGGCAAAAATTCACGGAAGAATGAAAGTAATAAAAATCTGAGCGATTACAATAGGGTTCCCAGCTCCGCTGGTACTGGGAACCGCAATGCCTTGCATTCGCAGGTTCCCAGCCGTATTCGGCCTTGGACCCATAACTCTCAGAATGTCAGAATGTACATACCATAGAATAAAGAGAATAGATGGCCACCATGGTCAGAGGAAGGCCGATGGCAATGATTATGCATGTCACCACATATAGTATATCAAGTTTGTTGCACTCTTTGTAGTTGGAGGTGATGCTGCAGTAATTCTGGCAGATTAAGGTGGTGTCGTTGTAATCGTAGCTTTGGTTCTGTGAGCTGCTGTTAATGTTGAGCCCTTCCATTCTTCAGAGTGAAACCTGTTGTTTGAGAGATCAGGTTATTAAAGGGAGCAGGTTTTTAATATCTACCTAACATTGTTCAGTAACATCACTAAAGCTGTGAGGTGAAGTTCACACAAACACAGTGTACCTATAATTTACCCACAATCATATCAAATCACAAACTGCTGTCTTTCACTTTCTATCATCATTCCACTACATTTGTTAACGTTTAACTTTTATTTAATCAAATAAAAAAAGAAGAACAAATATCTGTATGTGCTGATGTGAGGTCGTTACTGCAGCCACAGAACATCGTCCAGCTGTTTCAGTAATTAATGTTTAATGTTAATGCTCTTTGGTTTAGGACATCCTGCCTGTCTCCTGTACTCGATGCCCCACCACTTTGATCATATTTCATAGTCACTTTTGCATTATTTACAGTTTCACACTTCAACAACTTGTCCACATTGTGTGCTGTGTCTTCAATAAATGGACGTACAAGTGCACTTTGATAACCAACTTTAAGCTCCTTTGTCACATGAAGCCATCTAGTGCTACTTTCCGTCAAGTTAATCAACAGTCTTTAGCTATGTGGTGATGTGTGCCTCAATACACGCTACGTGCCAGAATGCTGCATCACAGCAGGTTCAACGCATCAGCCAACTTCATGACAGGACTCTCCATTAGCCTTTCCAGTTGTTCAAGCCACAAGATGGACAACAATTTATTACTTAACAGCAGATTGCTGCACCAGCAGATGATTTTTTTGTTACCAGGTCAGTAGCTGGTGTCTCTGGCTTAAGCACAAAAGAGTCGCCTTCTAGCTTAGCTAAAGCACGGGATAAATTGTTCGATGCACGTGCCTGCACAGCCTTCGTTCAGAAAGAAAACCATCTATTATTAGAAAAACCTCAGATGGACGCTGCTCAGAGGTCTCTTCTACTTCTGACTCTGACACCACAGAGACTCCCAGCC
The DNA here is from genome assembly GCF_021292245.1 of Micropterus dolomieu. NCBI lineage: Eukaryota > Metazoa > Chordata > Actinopteri > Centrarchiformes > Centrarchidae > Micropterus > Micropterus dolomieu. Next base: position 5,441,426 of record NC_060161.1, read on the forward strand.
CTAGGCCAGATGTTGGTAGCCAATGCCCTATCCACAGAAAGCCTCACCCCTTTAAATACTGTAGAGCAGGGGTATTCAATTAGAATTCAAAAATGTCCAGTTAGAGAAAATTTCCCGAAGCAAAGGTCCGGAACATCATAACAACTAACTTCATTCAGGGCGGCCCATAACGTATAGTTGTATCAACATATACTGTATGTTTTTAGTCAACAACTGACAATATTTCAACAATATTCAGTTTCATATCAAACCGGAGGGATAATAAATACTAACTATTCTAATAATATATTTTAAACTATGTAAAGTGCCTAATTTTTTTGAAATAATGAAATAAAGTGTAGCTTGAAGTGTTGGAAGTCCAATTTTATGATAAAC
>NC_060161.1:5441820-5446430 GCF_021292245.1 Micropterus dolomieu
TGGGCAGGAACAGCAGCGTGTAAATAAGCAGCACCAGAACCAAAATTCCCACAATTCGTCGTTTTTCATCAGAGGGGACCGAGATGGAAGCAGACAGGGCTTTGAGGGTCCCAACCAGGAAGAATATTAACAGTGGGAAGGGAAGGAGGAGGAGGATGATGAAGAGTGTGTATCTGACATCAGTGAAATAGAAACAGACAACACAGACAGGAGAAAGGACCCAGACCAGGACACAGAGCACCACAGAGGTCTTGATGGTTCGTCTGAAGCGGTACCACAGCGGGTGGGCGATGACCAAATACCTGTAATACAAGATGGACACAAAGTCTTTGAGGAGCTTCAGAGTTATAAACTAATATAATGTTCAGACACAGAACGAGCTCCACACATACTGGATAGACAGATAGATACCTTTCCAGGGAGATGCAGACCATGAAGTAAACACTGGTAAACAGAGCAGAGATGTAAATGTATAAGAAGACGTTATATATCTTCTCATCCACAGTTGGTACCACCTGAACGATCATGCAGCAGAGCTGAAGCAGGTCGGTAATGAGAAGGTTGATGACGTAGATGGGAGCAACATGATCTCTTCTCACCTGCAGGAAAACATTGGTAAAAGTCAACAAGCAGTTGGAAACATGTTGTGAAGTCCACCTCCTCCCAAATCTGTCATCTTGCTCTGCCCAGCAGCTGCACTCAGAGCCATTTCTGACTTTTTCATCCAACAGGAATCTCAGATATGACCCACTGGCCAATCAGTGCAGGAACAAGACTAAGGGCCAGATTTCCTGCAGCTTCTGCACTTTAACTGGAATGGAGCCACACATGGAAACTGCATGTGTTTAGGGTCCAATCAGCTTCATGGACATTTTAATTATGGAGTCAATTATTCCTGTCAGGTTATAGATCATTCCAAGCCTTTGTCCCTGACAACTAGCCTAGCCTAGTGAGGCCGATGTGCGCAGCTGTAGGGTTAGCCGGTCGACATGCATACATTCAGTGATTTAGGTTTAGGTACTAACATTTCTGATGGTTGTGGTAAGGGTAGGGGCTTCGGGGGGCTGTCAACACCTTTATCACGAACGTAGCTAGCTAGCACTTCCAGTCTGTACGGGACGACCAGATCGACAGACACAGGACACAGACAGAAATAAATAACTCTGTCAGAATGTACATACCATAGAATAAAGAGCATAGATGGCCACCAGGGTCAGAGGAAGGCCGACAGCAACAATTATGTATATCACCACATATATCACGTTGGGCTCAAAGTAGTTGGAGGTGGTGTTGCTATAATCGTAGCTTTGGTTCTGTGAGCTGCTGTTAAAGTAGAGCCCTTCCATTCTTCAGAGTGAAACCTGTTTGAGAGATCAGGTTACTAAAGGGAGCAGGTTTTTAATATCTACCTAACATTGTTCAGTGACATCACTAAAGCTGTGAGGTGAAGTTCACACAAACACAGTGTACCTATAGTTTACCCACAATCATATCAAATCACAAACTGCTGTCTTTCACTTTCTATCATCATTCCTCAACATTTGTTAACATTTAACTTTTATTTAATCAAATAAGAAAAGAAGAACAAATATCTGTACGTGCTGATGTGAGGTCGTTACTGCAGCCACAGAACATCGTCCAGCTGTTTCAGTAATTAATGTTTAATGTTAATGCTCTTTGGTTTAGGACATCCTGCCTGTCTCCTGTACTCGATGCCCCTCTGCCCTCTGAGTTTGGATCAGGAGGTTTACATGATGATTAATCCACTTGACAGGGGACAGACTGTGCACTCTTCCTTGTTGGTGTTTGTTCTGACATTTATTTCTGGAACAAACACTTGTTGCATATTGTTGGGATCACAGGGACCTCACAGAGGAAGCTGTTCATTTGTGATCATAACAGAACTTTTATCTTTTCGTCGATGAACACAGATCCCTGAACTCAGCTCTCAGCTACGATTGGCCGGTGACCTGAGACTAGGGTTGCCACCTTCAATACAGAAAAATAAGGGACGCCTGCCAGAGCGGGGGCCACACCTCTCAGGGGCCTGGCAACGACAGATGGTGTGCCAGTGGTGGTATATCATAAGTTAAAACATGAAAACAAAAGTATTAAGATTGATACCAGTGGACATTATAATAAGCTATCTGCTATTGAAATCAGTGTGAACAGATGAACTCAGTCTCTCTCTGTCACAACTCAACAGACTAGTGGTCAGTTAGTCAGAGCTGAATACACAGCTGACAATAATAAAGACAGGCCAGCATTGTATGACAGGGAGAACACAAAAAAATGGGATGTGAATTGTATTTTATTCACTTATTAAATCAACATGTCCATAACTTATTAACTCTAAATAGGCTAAAACAAATGCTTTGATACGATTTGAATGAAAAGACTTTTGCAGAGGATTTTTCATGAACATCAGTGGATTAGAAGTAGTAGGCCTTGTGTGCAGTATTGGAGCATGTCTTCCTTTTATAAATGATTTTTAATCAGAAGTACAGGACTCGCACAGCACTGAGTAGCTGTTTGTCTTTCAAACAGCTGCAGTAAAACTATGAACAGAAAAAGCTCACTCCTAATGAGCTCCACAGAGCTCATGTTCTTGCTGAGAAATTGCTAATGAACCTGAGTAATTGTAAAGGGTGGTGTGAACAGAGATTTTGGCTAAAATATTTGTCATTGTTTGCAGTAATACCATCCAAACAATGAAACCACACAGACATAATCTATCTAAAAACATTTCTCAGTTTAATTCAACACCATTTTTATGATTGGTCAGTATATATATTTATTTTCAGTTTTTATTCAGCCTGTTGTAAATTATATAGTATTAAATCATGCAATTCGCTTGGAGCAGAACATAAAGTCCCGCTATAGATCCCTGCCACCAGCTGAGTTAGCCAAGCTGCTAACTCTGAGGAGAACAGACGAAGGGCCAGACCCTCTCATCTGTACGATCCAAACACGACACAGCAAAAGACTGAACGGACCTGCCGGCTAACAACTAGCAAGACAACCAAATGTCTTCCTCTATGGATCGCTAACGTAACTGGGATTATACAGCTTCACAGAGCTGAACTGTTGGAGCGTTAAAGCCTTTAGATCGCACAGCGGGAATTTTAATTTGATTTCCATCAGATTAATTCTCATTCAAAATGGCCGACTTCCTGTTGGGTTTAGGGCATCGCTCCCTGAGTTTTTTTGTAAGCCTGGACCTGATATATCTGCCACAAACATTTTGTACATTCTGGTGAAACGTGGTCCGGGGGCTGCTTTTTAGGGGGCACTAGTGAGCCATTTTGCCACACCCATGCATGAAAATCATATGACACGTACATTTCAACAACGTTTGAATTTTGTTTAACGTTTGGTGAGTTGTTGAGCTTGTTTCATGCTCGGGCCCTAATTAATTAATTAAGGTAAAATACTTTTTCATAATGTTATAATATCATCAAACTTTGTCATACTGGGATCAAACTATTTCTTTAACATTAAAGCAGGTTAGTCAGATCAAACTACTTACAGTGATACACTTTCTGTATCCTGATACTCATACTCATCCTTATTACATTCTTAAAACATCGGGTTTATCACATGTTAATACATTTCACACATTTTATAGAGCTGATTTCATTACAACCAACAAACCCTATCTCTGATGGCAGGAGGCGGACTTCCTGTCAGTCTTCAGAGGCACGCCCCTGTGGTTAGGCCACAAACTGCTGTGTGTCAGACTTTACATCACGTCCTTAAGGGTTAAAACCAAAAGTCATCTTCTACCATTCTAAATATTTTGTAATAACGGTACATAAAATATTTCCACAAAACTTCAAAAACAAAAAAAATTCAACAGTGCATATAAGCAAATACACTCAAGGAATAAACTTTGATATAAACTGACTGAAAGATACTCTTCACTCTGACAAGAAGTATAAGAGTTAAAGTCAAAATACATACTTTACTTACAAAACATCATGAGTACACAACATTATTATCATGGTGATGAAGCAATGAGTTTCAGCAGCTACACAGCAACATACGTTTATAAGGTGACTTTAGCAATGTGTTCAGCAATTTTACTTATACTATACTACTTATACAAATACTTTTTTATATGCTAACTTTATGATGCTCATCTTTGCAGTATAGTTAAACATTAGGATACTGAATTATACACAACACCCTCTCCTTAAAACAAAGAACCTTTATAGTGAAGCGCTCACCCCCGGAGAGTGAAGGCAGCATCCTCTTCTTTTCTTAAGCTTTACTCCAGGACAAGGCTCAGTCCCCCCTGCACAGGGCAGCAGCCTGCTTTTGCTGCTTTGTTACTCAGTTTCAAGACACCTCTAATATCTCAGAGACACTTTAGCTTCTTGTAGTTTAACTCAATAAAACAAACATGGCACCATCTACCAGCCAGTTACTGGTAAAATATGCAAATGTCTGCTAGATTTACTTCATCAGCAGCTAAAAACAATGGTAATCTACTGAGTGGTAGACTTTGAGCGTTTACTGGCTGGTGGACAAAACAGTTCATTTAGCACCCTGCCTGTGTACAGGAGAACCAACTACTGTTTTTTCTCCAGCCACGCTGTCGGGCGCCA
>NC_060161.1:5446450-5449779 GCF_021292245.1 Micropterus dolomieu
TAACTTTTATTTAATCAAATAAGAAAAGAAGAACAAATATCTGTACGTGCTGATGTGAGGTCGTTACTGCAGCCACAGAACATCGTCCAGCTGTTTCACTAACTTAATGTTTAATGTTAATGCTCTTTGGTTTAGGACATCCTGCCTGTCTCCTGTACTCGATGCCCCTCTGCCCTCTGAGTTTGGATCAGGAGGTTTACATGATCTGCAGATTTTATCTTCAGGGTTGTGTTGGAATAAATATTTGTTGCATATCAACCCCGAATTAACATTCTGAATAATAATAGCGGGGGAGAGGGGGGAAGGTTGAAATAGGATGAATCGTCTCCCCATTCACGAGGTACAGCAGATATTATTTGAATCAGCCGACACTCAGACAGTATCGGTCAGGATGAACTGACAGCTGTAATGCAGGGAGTCCTGTAAATAACAGACCAGTTAAAGCTGCGCAGGGATCAGAGACCTGTGTGTAATCTATGGAGAGAACATGGGGATGTGCGAGGAGCTGCAACGTACACAACCGATGAAAAGCACTGTCCCCAGCTTGGCTCTCATTGAAAGTCTGAAAACTGACAGAACTCGAGCAGAGTCCTCATTAAACATCACAACAGCAGCCTCTTTAATCATGAAAGTTATTCACTGAAGCACAAATACAGCCTATAGAAATCTATTTACCCATGATCCATCAGGGGAGCTACTGACTTGTTAAGAGCCGCCCAGCTGATGTGACACCAGGCATCATGTGCACCTCGCGCTTTGAGTCCGGACAGTAACGTAACTGGTAGAGTTCTGCAATATAAACATCTAAAAACTGAAGCGGAGTCTTGCTCTGTGAGCTGCACTTTATCGGAGCTGCTGAAGTTAACGTGTGTGGATTTGTGGTTAGATTTCTGCCTGATCAGTTTTCGGTTGGTTTCGGTTTCACATGCATTCCCAAGTGCAATAAGAGTAAAGGCCAGGAAGAACTAAAAATATTATGAATTCTAATTAGATGTTGACATTGCTCTTGTAGAATTATATTACTATAGCCTTAGTGTATCACAGACTGTGATTCTTACAGCTGAATCATTAATAGCTGCAAGCATGTAGTCCTGGGGCTGACTGTAAAAGTATCAGGAATGTTTGTCCAATTATAATAATAATAATAATAATAATAATTAATTGTTAATTATTATTTTTCGCACCCTGCAGGTTAGGTTTGGTCTACCTATTTAGGCTATGATGCGGAGACTGATCAAACATTATGGACCATGATTATTGACTTGGCTGTTCATCTATACATGCTAAAATTGTGAGTTTGGCTGCTGAAACTTTTAACGTTTTTTACGTTTGTTGTCCTTTCATCACTTCCCAGAAAACTCAACAAATGTAACCAATTGACCTCAGGTGAAGATACCAACGATGGTCGTTCAGTCTCGGCCACAGGTAGTCTTGACGACCGTAACGACTGTCGTCACAGCAACAAGGAACACTAACGAACCAGCGGTATCGATGACCCTGGATAACGACCCCACTGAGGTTAAATAGCTGAGTTTCCCTGCCAGTCAGTCAGACCCTGAAAATAAGCATAATACCACCTCTTTAAACAATTCCTGAGGATTGAGAAGTGATGACCCCCAACCCCTGCGGTGGACTTTCCAGGACTGGACATAGGTAAATCTCGCCTAGGGCTCCAACACTGTCAAACTGCTATCAAACATGGGATGAACTACCAGACCCTCTTGTCTAACATCTAGTGTCCGACCTCACAAATGCTCTTTTTGATGAACGGGCACAAATTCACACACACTTCTGGAACCATCGCAAAAATGTCTTGTGGTGGCCATGGCGAACATTTTACTTTCCGCCATAACCGAATTATGTATTTTGCATCATATCTCCTGAACCAAACATGATAACTCAAAAAGTTGATGTCCACCCCTATATTTTGATGGTCAAGGATTGCAGGTGAACAGTTAATGGTGAATTTGGTAATATGAGAAGCATTACAATGAAACTGCAATATCTGAGAAGATATTGAATGAAATTTCAAGCATGTTTCATGTAATCTTTAAGCAGGTGAGATGCAGCAGGTGAGAAGCAGTAGGTGAGATACAGCAGGTGAGAAGCAGTAGGTGAGATGCAGCAGGTGAGAAGCAGTAGGTGAGATGCAGCAGGTGAGATGCAGCAGGTGAGATGCAGCAGGTGAGATGCAGCAGGTGAGATGGAGCAGGTGAGATGGAGTAGGTGAGATGCAGTAGGTGAGATGCAGTAGGTGAGATGCAGCAGGTGAGATGCAGCAGGTGAGATGCAGCAGGTGAGATGGAGTAGGTGAGATGCAGTAGGTGAGATGCAGTAGGTGAGATGGAGTAGGTGAGATGCAGCAGGTGAGATGCAGCAGGTGAGATGGAGTAGGTGAGATGCAGAAGGTGAGATGCAGAAAGTGAGATGCAGTAGGTGAGATGGAGTAGGTGAGATGCAGCAGGTGAGATGCAGCAGGTGAGATGGAGTAGGTGAGATGCAGCAGGTGAGATGCAGCAGGTGAGATGCAGCAGGTGAGATGCAGTAGGTGAGATGCAGTAGGTGAGATGGAGTAGGTGAGATGCAGAAGGTGAGATGCAGTAGGTGAGATGCAGAAGGTGAGATGGACTAGGTGAGATGGAGCAGGTGAGATGCAGCAGGTGAGATGCAGCAGGTGAGATGGAGTAGGTGAGATGCAGCAGGTGAGATGCAGTAGGTGAGATGCAGAAGGTGAGATGGACTAGGTGAGATGGAGCAGGTGAGATGGAGCAGGTGAGATGCAGCAGGTGAGATGGAGTAGGTGAGATGCAGCAGGTGAGATGCAGAAGGTGAGATGCAGAAGGTGAGATGCAGTAGGTGAGATGCAGTAGGTGAGATGCAGCAGGTGAGATGCAGCAGGTGAGATGGAGTAGGTGAGATGCAGTAGGTGAGATGCAGCAGGTGAGATGCAGCAGGTGAGATGCAGAAGGTGAGATGCAGAAGGTGAGATGCAGTAGGTGAGATGCAGAAGGTGAGATGGACTAGGTGAGATGGAGCAGGTGAGATGCAGCAGGTGAGATGCAGCAGGTGAGATGGAGCAGGTGAGATGGAGCAGGTGAGATGCAGTAGGTGAGATGCAGAAGGTGAGATGGAGCAGGTGAGATGGAGCAGGTGAGATGGAGCAGGTGAGATACAGCAGGTGAGATGGAGCAGGTGAGATGCAGCAGGTGAGATGCAGCAGGTGAGATGCAGCAGGTGAGATGCAGTAGGTGAGATGGAGCAGGTGAGATGCAGCAGGTGAGATGCAGCAGGTGAGATGCAGCAGGTGAGATGCAGCAGGTGAGATGCAG
>NC_060161.1:5449799-5450410 GCF_021292245.1 Micropterus dolomieu
GTTTAAGAGAAGGCTGGAATGGAGCCACACATGGAAACTGCATGTGTTTAGGGTCCAATCAGCTTCATGGACATTTGAATTCTGGAGTCAATTATTCCTGTCAGGTTATAGATCATTCCAAGCCTTTGTCCCAGCCCCCTGACACCTAGCCCCCAAACCAGATCCAGATCCTTTACAGACAGACTGTAGGACAGACACACCACACAGACAGGAAATAAATAACTCTCAGAATGTACATACCATAGAATAAAGAGCATAGATGGCCACCAGGGTCAGAGGAAGGCCGACAGCAACGATTATGCATGTCAGCACACGTTCAGGGTCAATATTGTAGTTGTTGTTTGAGAGATCAGGTTATTAAAGGGAGCAGGTTTTTAATATCTACCTAACATTATTCAGTGACATCACTAAAGCTGTGAGGTGAAGTTCACACAAACACAGTGTACCTATAGTTTACCCACAATCATATCAAATCACAAACTGCTGTCTTTCACTTTCTATCATCATTCCTCAACATTTGTTGCATTTAACTTTTATTTAATCAAATAAGAAAAGAAGAACAAATATCTGTACGTGCTGATGTGAGGTCGTTACTGCAGCCACAGAACATC
>NC_060161.1:5450510-5453844 GCF_021292245.1 Micropterus dolomieu
TGGCCCCGGAGATTCCTCCTTTTACTTATAACTCACTGCTATACTTTTTTAATGATAAATTTATTGTCACAAACACCTCCTAGTTAATTCATTCAAGTTGTATTACTTAATAAAGTCTTTAAATCAATGAAAAACACACAATGGAAGGATGTACGCAACCCTCTTATCAGTTACACACAGACATATTTCCGTTTGGGCGGGACAGGATGCACCCCCTCTTATCAGTTACATACAGACATATTTCCGGCTGGGGTGGGACAGGATGCACCCCCTCTTATCAGTTACATACAGACATATTTCCGGCTGGGGTGGGACAGGATGCACCCCCTCTTATCAGTTACATACAGACATATTTCCGGTTGGGGCGGGACCGGATGCACCCCCTCTTATCAGTTACATACAGACATATTTCCGGCTGGGGTGGGACAGGATGCACCCCCTCTTATCAGTTACATACAGACATATTTCCGGTTGGGGCGGGACCGGATGCACCCCCTCTTATCAGTTACATACAGACATCCGGTGGGGGTGGTGGGACCGGAAATAGCTGTCAAAAATGAGTTTGATGGAATGTCATGTATACTTTCTCTCTAAGGTGCTATATGTCACTTCCTGTATCCCCTATGTGGAGCTACATAGCACTTGCCGCTATGAATATAAATCGGTATTGGTGTGTAGATGTCTGCGGGGTGGGACAGTTATCAAGCACGTAAAGTTTGGTTCAGATGTGAGCATGTACACTGAAGTTACAACAACTTCCTGTGTCGTGGCGAAGAGTTGATCTTTGACGCCACGGACACGCCCATTGACGAAAACTCACAGATAGCACAACTTTTTATCTTCAATGCCTTTAGAAGGCACAGCACAAATTTGAAGTCGGTCGGACTAAATCCCTAGGAGGACTTCATTAAAGTACGAAGTGTGTAAATCATCCAAAATTTGACGTAAAATTCAAAATGGCCGACTTCCTGTTGGTTTTAGGGCATCGCTCCAAGAGGCTTTTTGGTGCGTCTGGACAAGATACACGTACCACAGAAAATTTGTCAGCATGTACATGTGTTCAGGGCGGGACTCTCATCCTACATGTACAGTTTGGTGCAGATGTGAGCATGTACACTGAAGTTACAACAACTTTCTGTGTCATGGCGAAGACTTGATCTTTGACGCCACGCCACGGACACGCCCATTGACGAAAACTCGCAAATAGCACAACTTTTCATCTTCAATGCCTTTAGAAGGCACAGCAGAAATTTGAAGTCGGTTGGACTAAATCCCTAGGAGGAGTTCGTTAAAGTACGAAGTGTGTAAATCATCCAAAAATGGCCGTAAAATTCAAAATGGCCGACTTCCTGTTGGGTTTAGGCTATGGCTCCAAGAGACTTTTTTGAGCGTCTGGACAAGATACACATACCACGGAGAATTCGTGCACGTAGGTGAAACGTGCGGCGGGGGCTGCTTAGTTAAAGGTTACTTCCTTTTGCCAGCAGGTGGCGCTATGACTGTGGGTGGGACTCTCATCCTACATGTACACTTTGGTCCAGATGTGAGCATGTACACTGAAGTTACAACAACTTCCTGTTTCATGGCGAATCATCGACACCACAGACACGCCCATTGACGAATACTCAACTTTTCATCGTCAATGCCTTTAGAAGGCACAGCAGAAATTTGACGTCGATCCGACTAAATCCCTAGGAGGAGTTTGTTAAAGTATGGAGTGTGTAAATTAACCAAAAATGGCCGTAAAATTCAAAATGGCCGACTTCCTGTTGACTTTAGGGTATGGGTTCTTGAGGCTTTTTTGTGCGTCTTGATATGATACATGTCCCCAGAAAATTTCGTGCATGTAGGTTGAACGTGAACGAGGGGCATATTTGTTCCAATTTTCTAGGTGGCGCTAGCAAGTCATTTTGCCACGCCCATGCGCGAAACACATAAAATACGAAATTTTTCACCAGTTCTGACATGTTTGCAAAGTTTGGTGAGTTTGGTATGCTCAGGTTCCCAAAATGGAGCTTACTTTGCAGAAAAAAATAAAAAATAAAAAATAAAAAAATAAAAAAATAAATATATATATATATATATATAATCTTAGAAAATTCAATAGGGACCTCACACGGTCGTGCTCGGGCCCTAAAAAAATAAATCAACATAAAAATGATATAATAAAGTGTCAAATGTCAATCTCTCTCTCTCTCCCGCGCCGCATCTCACTGCACAACCAGAGCGCAGCACACAGACAGACAGCAGCCCCTCCAGCTTCTCTCCCAGCAGTGTTTTTCTTGGCTTGTGTTGAGGTGAGTGGTGATGAACAAAAGACTAAACTACCAGTGCCTCCAGTTTACCGCTAATTAAACAAAAGACAATATAGGCCTGTGTCTTGCTAACGCATGACTCATGAGCTGAGCTACTGTAATAAGTTAGCTGAAGTACAGCGTACTCTTGAAAGAAAAGCTGAGATGAAGCAACACTTCATCACATTCGTGCAGCAGAGCTGGCTCCACCATTGACAGACGGGGGAACAGTGCTGGTCCCTCCCCATATTCGGAGTGAATCACCCCCACAAGCCAGGTCAAATCAGAGTTGTGTTCGACTCTAACGTCAAACATCTTGGAGTGTCTCTCAATGATGCGTTGCTGACCGGACCAGACCTGAACAACGGATTGCTCGGGGTTCTGATACGTTTCCGCCACGAACAGATTGCTGTCACTGCGGACGTTAAGTAAATGTTCCATAGCTAGGGGATCGCTTGGAGAGATTCACTACAAGCTCTCGGATACTTTGAGACTCCTTGTTGCTATACTGGAACATCTGTCTCTAACACTCAGCTTGTGGAGCTGCACGTCTTTTCAGATGCTTCTGTGAAAGCTATTGCTGCAGTGTCCTACCTGAAGGTGTTAGATGACAGAGGCATGTGCCACGTAGGATTCATTATGGGGAAGGCCAGACTGGCACCATCTCAATCCATCCGGCTCGAACTAGGAGCTGCAGTCATAGCAGTCGAGACCACAGAGCGGGTGTCCGGAGAATTTTTACACTGACAGGAAGGTCACACTGGGTAACATTCACAATGTTAGCTTCTATGTGTATGCCAGTAACAGAGTGGAACGCATCAGGAAGTTCTCGAGCCCTTAACAATCGCACTACGTACCCCCCAGCATATATAGCAACCAGGTCTGTACCTGCAGCACTGCTCCCAAACACCACCGGCCTCACTGGGCCCAAGTTTCTGTTGCTACCTGCGAAAGATACTCCAGTGGAAACATCTTACAACCTCGTAGACCCAGAGTCTGACGCAGAAATTCGATCTCACCTCACGGCATGCACCAACACA
>NC_060161.1:5453944-5458940 GCF_021292245.1 Micropterus dolomieu
CCCCTCCCCTTCATGCCCCATGTAGCAGTTTGCCCCTTTGCTGCCTAATTAATAGACTGTCAGGTTGTAGGTGCTCAACTTCCTGCTCACATTACTCCCCCGAGTGGTCAGCGCTGGTTCAAGCTTTGAATGAGGACTGTCCTTGTGTGTCTCTTATCATGTCCTTTATGTTCTTCTGTCTGTTTTGGTGGCCGTTGTATTGTTCTTCATTCATTTGTTTGTTCTGGTATTTAAACGCTGGTACCGCTTACAGTACTTTAGGGCTGTCCCCGACTAAGGATTTACACTACTAAGTCTAGCCTATGGTCGACTAATCATGCGTTTTTGTGCACGGCGATTGCGAGTGGGGGGGGGGGATAACACACGTTAGCTCCACTTTAATCTTGGGAAGCTGCAGAGCTGCAGTCTCTATTGATTCAACTTACACTGTAAATTTCCAGCTAAACTTTAGTTGAGGCTTTTCTCTCTCTCTCTCTCTCCTGTCCTTCACCGGTCTTGTGTAGAGTTTTACGTGCATGTTGTGCTGCCGACAACTTCATGCACGTCGCGGTTCCTCGTGGGTCTATTTCAAGTATCCTTCTGTTTAAAAACCATAAATATTCTTTGTGTGGTTCATCAACGGTGATAAATTATCCGAAAGTGCCGCAAGATGGCCAAGATGGCGCTGAGTATAGCTGCCTCGGTGTTAGGTGCACTTTGTTTTGTTTTTTGTGTTAATTCACACAAAAAAACCCCAGAGACTTTTATTCATCTTCTGTTCTGTGCTTCACAGAGACCTGGCTGTCTGAGCTGATCGGACTCCGTGCTGCAGCTGGCTGGCTTCCATCTGTACAGAGCGACCGCGACACAGAACTCTCTGGCAAAACAAAAGGTGGAGGTGTCTGTTTTTATATTAGCAATGGCCGGTGTAGCGACATGACAGTGATTCAGCAGCACTGTTCTCCTGATCTGGAATTTCTTACCATTAACTGTAAACCGTGTTGCTCCCCCCGTGAGTTCGCTTCATTCACTCCGGTCGGTGTTTACATCTCGTCGCACGCCAACGTTCAGGATGCACAGCGCGTGCTGGCTGACCGGATACTGTGTGTGGAGCAGACAAACCCGGACTCCCTTGTTATTGTTCTCGGTGACTTTAACAGGAGAAATCTCAGCCAAGAACTCCCCAAATACAGACAGTTTATAAAGTGTCCAACCAGAGAGGGGAACGCTTTGGATCACTGCTACACCACAGTTAGCAGTGCCTATCACGCCGTCACACGCGCTCCACTGGGTCACTCTGATCATGTTTCCAAGACTGCTACCAACAATCTCGATGAGTTTACAGAGGCTGTGACGTCCTACATCAGCTTCTGTGAGGACAGCTGCATTCCAACACGGACCAGGGTGACTTATAACAATGACCCTGTTTCACAGCTAAACTCAGACAGCTAAGGTTGGAAAAGGAGGAGGCATTTAGGAGTGGAGACGGGGCCGGGTGCAGGGCGTTAAAGTACAGGTTTAGCAAGGAGGTGCGAGAAACTAAACGACTCTACTCAGAGAGGCTAAAGAACCAGTTCTCTGCTAACGACACCACTTCTGTCTGGAGGGAGTTCAGGCAGATCACAAACTATAAACCCAAAGTCCTCCACTCCATAAAGAATTCTCACCTGGCAAATGAGCTGAACCAGTTCTACAGCCGCTTTGAGAGTCAACCGGACAGCATCCCCCGTGACTCCTCCGCTCAGCTTCAGCCCCAGTCCACCACTTCTTCCCCTCCCTCCTCAGAGCTGGCCAGCTCCACCCCCTCCCCTCCTCTCTCCATCACAGAGAGGGAAGTCAGCGGTCTTTTCAGGAGGCAGAAACCCCACAAAGCAACTGGGCCGGACTCTGTCTCCCCATCCACCCTGAAGCACTGTGCTGATCAGCGGGCTCCGGTGTTCAGACATTTTTAACACCTCACTGGAGACATGCCATGTGCCAGCCTGCTTCAAAGCCTCCACTATCATCCCTGTCCCCAAAAAAACAAGGACCACTGGACTAAACGACTACAGACCCGTCACCCTGACCTCTGTGGTTGTTTGAACGCCTTGTGTTGTTCCACCTAAAATCCATTACAGACCCACTCCTGGACCCCCTGCAGTTCGCCTACAGAGCCAGCAGGTCTGTAGATGATGCAGTAAACATGGCCCTTCACTACATCCTCCAGCACCCGGACTCCCCAGGAACCTACGCCAGGATCCTGTTTGTGGATTTCAGCTCTGCTTTTAACACCATCATCCCGGCCCTGCTGCAGGACAAGCTCTCTCGGCTGAACGTGCCTGACTCCACCTGTAGGTGGATTACTGACTTCATGACGGACAGGAAGCAGCGCGTGAAGCTGGGAAAACATGTCTCTGATTCCAGGACCATCAGCACCGGTTCCCCTCAAGGCTGCGTTCTTTCCCCCCCTTCTCTTCTCTCTGTACACCAACCGTTGCACCTCCAGTCACCAGTCAAGCTCCTGAAGTTTGCGGACGACACCACCCTCATTGGGCTCATCACAGGTGGGGACCACCTGGGCACCATCATCTCCCGGGACTGCAAGTGGGAGCTGAACATCACCTCCCTCATCAAGAAGGCCCAGCAGAGGATGTACTTCCTGCGGCAGCTGAAGAAGTTCAGCCTGCCAAAAACAATGATGGTAACGCCATCATTGAGTCCATCCTCACCTCCTCAATCACCATCTGGTACGCTGCTGCCACCGCCAGGGACAAAGTCAGGCTGCAGCGCATCATTTGCTCTGCAGAGAAGGGTGCTGACTCCTCCCACCCTTTCTACCTCTCTGTTACCTACAATGGATTGTGGCGCTAGTACGACTGACGCGCTGTGAACGGCTGGTGATCGTTCCCTCTGGCTGGATGAATGTTACGCATGGTGCATGGACCGCTGCAGCTGCAGCAAAATCTGTGCTTGAAACAAATAATTTCTTGCATTCTGGTGAATTTTTCTGCACCAATTTATTGAGGAAACGTCTTTCTTTACATAAAGGTAAATGTTTGAATAAGCCTTTGTTGGTAATGAGCTTCAAGGCGCCTCCTGTATGGAGAAACTAGTCCCATGCATTGCTCAGGTGGATTTTGGCCCATTCTTCCACACAATGAGTCTTTAAATCTTGAAGGTTCTGTGGGCCTCTTCTATGAACTCTGATCTTCAGTCATTTCCATAGATTTTCAGTTGGATTCTAGTCAGCTGATTGGCTGTGTTATGACGTGGGGACAGAGTGGACACACACTCACGGTGAACAGGTTTTATAGAATGGAAAATGGGATTGAGGGAGTGGAGGTAACCGGAGCAATCGAGGAAGTAAGGAGGCACGGGGAGGAGCCGGGAGGATGCCGTGGAAGGTCCAAGGGGAGAGTGCAGGGTGGCGAGCCCAGCTGACGAGAGAGAGAGAGAGAGAGAGAAGACACTCAACGTCAGCCGGGCTGCCACCCGCCCAGGCTGGGCCATTCTAGCAGCTTTATTCTCTGAAACCGACTGAGAGTTTCCTTGGCTGTGTGTTTGGGATCATTGTCTTGCTGAAATGTCCTCCCTCGTTTCATCTTCATTGTCCTGGAAGATGGCAGCAGGTTTTTACCAAGAATGTCTTGGTACATTCGTCCTTCAGTTATATGAAGTTTTTCAACTCATGCTGAAAAACAGCCCACACGAGCAGCAGCCGGTTGTGGCCAGTTTCTGGTGAAATGATGTTCTTTCTACTTCCGGATTGTGGCCCCAACAGTGCTCACTGGAAGTTTAGAAATCCTTCTGTACCCAATCACCCATCACTATGTTTTGCAACAATAAGGCTGTGAAGGTCTTGAGAGCTCTTTGGTTTTACCCAGCGTGAGAAGTTCCTCATGTGGCACCTTGGTAATTATAAGCCATCAGTTGGGACTGAAGCAGCTGATAGAGGGGCAGGACTGCTTTCTAATTACTGACAGATTTCAGCTGGTGTCTTTGATTTCGAGACCTTTTTACACCTCCCTTTCTTCATGTGTTCAATACTGTTTCATTTCACATAACTTAATTTCTGAACTTGAATTCACATTTATTCATTTTAGCTGACACTTCCAAAGCAACTTACAATTACTATACATGACATTAGTTCTTGCTCAGGGACACAGTGTCTCACAGTGGGAATCAAACCCAGGTCTCCCACACCAAAGGCAGGGATCTTATCTATGCGCCATCATCTTTGTATGTATGGATTACTCGGGTTGTTACCAACATCGGGAGAAAACAGCATGTCAACAGCACCTTTAGAAACATGGTGACGTGTTCAATACTTATTTTACCTGCTGTATAGACATTAAAAGACATATTCAACATCACTATTACATCAATGCCGCACATCTCTGCACATCACTACAGTAAACACCACATACACACAGTGCACAATATGTTCTCTATCCAGAAAGGTGCAAATCAGTTTGTTTATAAGTTTACTGCACCAGGTAGAAAAGATCTCGTCTGTCTCTTGTGACAGTCAGAGCTGCACTTCCTCACATCAGGCCTCAAATACCAGGCTCTGAGAAAGAAACTGTTTCCCAACAGAATAAAAATTCACCCTGAATTTGAAAACATAACAGACATAGAGAAGCCTCCACCAATTTCCGTACCAGCAAGATAGTCATATCCACGCTGCTGCACAGAAGAGACTTCCACCCCCACACCATTGACATTGATTGGCGGTGATAGGATTTTATATATATATATATATATATATATATATACCTGTTCTGTCTCTTTCTTTTTTTCATCTTAGTTCTTAGTTTATGTCTTAGTGCTTAGTGCTTAGTCCTATGTCTCCATGTTTAGTGTGGTCCTGTTTCCTGTCTCTCTTCCCTGCCCTGGTTTTGTTCTGTTTGCAGTCATTCCATGTATTCGGTTTTACTTTGGTAACTCTGTCCTTGTGTGTTGCCATGTGCTTTACTTCCTGTTTTATTTTGTAGTGTTCAGATCTAATGTGTCCTTGTCTAGCTTTGTTTCCTTTGGT
>NC_060161.1:5459040-5480566 GCF_021292245.1 Micropterus dolomieu
GCTAAATGTAATATAAAGTGTTTTTGTCAAACATGGTTCCTAAGTACTTATTACCTTTCCCGTATATGCCATGTCCTTCTACGGCTTGACGGGCAAAGTCCAGAAGAAGCGTTGACACGCAAAAAAGTGCAAAAAGCTCCACGAGTAATCCCATAATCTGCATAATTGAAGCACTGACAAGTTATTTCTTTCATTCACAGGAAACACTGTTAAAAACAGTTTACAACACGGTTAAAAAACAACAAAACGCCTGGGAGACTACTGGGTCGCACACTGTGAAGCGCCCCCTTCCGTGTCAGAGAACCAGCTCTGATTGGGGTATCCCGAGGCGTTCCCAGGCTAGTGTGC
Source organism: Micropterus dolomieu (assembly GCF_021292245.1). NCBI lineage: Eukaryota > Metazoa > Chordata > Actinopteri > Centrarchiformes > Centrarchidae > Micropterus > Micropterus dolomieu. The sequence continues at coordinate 5,459,389 of NC_060161.1, forward strand.
ACATGTAATCTCTCCACCTAGTCCTTGGTCTTGCCCGAGGCCTCCTCCCAGCTGGACTTGCCTGGAACACCTCCCTAGGGAGGTGTCCAGGAGGCATCCTTACCAGATGCCCAAACCACCTCAACTGGCTTTTCAGCCGCTTGTACCCGCGATCTCATTGTTTCGGTCATGACCCAGCACTTCATGACCATAGGTGAGGGTAGGAACCAAAACTGACCGGTAGATCGAGAGCTTTGCCTAACGGTTCAGCTCTCTTTTCGTCACAACAGTGCGGTAAAGCGACACTGAAATGATTTAGATATGCATTTAAATATTTGAATTTTATTAAAGGATAGCCTCTTGAGATGCATCATCTCATTTTCAAGAGGGTCCTATAAAGACGAGACAAATCATAAGCTAAAACATGACATAACATACATTACAGATACTCATACAATACTCATTCATACACAAACTCGCTCAACAACTCACACCAACCCCTCCCACTAAGTTTTTTACTCAATGTTATACAAGTCGTAATAATAATAATATCACCAGTAAATGTATCAATTTAAATTAAATAGATTACAGAGAAAACAATAATAAATAAATACATAAATAAATGAGAACGTATGAAATGTTAACAGATAAACAAATGAACAGAGAGTTAACTTAAAAGTTAAAAGCATAAACAAGTTGTTTTAAGGTATAGAAATAGGGATGATCTGAAAAAAAGCGAACAGAATCTCAAGGAAAGAGGAAGATTATTCCTGTCCCATGGCGCTTTATATTGAAATGATCTACGTCCAACTTCTTTATAAGTTCTGGGTACAAAGAAAAAGGGGTATTGCATGTGTCCAAGTGGATTTGAAGATCTGCATGGAATCAGATGCTGTTTTAAATAAACACCATCCATCCATCTTCATCCATTATCCGGGGTCGCGTCACGGGGGTAGCAGCTCCAGCAGGGGACCCCAAACTTCTCTTTCCCGAGCCACATTAACCAAATTCAAATTCTAATGCAAACAACTTTATTTATCCCCGTAGGGCAATTCCGTATTAGCCTACCAGTCGTATAAAAGAAGACAACAATCAATCAAGCATTCAGACGATGTCAATGACATCATATTGCCTTTGGGCACCAGAACAAAGGAGTGAATACACAGGTCACAATACATGGACTAAGCAGGGACCATAGTATAAATAAATGAATAAATAATAATACTAAGTAAATAATAAGTGAAGTCTTCGCCGGCGGGGACTCCGCACGCCGCTACCGGCCATATTTCTCTCCAACGTGCGCTCACTGTGCAACAAACTGGACGAACTTCAGCTTCTGGTGGGGAAAAACAGAGACTTTTATTCATCTTCTGTTCTGTGCTTCACAGAGACCTGGCTGTCTGAGCTGATCGGACTCCGTGCTGCAGCTGGCTGGCTTCCATCTGCACAGAGCGACCGCGACACAGAACTCTCCGGCAAAACAAAAGGTGGAGGTGTCTGTTTTTATATTAGCAATGGCCGGTGTAGCGACATGACAGTGATTCAGCAGCACTGTTCCCCTAATCTGGAATTTCTTACCATTAACTGTAAACCGTGTTGCTCCCCCAATGAGTTCGCTTCATTCACTCCGGTCGGTGTTTACATCTCGTCGCACGCCAACATTCAGGATGCACAGCGCGTGCTGGCTGACCGGATACTGTGTGTGGAGCAGACAAACCCGGACTCCCTTGTTATTGTTCTCGGTGACTTTAACAGGGGAAATCTCAGCCAAGAACTCCCCAAATACAGACAGTTTATAAAGTGTCCAACCAGAGAGGGGAACGCTTTGGATCACTGCTACACCACAGTTAGCAGTGCCTATCATGCCGTCACACGTGCTCCACTGGGTCACTCTGATCACGTGATGGTCCATCTGATTACAGGCAAAAACTAAAGCTCTGTAAACCTGTAGTGAGGACATCAAAGAAGTGGACTAGTGAAGCTGTTGAGGACCTCCAGGCATGTTTGGACTGCACTGACTGGGACGTTTCCAAGACTGCTACCAACAATCTCGATGAGTTTACAGAGGCTGTGACGTCCTACATCAGCTTCTGTGAGGACAGCTGCATTCCAACACGGACCAGGGTGACTTATAACAATGACAAACCCTGGTTCACAGCTAAACTCAGACAGCTAAGGTTGGAAAAGGAGGAGGCATTTAGGAGTGGAGACGGGGCCGGGTGCAGGGCGTTAAAGTACAGGTTTAGCAAGGAGGTGCGAGAAACTAAACGACTGTACTCAGAGAGACTAAAGAACCAGCTCTCTGCAAACGACACCACTTCTGTCTGGAGGGGGTTCAGACAGATCACAAACTATAAACATAAAGTCCTCCACTCCATAAAGAATTCTCGCCTGGCAAATGAGCAGAACCAGTTCTACTGCCGCTTTGAGAACTATACAGCATCCCCCGTGACTCCCCTGCTCAGCTTCAGCCTCAGTCCACCACTTCTTCCCCTCCCTCCTCAGAGCTGGCCAGCTCCACCCCCTCCCCTCCTCTCTCCATCACAGAGAGGGAAGTCAGCGGTCTTTTCAGGAGGCAGAAACCCCACAAAGCAGCTGGACTCCCCATCCAGATGTTAAAATCTGGATGACCTGTAATTTTCTAATGTTAAACTCAGATAAAACTGAAGTTATTGTTCTGGGGCCTAAGCACCTCCGTCGGCACAGTCAAAAACAAGTTAGCAAAATGTTGTGCTGAAATAGGGCTTCCCCGGACAAAAGCTCTGCCCATTGTGCTTGTACATAAGAATGCAGAAACACGATCTAACCTAAGCCCTTTTGAAATCCTTTTTGCAGCTCCTCCACACAGTGGCCTGGAAGCTCCAGGAAAACCTCTCCCTTCCACAACTCTCTGCGAAGACTCTATGTTGGCATATTGTGCTAACCTGTCTTCTCATCTAAAAGATATCAGAGGCCAAGTTGCAGCAGCCCTTCCAGCCCCAGCAACGGGACAACTCCACAACATCCAGCCCAGTGTCCACGTCCTGGTAAAGGACTTCAGGAGAAAGGCCTGGAATTCCAGACAGTGGCAGGGTCCATACCAGGTGCTCCTCACCACCCAGACAGCGGTCAAGGTTGCTGAACGTGGGTCCACTTCAGCCACTGTAAGAAAGTCATGACTGGCTGTCCAAGTCATCGCCTAGGGGCCATGTGACGTGCCAAGTCAAGATCCACAAGATAAATTCCACTCCCATCCACGCTTTCACTAGTCACGAGATCTTCCTACAGACGTTACGAGAACATCAACTCCACAGAACAGTTTGGGTGGCATTTACATTATTGATCCTGCTTGTACTCCTTGCCATTGCATTATTTGTATTGTTTGCAGTGTTTGGGGCATCCATTGTGTATGCTGTATGTGGACTAACTCACAGGTGTTAGAGGCATCTGAATAAGGAACCCCTGAACTCTGTTGCCTGACCCCTGGCAAGTGGTTGAAGATGGAGCCCCCAAGACAAGAGCTCACAGATTGCATGGAGCAAAGTGAAAGATGTGAGTGTTACACATCCACATGTGGACTATCTTGGTCACTGATAGAAAGTTTCTGCCTTATATTTTCTATTGCATTCCTTATAAAACCGTTTCTATAGCTAATACACCCATGGGTAGGATTACAGATACACCCCACACCCACCATCGTAAATGTCTTTTCTATCATGTTTTATTGGTCAATGAATTAACAAAAAGGGGGGGAGTGTTTTGTCAATTTATATATCTTATTGCATTATTGTATGTTTCTTATACTGTTTGATGTCATTCATGTATCAAGAACATTATTCACTTCACTGCGGGTCACCATGAGATCAGTTGTTTTCCGCTTCTGGACCCACGGTACTTTTTCACTTCTCTATTTTCATATACGCTCATGACCTAGGGCCCTTTCTATACTTGCAAGGTGTCAGACAAGTTCTTGTTTGCTAAAAAACTAACGGTTTTAGCAACTGTCATTCATACAATCATCTCTCTGCACAACAACAGATGTCAAAATAGTACACTCCACAGCTCTATAAAAACACACATTCTTCTCCTCTTTGTACTCTCCTGCTCTGTACTGATGTAATGATTTGTACCTCTGAGGCCTCAGAATAAATATGACAAAGACAACTCTGTGTTCAGGACCATCTTTATTTCACATCTCCAGAACGGTTAATTTCCATTAAATCCAACGCAGCACAGTAAATCCAAAAGGGCAACATAACGCCCAAAGTCCACTGACCAAAGCAACAACAACAATCCAGGGAGCCAGGCAGGTGAGAAATATAAATCCAAAAACACAGAGAGAGAGAGCAATCAGGCAGATGAACACAACAAGATGACAAACAAGGACTAAAAACATCAAGGGAACACCTGGACAATATATAGTGACTTATAGTGAAATATGAGATTAAACCCAGGTGGGACACATTAGCAAATCAGGGCAGACAGGAAACAAAGCAGGACACAGACAGTTTGAAAATTCAGCAGGAAACCAGCAGCAGACCAAAGCTGACATTTCCTCCCTTGAACAGCGTTCTGTTGCTCAGCTGAAGAAACATTTGGTCACACTGTCCTGGGACAAATTCACCAGAGACATGTTGCTGCTGCAGCTGTTCACATTGAAAGACATTAAAAGAAGAAAGTTCTCACCTGATAAACATGTGTTCATTAAATAATTAGGATTAGTCACTCTAAGGTCAGCTGAGATGTTCAGGTGTGATCAGTTAACTTGAGCTCTGAGGACCAGAACCACACAGGACACCTGCTGTAATAAAGTGTGACATACTTACATGTGACATATTTATGGGCCTGAAATTCAGCCGTCAGCACCACAAACAGCCGCTGTGGCCACATGTTAAAGTTAATAAGTGAAACCTCTTATTTTCATTCAGTCATCAAATGCCTCATTTATCACCACTGACTTATTATGGCAGCCAGGCTATTATTATGGTTTCTGGTTACAGCAGGTTTTGGTTTATTTTCTGACTTCTATAAGAAGAAGAATCTGATGATTTGATCAGAACCAGAATCAACAAGCAGAAGTATTCAGATCATTTACTAAAGTACAAGTATCCCAAATACTCTGTTATAAGTTAAAGTCCTGCATTCAAAGTGTTACTTCAGTTAAAATACTGAAGGATTGAAGTGATTCAAATTAAAAGTACTCATTATGCAGGATGGCTCCTATCAGTGTCATTATGTTCCTGGATCATTATTATTGATCATTATAATGTAGGAGGTACTTCAACACTGATTTCTGTGGGAAAAAGCTCCACAGGTTGACTTCATGTGTCTGTGTTGATCATGTGATGTGGAAACTAGCAGGGTCACACATAAAACTGTAACTCACTGATTTCAAACTTTATGCATGATCAGCACACATGTGGAGCAAATCCTCTGGATGTGTCACTTTGATTTGAAAACAAGGCGCCTGCAGCATAAAGACAGTAAATGACAAAGATCTTCCACTGCAGAGCAAAGCATCAGTTCACTGAGTGCAGGGAGTCATTTAATGCTCAGTGTGAAGTAAAGCAGTGCATCATGCTGAGTCCTTACCAGCTCATGATGATCATTACTCAGCATGTCGTGGCCCCTCAAGGACAACATCAAGCTACACATGTGACAAACGGGCCCTGAAGTTAGTTTAGAAAAGCAGAAACAGCAGAATTCATATTTGTTGAAGCGACAGTAAGTGCAGGTGCTGGTCATATAATTAGAATATCATCAAAAAGTTGATTGATGATTTATTTCAGTAATTCCACTCGAAAAGTGAAACCTGTATAATGTATACATTCATTCCACACAGACTGATATATTTCAAGTGTTCATTACTTTTAATTTTGAATTTTGATGATTATAACTGACAATTAATGAAAACCCCAAAATCAGTATCTCAGAAAATTAGAATATTGTGAAAAGGTTCAATATTGAAGATACCTGGTGCCACACTAATCAGCTAATTAACTCAAAACACCTGCAAAGGTCTTTAAATGGTCTCTCAGTCTAGTTCTGTAGGCTGCACAATCATGGGGAAGACTGCTGATTTGACAGCTGTCCAAAAGACGACCATTGACACCTTGCAAAAGGTCACTGCTAAAGAGGCTGGCTGTTCACACAGCTCTGTATCCAAGCACATTAATCGAGAGGCGAAGGGAAGGAAAAGCGGTGGTAGAAAAAAGTGTACAAGCAATAGGGATAACTGTACCCTGGAGAGGATTGTGAAACAAAACCCATTCAAAATGTGGGGGTGTGCTGCCTTTCTTAGCATGCAATGTCTCCACCTAGTGGTTTTGAGTTGGGTGTTGACCTAGTCACTGGCTGGCTAGTTTTCTAGCTAGCCAGCCAGTGACATTAGCAGATCCTTTTTTTCACACAGAGCACAGGAGGCACCTACCTGTAAGTATTTAAGCCATGTGTGCCATTTCCACACTGCATCGTTCGTAATGTTGAGCATGTGAATTACAATGTGTGTAGTTTGTGTTAAATGCATTGTTGTGGCCGCGATGCTAATTGCTCTTGGCGTATAAATGGAGATTCCCATATATGTTAGCATTTAGCTAACAATGCTAATTATTAGACACACAGTTGTAGCAGTTGCGCTGTAAATGAGACTCAGTATGTTTTTGTAACTTGCAGTGTGTCACACAATCTGTTGTGTGCAGCTGCGGCGGCGTTAGCTGAGGCTCAAGCTTGGGAAGCATCTGCACAAGAAAGTGTAGTCCCACAACAGCCCCATCTGGATAATGTGCCAATCATTGACGCACCTAAACGAACACAAGAGTATGTGCAGCAACAGGCAGAATTAGACTGACCTGCAGCAACTTCAGAGAGATCCTCCTGTGCCCATATCTTTAGCAGTGTCGCAGCCAGCCACCGCCATCGGTGCAGCAGCAAAAAGCTACAATGACCCTAGTGGTTGCCAGTTCAGTGAGCACAGCAGTCAGAGGTTTAGAGCCTTGCCACGTATTTCTGCTGGCAAAACCCACGGGGCAGGAATGGTCAGACCACAGCTCAGCCGGGCTTTAAGCCCAAAGAGAGAGCCTTACTGCTGTACTGGTCCTTTTGGTGGGAAGGCAATCCTTGATAATCCGTTTCACCAGCCTCAGCTCAATGTGTCAACACCCAGACCATTGGACGTGCATCCTGGAGACACATCGGATCTAGCAAAATATCTCATGCAAAGAGAAATGGTCAGTTCTGGTTTGCTGAAATTTGACGACCAGCCAGAAAATTACTGGGCTTGGAAAACATCCTTTGAAAGTGCAGCTCGAGATTTGAGTCTGTCACTGCAAGAAGAACTAGACCTGCTTTTCAAGTGAAATCGACCTTTAAAGCATTTTCCCAAGTTGAATAAAGGTTTCACAAATCTGAAACTATGTTTTAAAGAAACTTTAGCCTCTCTTGGACAATCTAGTCCAGATTTGAGAGCTCTAGGTATAGTGGCTTTGGATCTGGACCTGGTCTAATGTGGTCTGCATGTGAAGAAAAAGCAGTGAAATCACCCTTTTGTCATTTTCACAAATAAAATAAATTTTTTTCAAATCTAAAACAGTGTTTCAGACAGCGTTAAGGCTTTGCCTAAAATGCACGGAGATTCGGTCGCTCAGCAACATAAGTTAACTTTCACTTAAGTTATCCTTAACTTTCCCCTTAACTGCCGAATCGGAAGCTGCGGAACCTTGTCAAACACCCAATAAACGCCCCCCAAAAGCAGCTCAGCCCCCCTTCCAAAATATTGCTTCCAGCGCCCCCCCCATCGTCCTCAGAACGCCCCCGTTGAAAAACACTAATCATCACACTGTGCTCCTCCTCCAGTGGTGTCTGCAACGCACATTCACATTTTGGGGGCGTGGCTTTGGAATGAGCCCAGAAGGGAGGGGGTGGGAGTTTCTCTGTTGGATACTTTCAAAATCCAGCAGTTTCTTGCTAGTTTCTCAAACTTACCTACCTTACCTTTAATATATAGAAAATATCTATAATTTACAGGGGTTATACTGAAGTTTGTCAGTAGAGTAGATGCTGGATCATCAGCCAGTACAAGCACAGCTGATCCACATCCAGCCTCAGCCAGTACCAGCACAGACCCAGTCCAGTCGTCTTTAGCAGGTCCCACAGACCCAGGTAGAACACAGGCAGCCTCAGCCAGTATGTGCACATGACACAATGACCCAGCAGATTGGCCCCCAGTCATATCAGACTTCATGAGGACTGAGTTAGTGCACAGACGTCCAATCAAACCAGCACTGGCCTTTTCTAGAAACTGTTTCTATTCAGACTCCTTACAGAGGGAGGATTGTAGAGAGAGCATTGTGGTGTCAGGTGTGACAGCTCTGTTTTTGTCGCAGCCAGTCTGTGACCGAGTGGTAACGTAGCTGGTAGAGTTTTGCTATATAAACATCTGAAAAGTGAATCCAACCTTGCTCTGTTTGGAACTGTGAGCTGCAATTTATGAGAGGTGCTGAAGTTAACGTAGTTTGGTATCTGCCTCCTTTTCTCATTCTTATATACCCAAAGTCCCAAATGGGGTTCTGTGTCTGTCAGGGGATACTACCACAACAGCAGAGCAATTATCATCCCCACAGTATATCCACTTGTCCTCTTGCGACTCAGTTTTCCTTATTGTGATTCACTATACTTCACAATGCTGTATTCAAAGCTGTCTTGAGTGAATTTAAAAAGATAGGTTGCATTTTGTAAGATCAATAGATGTTGATGTGTAGTACTTTTACTTTTGATTACTTAAGTATTTTTAAAACCTGGTACTTTTAGGTTTATACTGGATGACTTTTACTTTTACCTGAGTAACATTTTTCATCTATCTGTACTTTTACTAAAGTACTAAAGTTACTTACTTAAGTATGAAAATTGAGTACTTCTTCCATCACTGACAACAGCAAATATATAAAGAGCCTATAAGACAGTCTCCAACTGATGGTGATGTAATTTCCCAATAGAGCTGATTGGTCAGTTGGCGGCGTTTTTATAGAGCTGATCTCTTATCTGGAACATAACCTGTTCTGGAGCAGGTTAGCCGTTCAGCATAAGTAACCATGGCAATCTACCCCAGTAAGAAGTAAACCACCATTGTGATACTGAAAACCCAGGGTTAAATGAAAATGTAAATGTTAACCCCGAAGTTACCTGGATAAGAGCAAATCCTGCTTCATGGTACAGGTCCCAGGACACCAGAGATCGATGTTTTCTAAATGAAAGACCAAAAACCCAAAACCACAATAATAATAAAATCAAGTGAATAATACAGTGAATAATACAGATGTAATATAGATTTCATCAGTTTCAGTATAACAATAATCATTCTATGTGTGATGTGTGGAAGTAGAAGTGAGCAGTACAAAGTTGAGAATTTGGATTTAACAAAGCCTTTATTTCATTCAGTATTAAGCCAATATTATTTAACTTTGACATAATTTATATGTGGTTTCAGCATTGTTTATTATCTGGAATCATCCCAAAATAGTGATTATCCTTAATTTTAGTGTCACTTATCAAAGTCTGTAAATGTATCACACGATAACCAAAATGATGGATTTTGTTTGTTCAGATCAGACCGACTTTTTAAAAGTTTATTCATTTTTCCACAGATGCTCAATTTGATCCTGAAAGACCCTTGTTTGACATTTAAATCTATTTCTGACCTTCGTAGGTGTTTCTTCACAGAAACAAATGTTTTATCGCAACAAAGTTCAGTTTTAGACTAAAATTTGAATCTTTGCTCACCCTAATATTTGAGTCTTAAAACACCTTCCCTCTAACTGTGGCTTTCAAACGAGAATGTTACAAAAACAAGCAGCCACATTTTATCTTAAAATGTTCTAGAACAGGGGTATTCAATTAAAATTCAAAGAGGTCCAGTTAGAGGCAATTTCACAAAGCAAAAGTCCGGAACATCAACTTCCGTTATCATTCAGTAGCCTACCATAATGTATAGCCTAGTTGCATCAACATATGTTTTTATTCAACAACTGACTGTCAAATCCATAGGCTGTATACAAAGGTCAAATCAGACACTATTTCAACAATATTGTCAATTTTCACGTCAAACTAAAAGGATAAAAAATAACTACTCTAATAATAAATTCTAAATTTAAGTAATTTAAAGGCTGCATCTAAAAAACATTTCTGTAAATGTGCATCTTAAAATAAATGATTTTATTTTATGCTCAGAGCCGTTAAAGGCTTTGACAATGCATCGGAATGCACAGATTTGATTGGCTGAGCAGCATCACATGAGACTATTGGAACACATGCAATTGGTCTGTGAGTTTCCTGGGCCGCTAAACCTACACCCTCACATCCCTTTATCCCAGAATCCTTGGCTCTTCTCTTCCTTACGCCAATGATCATACAGCTCCCTCAGCCTCATCTTCCTCCTCTATTACAGTAAACACATTGGGTTGGTACTTACTAACATCAGATGTGTGACCCTCTATAGACTGAACTATCTGGTCAGCAGTGAGAACAGGAGGAGACTCTTCCTCCTACAGAGAACACAGAGACACAGAGGAACCATATGACCTGAACCCAAAGCCAGGATAAAGAGGTTCAGTGAATGTGGTGTTGAAGGTGTGGAGGTGGATCAGTCTGTCGAAGAAGACTCTGAAGAAAGACAGAGTGCTAGCAGGACAGTTCACATAAACTGCTACTCTGTTAGAGACTGAGGGGCACGAGGAGGGGATAGATCTTTTTCTGTTATTGTGCCGGACAGAGTAACCATAATCAGAGCAGCACAGACTCCAGGACTGATTATTCCCTCCAAACACACAATCATCACTGTTTCCTCTTCTTCTTATTCTTCTGTAACTCACTGATATAAAAACACTTCCTCTCCACTCAACCTCCCAGTAACAGCGACCAGTCAGACCATTCTTACACAGCAGCTGAGCCCAAGGGTCAAACCTGTTTGGATGATCAGGATATGACTGATCCTCCATCACACATGTTGCCTTCCTGTTGTTGTCAGACAGTTTAATCTGTCTGTGTACTGTGTTTGTGTCGAGTGTGAGTTCACAGGAATCTGATGGAGAGAACGAGACACAATACAGCTGCAGTTATTGATCTATCATCTGTTCATTGACTGACACTTCGATGATGACATCAGAGATTTAAATGAGTTATGTCACAGTCTGGAGAAGGTTGAATGTGTGCTGCTTTGTTTTCCTGACTCAAATCAAAAACACACTTACACTTCCTCAGACCTGGTCTAAACCATCGGACTCCATCAGGCTCCACCCTGAAAGGAGGAGGGGGGTTAGACCAGCACATCCTCTTTCAGCATTGAACATGAATATTACATTCCTCTCATACATAGTGGTATATACTACTAATACACTTAATAGCACTTAATTTTTGCATCTGAATAATAAACCCATTTTCATGTACACACACACATTTTAACCATTTATTTAAGTCCTCTTTGTTGTGAATATTTCTTAAGGGGCTTTGTTGATAGGAACAGGGAAAGGTAAGACAGGTCTAGCTTAGAGTAATTTAGCTGACCCCATAAGTGTTAATAAAGGGAACACTAAAATAACACATCCTAGATCTGAATGAATGAAATAATCTCATGAAATACTCCTTTCTTTACATAGTTGAATGTGCTGACAACAAAATCACACAGAAATTATCAATGGAAATCAAATCTATCAACCCATGGAGGTCTGGATTTGGAGTCACACTCAAGATCAAAGTGGAAAACCACACTACAGGCCGATCCAACTTTGATGTAATGTCCTTAAAACAAGTCAAAATGAGGCTCAGTAGTGTGTGTGGCCTCCACGTGCCTGTATGATCTCCCTACAACGCCTGGGCTCCTGATGAGGTGGCGGATGGTCTCCTGAGGGATCTCCTCCCAGACCTGGACTAAAGCGTCCGCCAACTCCTGGACAGTCTGTGGTGCAACGTGGCGTTGGTGGATGGAGCGAGACATGATGTCCCAGATGTGCTCAATTGGATTCAGGTCTGGGGAACAGGCGGGTCAGTCCATAGCATCAATGCCTTCCTCTTGCAGGAACTGCTCACACACTCCAGCCACATGAGGTCTAGCATTGTCTTGCATTAGGAGGAACCCAGGGCCAACCGCACCAGCATATGGTCTCACAAGGGGTCTGAGGATCTCATCTCGGGACCTAATGGCAGTCAGCCTACCTCTGGCGAGCACATGGAGGGCTGTGCGGCCCCCAAAGAAATGCCACCCCACACCATTACTGACCCACCACCAAACCGGTCATGCTGGAGGATGTTGCAGGCAGCAGAACGTTCTCCACGGCATCTCCAGACTGTCACGTCTGTCACATGTGCTCAGTGTGAACCTGCTTTCATCTGTGAAGACCTCCACCTGTGGACGTCGGGCCCTCATACCACCCTCATGGAGTCTGTTTCTGACACATGCACATTTGTGGCCTGCTGGAGGTCATTTTGCAGGGCTCTGGCAGTGCTCCTCCTGCTCCTCCTTGCACAAAGGCGGAGGTAGCGGTCCTGCTGCTGGGTTGTTGCCCTCCTACAGTCTCCTCCACGTCTCCTGATGTACTGGCCTGTCTCCTGGTAGCGCCTCCATGCTCTGGACACTACGCTGACAGACACAGCAAACCTTCTTGCCACAGCTCGCATTGATGTGCCATGCTGGATGAGCTGCACTACCTGAGCCACTTGTGTGGGTTGTAGACTCCGTCTCATGCTACCACTAGAGTGAAAGCACCGCCAGCATTCAAAAGTGACCAAAACATCAGCCAGGAAGCATAAGAACTGAGACGTGGTCTGTGGTCACCACCTGCAGAACCACTCCTTTATTGGGGGGGGGGTCTTGCTAATTGCCTATAATTTCCACCTGTATTCCATTTGCACAACAGCATGTGAAATTGATTGTCAATCAGTGTTGTTTCCTAAGTGGACAGTTTGATTTCACAGGAGTGTGATTGACTTGGAGTTACATTGGGTTGATTAAGTGTTCCCTTTATTTTTTTTTTAGCAGTGTATGTCCCTTAATACATAGGCAGATAACTTTAAAGCCTCAACATAAAGTTTCAGCCTTAAACTTCAGAAAAATTCTGTTCCCCATCTTCATTATACTTTCCACACAGACCTAACAGCAACGATGACATTTTGAATGTAGGATAGTGTCTGTGCCATCCTAACCTATGATTCCTCAAACAGGAAAGTCTTAAGTCAGGATGCTTCTGTGACAGCTAAATTCCTGGCATAAGATAATAGTGTTTCTTACCAAATGCAGTTAGGAAATATGTTTCTGTGATTTTAAAGATCCTAAATGTGATCCTACTCTGAGATAGGATTTTAGACAGGAAATTTCTGTTATGAGGCCCAAGGTTGATGAATACTCACCTGAGAATACCCAGTGTACAGTGTAGACTCTCCAGTGCAGCAGACAGTAACTTCAGTCCTGAATCCTGCAGGTTGTTGTTACTCAGATCCAGCTCTCTCAGACTAGAGGACTGGGAGCTGAGAATTGAGGACAGAGCCTCACAGCTTCTCTCTGAGAGGTTACAGCCGCTCAGTCTGAAGAGACAATGATGGACAAGATGACAAATAACATTTGTGTCAAACACTTAATAATATATGATAGGTAAGGGGTAACACCTGACCAGCTCTATGTTCCAAGATGGTAATGGATGACACATTGGCAAAGAACCAGCCAATGGAAAGAGGAGGGTGGTCAGCCAATTTCGCTTTTGTGTGTTAAATATCATGAAAAATAGTCTGTGGTACTTCAGCCTGCATTGCTAAGTAACATCTAAATAGGATGTGGTTCATGAGGCTGGGCTCAGAGTTTTAAAATCCTAAAAAGGTTTGAAACCAGGAGAGAAATTTAGTGAATGTTCTCAAACTAAAGAAGAATGCGCTTCCTGCCTCTTTCTCTCTCTCACTCTGAACAGTGACTTCTCCATGTCTTTATTTTCTCTTCTGTTTAGGTCTCGTTTGCTCTCCGGTCCTCTCTCCTTTCGCCTGCAGCTGTCCCTCAGACTCAGGCTTCCAGCTTTAAAGAACAAAACTAATATAAAATATGTTCATGGAAAGTCACATGATCTAAAAACTGACTAAACACAACTGGTTTGGAAATAATATTATAAAAGAAAACATCTAATAGTTCATCTATTCATATAAATAAGAATTCAAAGGATCATCAGTTGAATCCTGACCTGAGAGTTTCCAGTGTACAGTGTGGACTCTCCAGTCCAGCAGACAGTAGCTTCAGTCTTGAATCCTGCAGGTTGTTGTCACTCAGGTCCAGCTCTCTCAGACTAGAGGACCGAGAGCTGAGAACTGAGGACAGAGCTTCACAGCTTCTCTTTGAAAGGTTACAGCCACTCAGTCTGAAGAAACAATAGTGGAATAGTGGTTTGTGTATTAATTATTATTTCAATATATCCATAAATCAATCTCTGTACTCGGCACATGCTTTGCTGAGACAGCACTGTCTGTACTGTTTGCCTTGTTTTGCCCACTCCAATGTATGTGTCTAGTTATCTAGCTTTGTTTAATATTGTTTATCGCTATGTGTGAACTACACAAACGTATTTGGATCATACTCATCACCGCATAGATCTGTTATAAGTTTGGTTCTGGGTTATGTTTGAGTTGTATTTTTTCCCTGTGTGTTTCTGTTTTTGCCATTGTTTTCATAAGTCTATTTGCCTCTGTTTCTTTCATGCCTTGTCCCTAGTTATTTATGTATTGTCCATCCTTGAGTATTCTTGCATGCTTTACTTCCTGTTTTATTTTGTTATCATCAGTGTCTGGTGTTCTCATCTAGCTTTGTTCTTGTTCTGTTATTTTATTTTAGTCTTGTTCATTCGATATTTAGTTTATGACCTCTACCTGTTTTTTTTTACTTTTTTTACTTTTGTCTGTGTCTGCTTGTGTTCTTGATTATTTTGGTTTATTCTTTATTCTGTTCTGGTTTCATGGTCTGTCTCACCTGCCCTGTTAACTGTGTCTGTCTGCTGTGCCTAATTAGTCCCTCATGCCGTTCACCTGTGCACTCCCTCCCTGCTTGTTTACATGTGGATTTAAATTCTCAGTTCAGTTCTGTCCATGTTGCGTCCTTGTTGTCTGTGTTGAGTGTTCCACCCTATCCCTGCACTTTTGGATTTATCCTTGGTTTGTACCTTGTTCCTTATTTATGGATTTTCCCTGTGGATTAAGTTTTTGTTTGGAGTTACTTTTGTTTGGACACTTGCCACTGAACTCCCAATGAAAGCCTGCTTTATTT
Organism: Micropterus dolomieu; assembly: GCF_021292245.1. NCBI lineage: Eukaryota > Metazoa > Chordata > Actinopteri > Centrarchiformes > Centrarchidae > Micropterus > Micropterus dolomieu. Next base: position 5,474,627 of record NC_060161.1, read on the forward strand.
TGAGTTAATAAATATCTTCAATTGATCTGCATCCTCCTCTTGCCTTGCTGTTGTCTGCAATTGGGTCCACACTCCTCAGTTTCCTGCCGCTTCACTCAGCTTAACCATGACAAGTTCATTACCTGCAACAGCTATGCGTTGGTACCTAAGGTACAAAATGGATTCACACACACCGGGGGGGCATCCTCCAAATCTGGTCCTTCATGCCCCAGAATATCAAACTACCCAGTGTCCTCCCAGCTGAAATATGAATGAGGAAAAGGTGGAAGATAGGAGAGGTGCACTCCAGGCTGAGAAAATGGATATATTCCAACCAAAATGTCTAGCGGAGGGAACCTTCAAAGAGGCATGCATCATCACCCTGACCGAAACTTGGCTAACGACTGACGGCTAACAGCCAGGAGATCTAACGAACCAGTGGTATTGACACAAAGTCTGGCAAGCAACCAAAACACAGAGCTACTTATTGACTTTGAGAAGAGAGAAGTTGTGCCCAGAAGGATAGTCCCTCATCATCAAAAAACATTTTCTTCCATAAAATATTATTAAATATAAAATAAAATGTGCTTTCATTTCTAATATGAAGAGGTATGTCTCATTTGCCTAGTGTAGTTCTACAATCTACTGGCCCCCTAAATATTGTGCAAACTTTGATGACTTTGGTGAACTGCTGTCTATAATCTGTATTGATTTTGACTGTGTATTGTTTTGATTTTAACATCCATGTTGACAACCCCCAGGACAGAGGGACTAAAGAACTGTGTTGTGTTCTTGATAATTATGGACTGACTCAACATGTGACGGAGCCTACACAAAATAAGGGGCACACTTTGGACCTGGTCATCTCCAGGGGTCTGGACATTTCCAAGGTTGTGGTGACTGATGTTGCTCTCTCTGATCATTCCTGTGTTTTCTTTGAGAGTGCTATCTGCGTGCACACAAATGTACAAACAGAGGTAATCACAACCCCCCCCCCCCCCCCCCCCCCCCCCCCCCACAGATATCACTGAGAACACTAGTGAAAAATTGAGGTTTTCTCTTTGACACCCGCCCTCTCATGGGTCTCAGTCAATGAGCTTATAGATAATTTCAATTCTAAAATTACAAATGTTCTTGATGCCATTGCACCAGCCAAGGGGAAGGTGGTCTCTGGTAAGAGAAGATCTCCATGGAGAAATGCCATGCTGGTTAGAACTCAAAAAAGAGAGTGTCGTAAAGCTGAACGCAGGTGGCGGAAAACAAATCTCCAGGTTCATTATGACATCTATAAAGAGAGACTTCGCATTTATAATTTAGAAATGAGAAATGCAAGGCGGTCCTTCTTCTCTGACATCATCAAACACACTAATAATGCACGTGCCCTGTTTGCTACTGTCGACAGGTTGACCAACCCTCCTGTGTCTGTAGCCTCTGAACTTCTATCCACCAGGGCCTGCAATGAATCTGCTTCCCTCTTCACAGACAAAATTCAAACAATTCAGCAGTGTTCTCATGTTTCTGTACAATGTATTCCAAAAACTGTACACATATAACCCCTATTCACATTGTTGTCACAAATTACGAAATTCTGCTTCTCAGAAGGATGTATGTGTAATATCAAATAAAGATAAAGGAAACAAACAGAAAAAGAACAAAACAAAACCAAAAAGAACAACTATGTACAAATAGGGAGAGAGCATTTAAAACAGCTCAGTTACTGGGTTGTGAAAATAAAGTCCGGTCTATGGGGTATTACGTAGTTAACCCATTTTTCCCATTGTGAGGCAAAGTTTTCCAAATTGTGATTAACAAATGCTGTTATCCTCTCCATTTTGTAAATGTCCATTGTTATTTCCATCCATGCATTCAAAGTTGGGCTTTCCTGAGATAACCATTTCCTGGTGAGAGACTTTTTACTTGCCACCAGTAATACATTCATTAGATTTTTATCTTTTTTTGACCATTTTTGAGGTATATATCCAAAGAATATGGTTTTACTCTCTAGGGGTATTTTGCGTTTAAAAATAACTTGTAGTAACCCTTATACATGTGTGAAATCACTTTGTTATTAGTATCTGAAATATATGCTTTTCTGAACAATTCTACAAAGCACGTACCTGCCTCAGTTGCATTTTTCATCTTCTTATTAAAGTAATGCCGCAGCTGCAGATATGGATAAAAGTCTTGTTTTTCTAATGAGTATTTCTCCTTAAGTATTTCAAAACTGAGCAGCGTTCCCTCTTTCACTGCCTGGCATAGAGCTGTTATTCCTTTATCCGCCTAATCCTGAAATCTGGCATCCAGCTTATTAGGTGTAAATCCTGAGTCATGTGAACACCACTTAAGAACTGCAATATCTCCCCCTTGTTTATATTTTTTACAACCAATTTCCATGTTTTATGAGTCAGTTTCACCCATGGGTTGTCTAAAGTATTTATATGACTTTGTAGGTCGTCATCAGCTAAGATTGCTTGTATGGGAATGGAAGGTATTTTCTCTTTTATATCTTTCCATTGAGCATTATATGACAGATTGCACCAGTGTATCATAACTCTCATCTGTGCTGCAAAATGAAAAGGCTGTTTTGTGCTTTCTTGGCACTAAATAACTGTTTTGATGTCTTCCAGACAGGATTTCAACTACACAACAGCACTGAGACGGCTCTTGGTAAGGTCTTCAATGACATCCATTTAAACACTGACAGTGGCAGAATTTCAGTCTTAGTATTACTGGATCCCAGGGCTGCATTCGACACCGTCGACCACAACATATTACTCGAAAGTCTTGAAAACTGGGACTTTCTGGCACAGTACTAAACTGGTTTGAATCCTACTTAGACGACAGGGACTACTTTGTGTCTATAGGTAATTACACATCTGAGCTGACAAAAATGACATGTGGAGTTCCCCAAGGCTCCATTCTGGGGCCTCTTTTGTTTAACATTTAAATGCTTCTACTGGCTCAGATTATGAAAAACAACAAAATATGTTACCATAATTATGCAGATGACACACAGATTTACATAACCATTTCACCAGGGGACTATGATCCCATACAGGCGCTGAGTAACTGTATTGAACAGGTCAACGATTGGATGTACCAGAATTTTCTTCAATTAAACAAAGATAAAACTGAAGTTACTGTTTTTGGAGCCAGGGAGGAATGATTGAAAGTCAGTGCTCAACTTCAATCTGTAATGTTAAGAACCACAAATCAAGCCAGAAATCTTGGAGTAGTCATGGACTCAGACCTGAATTTGAGGAGCCACATTAAGACAATTACAAAGTCAGCCTACTATCACCTTAAGAATATATCACGGATTAAAGGACTTATGTCTCAGCAACACCTGGAAAAACTTATCCATGCATTTATCTTCAGCCGACTCGATTACTGTCAGTGTCTTTACAGGCTCCCTAAGATGTTTTTAGATTTTCAATGAACACTATTTACACGGTGAGAAATGAGTAGGTAATTGAGTGAAAAGATAAAGAGAGTGAGATTGAACAGAGTGAAGGAAGTGGTCTTAAATCTTGAGTGATTTGCAGGACCCTCTGTCCACCTGTAAACGTGCAGGTGGGTCCAGAGTATAACTGGATCAAAGCAGCCTGCAGACAGACATGTCCTGGTTTCTCTGTGGTGTCTGAGGCTTTTTGGGGTTTCCAGCTGATAAGTTGGGTTTGCAGCGTGTGGCCTCAGACATAACCAAACTCAGTGGACCCAAAGATTGCTATGGACCCTCGTACAGACTAGCTAGAGAGAGAGTAGATTATGGCAATGGTGTACTTTTCCGTTGATTCTCTTTTCAAAGACAAAAAATTATTGTAACTCAATTATTTGCTCAACCCCTCAGTCTGTTTTTATTTTCTCTTCTCTCTTTTCAAAATTATATTTTAATGTGTTTTTTTTTTTAATTTTCCTATGTTGCTTTTATGTTTAATGTAAAGCACTGTGAATTGCCTCATTGTTGAAATGTGCTATATAAATAAACTTGCCTTGCTTTGCCTTGCCTTACAATTTGGCATTGGTTTGGTGTCCTTGGCTCACATGCAATGGAAGCTATTGAAATAAATGATGATTTTCCCATAACACTGTTTTAACAATAGTAATTTATTGATGGTCCCTAAGCTAAGCCCCGGTGGTTAAAAGCGAGCCATCGGAGGTGAGCTACCTGCACTTATAGTGCCAACACTGGGTAAACTGAGTAAGAAGCCGTCACTGGATCATGGGTAAATATCTGTCGAATACCCGACATAAAATTAACTTCACTGCGGTCGACAACCGCGTTTGTTCTCCTCTCTCAGTGAGTCTCACGTGTGGCCACACGCAGCAAATACACAGTATGTGTTATGTAGGTAGGTTATAGGTAACAAAGTGAAAGGAATAACAGCAAGCTCATCAGATGTTTCCTAAAAATAAACATTGTTCACAAGTCCCGCAACTCAAATCCGAGTCAAGTCTGAAGTCTTTTGAGGACGAGTCTCAAGTCACTGTGTGTGTGACTTAAGTGCAACTCGAGTCCGAGTCTCAAACTCGAGTCCTCATCTCTCTCTCCTTTACTTCTCCACCTGTTACTTCAACATACTCACTGTGTCCAGTAGAAACACACTTACATGAATCACAAAAAACGCCTCCACTCTCCCCACCCCAACCTCTCTGACCTCAACAGAAAAGACATTTTACAGAAAGAGTTTTATCCCCTCTGCAATAGCACTACTTCACCTCACTTTGGTGTCAATTTGTGTATAAATGTGTTGTCTATGGTTTATATTGTTAGGTATGTTCTTGTTGTTTATATGTGAGGCTATGTACAGATAGTGGAAACATATTTCCTGAAAATGACAAAGAATCCAATATAATGTACTTACAGAGCTTTGTTGGAGGCTTTGACCACTGGCAGCAGCCTCAGAAGAGCCTCCTCTGAAGCAGAGTATTTCTTCAGGTCAAACACATCCAGATCTTTTTCTGATGACAGTAAGATGAAGACCAGAGCTGACCACTGAGCAGGAGAGAGTTTATCTGTGGAGAGACTTCCTGAACTCAGGGACTGTTGGATCTCCTCCACTAGAGAACGATCATTCAGTTCATTTAAACAGTGGAACAGATTGATGCTTCTCTCTGGAGACAGATTTCCCTCCAACTTCTTCTTGATGTACTTAACTGTGTTCTGAATGGTCTGTGAGCTACTTTCTTTCTGTCTCAGCAGGCCTTGTAGGAGAGTCTGATTGGTCTGCAGTGAAAGTCCCAGTAAGAAGCGAATAAACAAGTCCAAGTGTCCATTTGGACTCTGTAAGGCCTTGTCCACAGCACTCTGGTAGAGATGTGTGTCTCTAAATAAAAGCCACCACCAGGAGGTTGTTTGTTCTTCTGCCAGCAGATTGACACCAGAGTTGATGAAGGTCAGATGGACATGAAGAGCAGCCAGAAACTCCTGAACGGTCAGATGGACGAAGCAGAACACCTTGTCCTGGTACAGCCCTCTCTCCTCTTTAAAGATCTGTGTGAACACTCCTGAGTACACTGAGGCTGCTCTGATATCGATGCCACACTCTGTCAGGTCTGATTCATAGAAGATCAGGTTGCCTTTCTGCAGCTGCTCAAAAGCCAGTTTTCCCAGAGACTCAATCATCTTCCTGCTCTCTGGACTCCAGTGTGGGTCTGTCTCAGCTCCTCCATCATACTTGACGTTATTCAGTTTGGACTGAACCACCAGGAAGTGGATGTACATCTCAGTCAGGGTCTTGGGCAGCTCTCCTCCTTCTCTGGTCTTCAACTCATCCTCCAGAACTGTAGCAGTGATCCAGCAGAAGACTGGGATGTGGCACATGATGTGGAGGCTTCGTGATGTCTTGATGTGGGAAATGATGCTGCTGGCCTGCTCCTCATCTCTGAACCTCTTCCTGAAGTACTCCTCCTTTTGTGGGTCAGTGAACCCTCTGATCTCTGTCACCATGTCAACACACT
>NC_060161.1:5480666-5485650 GCF_021292245.1 Micropterus dolomieu
TGATGAAGGTCAGATGGACATGAAGAGCAGCCAGAAACTCCTGAACGGTCAGATGGACGAAGCAGAACACCTTGTCCTGGTACAGCCCTCTCTCCTCTTTAAAGATCTGTGTGAACACTCCTGAGTACACTGAGGCTGCTCTGATATCGATGCCACACTCTGTCAGGTCTGATTCATAGAAGATCAGGTTGCCTTTCTGCAGCTGCTCAAAAGCCAGTTTTCCCAGAGACTCAATCATCTTCCTGCTCTCTGGACTCCAGTGTGGGTCTGTCTCAGCTCCTCCATCATACTTGACGTTATTCAGTTTGGACTGAACCACCAGGAAGTGGATGTACATCTCAGTCAGGGTCTTGGGCAGCTCTCCTCCTTCTCTGGTCTTCAACTCATCCTCCAGAACTGTAGCAGTGATCCAGCAGAAGACTGGGATGTGGCACATGATGTGGAGGCTTCGTGATGTCTTGATGTGGGAAATGATGCTGCTGGCCTGCTCCTCATCTCTGAACCTCTTCCTGAAGTACTCCTCCTTTTGTGGGTCAGTGAACCCTCTGACCTCTGTCACCATGTCAACACACTCAGGAGGGATCTGATTGGCTGCTGCAGGTCGTGTGGTTATCCAGAGGTAAGCAGAGGGAAGCAGGTTCCCCCTGATGAGGTTTGTCAGCAGCACATCCACTGAGGTGGACTCTGTAACATCAGTCAGGACCTCATTGTTGTGGAAGTCCAGAGGAAGTCGACACTCATCCAGACCGTCAAAGATGAACACAACCTGGAACTCTTCAAATCTGTAGATTCCTTCTGCTTTGGTTTCAGTAAAGAAGTGATGAACAAGTTCCACCAAGCTGTACTTTTTCTCTTTCAGCACATTCAGCTCTCTGAAAGTGAATGGAAATGTGAACTGTATGTCCTGGTTGGCTTTGTCTTCAGCCCAGTCCAGAGTGAACTTCTGTGTTAAGACTGTTTTCCCAATGCCAGCCACTCCCTTTGTCATCACTGTTCTGATTGGTTCATCTCTTCCAGGTGAGGGTTTAAAGATGTCTTCTTGTCTGATGGTTGTTTCTGGTCTGTCTGGTTTCCTGGATGCTGTTTCAATCTGTCTGACCTCATGTTCATCATTGACCTCTGCAGTCCCTCCCTCTGTGATGTAGAGCTCTGTGTAGATCTGGTTCAGAAGAGTTGGGTTTCCTGCTTTAGCAATCCCCTCAAACACACACTGGAACTTCTTCTTCAGCTTAGATTTAAATTTATGCTGACAAACTGCAAAAGGATTTCCTGAATGAACACACAACAAAGATCATCAGAGTTGGAAGTTAGCATGTCTTGGTGAACCAGTTTGGTCTTTATCTGACATTTGCATCTCGTGCAGACTGAACATACTTTTGGCAGTAAAGAAGTGTGCTGCCCCTGATTCTATAGATGCTCAGGGCTTCTACAGCATTCATCACAACACAAATTGAGTATGAAATTGAAAACATTTTCACACTGGTCATACTGGTCTAAGAATGACAAAAGAAGGCACAGTAAGGTTTACAAGTAAAGTATAGTAACTTATTGACATTTGTCACATTTTTGTCAGTACACCTCAGCTGTACTTAACAAAAATTCCTAGTATTATAATTTGTAATGTAACATGACCTGGCCCCATGTTTACTGAAGAAAAGTGTTGGATGAATCAACCAAGCTGCCTAGCAGCTGTAGCTGCAGTAGTGACAGTGTTAGCTGCAGGTCTGATGGTGCATTTTTAAGACTAGATTTTTAAGGAAGACCATATCTCCTGACTTCAGTATGTTGTAGCACACATTTGTATTACACTTTATTGCATGCTTTAGTTTAATAGCAAATACAGCAATGTTTAGATAGTCATACATTTTGATAGCACTGATGTATTTCTGATGGTTGACTTTGTAACCATGAAATATCTCGTTTTGATTTAGCTGCCACTGAACAAACACAGAAACTTCCAGCAGGTCAGAGTACTTTCAGCCTAAACAATCCCAGAGACTGTCATTTACTCAAGGCATAAAATACCACATGAATAATAAAACCATTCACATTTACTCATTGACATTATCTCCCAGTGTCTCAAACCAAGGAAAGAAAGAAGAATCAAATCATCACCTTCATGCCTACAGAATGTCCTCTCAAACACCAATGATTGATAACTTAAACCTTAATTACTTATACTAAAGATCAGGGACCTCATTTATAAATGGTACATATGCACAAAATGGAGCTGGAAACGTGCATTTGCCACTTCCCACGCAAAGGTTGGTTATAATCTTTAAAAAAACTAACGTGACCGGAGAATGTGCCAACTATAAGCCATGCACATAAACTGGAGAAATGAGAAATGGGGACTCACGTGGCAGAAGGATAAAACATTTGAAATGGATACTGTTGAGTACAATAAATCAAAATATTACCTCTGAGTATTATAGGCCAATAAAACTTTTAAAATAAAATTATTAGCTCACCAAACAGATAAAAGCCTTCCAACTAAACAAACACCTGATTGATTTTCCCTGAAGTTCGCATTAAAAAACATAATTTAAGATAATTTGCAGCGCGCACAAAAAGAACCATGATTCTGGATAATTAACACAAAACGAAGAAATCTGTTTTTGCATAAGAATGCAGTGCAATTTTTTCTCATAATTAAGGTGAACAGTATAAATTACATTTAAATTAATGCCGTTTTCGATGCCATGGTCCAGCAAATACAAGTTCATATTTTCATATTATCACGTGACCCAGACGTGGACAAAATAGTTGGTACCCTTCCGTTAAAGAAAGAAAAACCCACAATGGTCCCTGAACTAACTTTTTGCTTTTGAGTTTTGGTTCAGCAGAAAAAACTAATGAAACTGGCCTGCACAAAAATGATGGTACCCTTAATTTAATATTTTGTTTTCAGGTTTTTAGGGTGCCTTCTCCCGACTGCATGTTTCACCTCCTTCCACACATGTTCAATAGGATTTAGATCAGGACTCATAAAAGGCCACTTCAGAATAGCCCAATGTTTTGCTCTTAGCCTTTTTTGGTGTTTTTAGTTGTGTTTTGGATCATTATCCTGTTGGAGGACCAATGACCTGCAACTGAGACCAAGATTCCTGAAACTGGGTAGCACATTTTGCTCCAGAATGACTTGATAGTCTTTAGATGTCATTGTACCCTGTACAGATTCAAGTGACCCTGTGCCAGATGCAGCAAAGCAGCCCCAAAACATAACCGAGCCTCCTCCATGCTTCACAGCAGGTACGGTGTTCTTTTCTTTGTGACTTGCCAAACAGCTCCAGTTTTGTCTCATCTGTCCAAAGGACATTCTCAAGAAGCTTTGTGGCTTGTCAATATACTTTTTTTTTGCAATTTCCAGTCTCGTTTTTATATGATTTGTTTTCAGCTGTGGTGTCTCCAATTATACTCTTACAACCACGTCTAGGGAGGTTGGCTACAGTCCTGTTGACCTTAAACTTCTGAATAATATGTGCAACTGTCACAGGAACATCATGCTGCTTGGAGATGGTCTTATAGCCTTTACCTTTGAAATGCTTGTCTATAATTGTCTTTCTAATCTCCCGAGACAGCTCTTTCCTTAGCTTTCTGTAGTCTATGATCAGTGTGGTACACACCATGATACCAAACAGCACAGTGAATACTTTACAGCCTTTAAATAGGCCGACTGACTGATGATTCTAATTGCAGGACACACCTTAGTTTAACTTGTCTCTATTGTCAGATTCTTTTTTAGGGGTACCATCATTTTTGTACAGGCCTGTTTGTTTGTTTATAAAACAATAATTCTGTTGAACAACAATTCAAAAGGAATGTCTGATTTTCATCAGTTCATTTTCAGTAAATTGTTATTTATTTATTCAGGGACCATTGTGGGTTTTTCTTTCTTTAATGGAAGGGTACCAACAATTTCGTCCACGTCTGTATGTGTCTCCCTGCTTGAAAATACAAAAAAAGGTTTACCAACCTTCTGGTCCTGAGATGGTGTCTGGCAGACTCTGCACCAGGTCCTTCCTGGGTATCTCCAGTAAAACCTTCTTAGTCACCTCCAGAGCTCCATGAAGGTTATAGGTGTTTACCATTAGATCCACTGTTTTTAACCTGATTGTGTTCTCAAGTTCGGACTCTTTGATGGTTTGGTAGCCTTGCAGGATGTCAGGCTGCTTCAGACACCATTTGAACTTCTTGAATTGCCCCTCGGTCAAATTCTCCAAAGTCTTCAAAACAAAATTTGCTGTCATCGTGGCTCCCTGCAAAAATCAGGCAATATTGTCAACCTGAAGGAAAACTGTAACATAAATGCATCAGAGCAGCAACAGGAGCTCTGATTATACACTGCTCAAACAAATAAAGGGAACACTTAAACAACACAATGTAACTCCAAGTCAATCACACTCCTGTGAAATCAAACTGTCCACTTAGGAAGCAACACTGATTGACAATCAATTTCACATGCTGTTGTGCAAATGGAATAGACAACAGGTGGAAATTATAGGCAATTAGCAAGACCCCCCCAATAAAGGAGTGGTTCTGCAGGTGGTGACCACAGACCACTTCTCAGTTCCTGTGCTTCCTGGCTGAGGTTTTGGCGGTGCTTTCACTCTAGTGGTAGCATGAGACGGAGTCTACAACCCACACAAGTGGCTCAGGTAGTGCAGCTCATCCAGGATGGCACATCAATGCGAGCTGTGGCAAGAAGGATATGCTGCCTGCAACATCCTCCAGCATGACCGCTTGGCGGTGGGTCAGTAATGGTGTGGGGTGGCATTTCTTTGGGGGCCGCACAGCCCTCCATGTGCTCGCCAGAGGTAGCCTGACTGCCATTAGGTCCCGAGATGAGATCCTCAGACCCCTTGTGAGACCATATGCTGGTGCGGTTGGCCCTGGGTTCCTCCTAATGCAAGACAATGCTAGACCTCATGTGGCTGGAGTGTGTCAGCAGTTCCTGCAAGAGGAAGGCATTGATGCTATGGAC
>NC_060161.1:5485750-5486377 GCF_021292245.1 Micropterus dolomieu
GCATACAGTATATACATATATATAGAATAATATATATAAAACATATATCAACGTCATAGATGACTTCCTGGATGTGCATCCAGCCAGATAGATGGCAGACCAGGAACACCCGTTACAGTTGCATTTCCTGTCATCCTGGAAGGCCGTCTCCTTTTTCCACGACGACCACGTCACCAACCCAGAAGACATCCAGCTCTTCACAGATGCTGCCCCTTCCGTCGGCTTTGGCAGCTACATAGGCGGTAGTTGGTTCGCAGTGGACTGGCCACCCGAATTTTCAGCCCTCTCTCCTTCCCCTACCATCTATGACATGTACCCAGTCTTATTGCAACCATTCTTTGGGAGTCTAAATGTTCCAAGAAAACTATTGCAATATACTCAGACATAGTGCAGTGGTAGACATTATTAACAGAGGACAGTTCCATTGCACCATACATAATGCAATTCATGCAGAGGCTCACCTTGGTTTTCAGTGCAGCACCAATTCATCATCCGAGCCTCCCATATCCCAGGTCACAAAAACAAAATCGCTGACTCTCTTTCTCACTCAGATCGGGTTATCTGACTCCATACGCTGACAGAGTCCTAGAATCCATGTTCCTACTGGCATTTTTGGCTTTTTTCACC
>NC_060161.1:5486477-5496511 GCF_021292245.1 Micropterus dolomieu
TACAAGCTGCACGCTCACTACTTTACGCTGTTATACAAGCTGCACGCTCACTACTTTACACTGTTATACAAGCTGCACGCTCACTACTTTACACTGTTTCACAAGCTGTACGCTCGCTACTTTACACTGTTATACAAGCTGTACGCTCACTACTTTACACTGTTATACAAGCTGCACGCTCACTACTTTACACTGTTATACAAGCTGCACGCTCACTACTTTACACTGTTATACAAGCTGCACGCTCACTACTTTACACTCTTATACAAGCTGTATGTTCACTACTTTATACTGTTATACAAGCTGCACGCTCACTACTTTACACTGTTATACAAGCTGTATGTTCACTACTTTACACTGTTATACAAGCTGCACGCTCACTACTTTACACTGTTATACAAGCTGTACGCTCACTACTTTACACTGTTAAACAAGCTGTACGCTCACTACTTTACACTGTTATACAAGCTGTACGCTCACTACTTTACACTGTTATACAAGCTGCACGCTCACTACTTTACACTGTTATACAAGCTGCACGCTCACTACTTTACACTGTAGCAAAGTGTCATTTCTTCACTGGTGTCACATGAGAAGATGTGAAAGAAAAATGTGAGGGGTGTAAATACTTTTGTGAGATACCAACGCGTTCTCATCTCAGTACGTCATAACTGATGCTTTCAGACAGCGTGACAAAGCCTAATTATTTGACGCTAAAGGTACCCGTATGAAACGCCACCGTTTGTTACGTCGCAGCAACACAAAGGAGGCTAACCGTACCTGGGAGCACATCTGTGAGCGCCTCATAGAGACGCTGAAGGTACCTTTAGCATCAAACAACTACGCCAACAACTATGTCACTTTTTATGAAAGCGTTGGTATTGGACGCCCTGAGATGAGAACGGTCTGGAGATACTGTACATATGTAACTGCTGGTTATTTAGCATCCTCAATCATTTATCAATTATTTATCATTCTTATTAACCAGCATCTGTCATCTGACCTTTGAGGCTCACATCAAACATCTCTGCAAGACCTCCTTCTTCCACCTCAGGAACATCGCCAAACTCCATCCCACACTCACTCTTACAGATGCCGAAAAGCTTGTCCACGCTTTTGTCACCTCCATGCTGGACTACTGCAATGCGCTCCTCACCGGGATCCCTGCGAAAAGCCTTCAGAAGCTGCAGCACATCCAGAACAGCGCTGCAAGGATCCTGTTGAAGGTGCGCATACACGACCACATCACCCCCATCCTCAAATCACTCCGCTGGCTTCCTGTCCCACTCAGGATTGAGTACAAGGTCTCCCTCCTTACCCACCAGTGCATCCATGGTGAAGCCCCCCCACCTCACTGAACTCCTCACCCCACAGACCTCCACACGTACCCTCCGATCTGCCTCAGCGTATCTCCTGAAACCTCCCAGGACCAAGCTCCGTACAACGGGAGATCAGGCATTCTGCCCAGCTGCTCCCAGTCTGTGGAACTCTCTCCCTGACCACCTGAGGACACCACAGACTGTGGATGCTTTCAAACGTGGTCTTCAAACCCACCTTTTAAGGAGAGCTTTTGATTGAACTCTTGCCCCTTTCCTTTGTTTCATTGTTTTGTTTTATTTTCATGCTCTTTATGTGTTTTTTTTTTTTGCACTACCTGTTTTATCTTGTAGCACTTTGGGATTTGCTTAAATATAAAGTGCATTACAAATTAAATGTATTATTATTATTATTATTATTATTATTATAACATCAAATGTATCACTTGTTAATACATTTCACACATTTTATAGAGCTGATTTCATCATAACCAACAATCATCACCCTGTGGTCTCTGCTGGCAGGAAGCTGACTTCCTGTTAGTCTTCAGTGGAAGGCTCCTGTGGTTAGGCCACAAACTGCGATGTGTCAGACTTTACACCACATCTTTAAGTGTTAAAACCAAATGTCATCTTCTGTCATTCTAAATATACATGTATATTTAAAGCATATCCAAAACATTTTCAAATGTCCAAACATTTGCAGAACATTTTGCCCAGATTCAGCCTTTACAGATGCCTTTGTAATAAAAAAATGGATAACAAATACTATTAACTGAATGAAACTGAAGTAACAATAAGTTATGCAAATTATTACCAACTAATTAATAACCTTTAGCCATATTGCCAACTGACAGTAGGCTCCAGAACAGTGAGAACACTGAGGACATCACAACAAACAGTGTATTTCATAAAGAACGTTTCAGATGGATTTGTGGATGAGATGGTAGCCTACTCTGACTGGCTGACCTGTAAAGCCTGGTAGAAGTCCAAACCGGACGTTGGGATGCTGCCACTTGAGTACAGTGCAAGTCTTTTTCTCACAGCAGTGATCCCAGGTGTAGATCTGAATAACTTCCCAGGTTCCTGTCCATGATGTCCTCTGGTCTCCTGTTATCCAACTTCAAGCATTTTAGTTTCGGACCATGTGTGATCACTGTGAAGCTAACTGTGAACCTAACCTCCTCGGGAGGAGGTTCACTTCAACAAACGCTGAGTTTCTCTCTGACTCCTCCTGTGGCGCCTGAAGCGGCAGACTGACATTTCCTCCATCAGACTGTCGATATCAAAGCACATATTAGAATGCATTCATCTGCAGAAGTTTATGTTTTGTTTTTAGAGTAACACGGAAATCCAAAAATCATCTTGAACATGACCGCTTTTATGATCAATCTGTCATCGATTTATGGACAGAGAGTTATCTTTGGACATCATGGATTTATCCTCAGCACAGAATCAAATGTATAGACTACACTGTCCTTTATAACACAGTGACTCTGTGGACATTAAGGCAGCTGTCAGGCTGGCAACAGTTGCACAAAAAAACTTATCGTGAGCTACAGTGCTGCAGTATACAGTTTAAACTAATCTGTATAAAACTGATCAATGAACATTAATCTTTCATATTGTAGTCACACTGATTGAACATACCTATCGTAGTTATCATGTCGGAGATAATGTGAATATTTCTGAGTGAGGATGACTGTGGTGCAGCTGAAACACAGAAATGTAGTTTAAATGTGAGTTTTTCAGTACTAGCTGCATAGACTAGTCTGAATGTGTTTTGACAGCATTTCATAAAATACGAAATGAGCAAGATTTTATTAAAGTAAAATAGACTAATAAAATAGTCTATAACTTCACAGTCAGTTTGAACCCTGACACATTTTCCACTGCAAACAAATCAGCAATAGAATAACCTACTGAGTCGGACTGTCACTTTACAATCCCAGGTCATGAGTAAGCTAAACTACATCTAATCTGTTCAATTAATATTTTCATCTTCAGTTATTGCCACCGGCATTTTGTTCTGTCAGGTTACATCTGAATAAACAGGCCTGTAGCTTTTTAAAATGAATAACAGGCTGTAGGAGAATTCCAGCACTTTATCATTCATTAATGAATTTCCAGTCTGGTAAATGATGAATGAGCAACGCTGTATAAAATGTACCTAATATTGTTAACGTATTGATCCTCAACTCCTGCATTTTAACATAAATAGCCTCCCAGTAAGCAATTTCACGGTTAATAGACGTCTAGGCTAAAACAGGGCTGAATTTGGGCTGTCAGTGAATGTTTGGTAGACATCTAACCATAGCCCAAAAATAGTCTAGTCATTAGTTAGACCATCAAACAGATAGACATGTATCAGATGGTGAAAATAGGTCTAGGCTAAAACAAGGTTGAATTTGGGCTGTCAGTGAAAAGTTATTAGACGTCTAACCATAGCCCAAGAATAGACCAAATACACAGCTTTTGAATGCCTACCTATCTACCTCAATAGACAACAGAATAGTGGCTAAAGGATTGTTTTTACTCAAACATAACAGGTTCTCAAATGGTAATCCGTCCAAACAAATTACAGATTTTTATTAAGAAAGGATTACAACGTAGACAACTTAAGATAATACAACATATAAAGGAATTATTGATAAAATATTATTATAAATGCAAAACAGTTTATATATATATATAAAAATACAAAACAATTTTAACAACATGCAATAATAAAAACATAAATAATGACACAAAAAATGGGTTAGCTACATCCAAATCTAGATCTTCATCTAAGCTGCTACTTGATGCAACAAGCGCAACAGATGGGTCTCTGGGTTGCCGCCAATCTCTTGGGTAAATGGGATCATAACTGTTGAATATGTAAGAATATGAAGTAAACATTAAAATTGACTATCTTCACTGTTTTCCCATAAGATATGACTTTCAACAAATGATTTGAAATGAAAACTTTCAGTATATTTCTAATTATCATTCTAATGAAGGCAAAAAACTCTTTTTTCATTTATAACATTTTTTTCTTTTTATTTAAAAGCCCTTATTTATTACTGACCCATTTATCTCTATATTTAGTTTCAATAGTCAAAAACTCATAATTTCATATCATAATGACCTAGTGAGTAAAATATGTGTGACTTTCATAACAAATTATAATAGGTAAGAGTTTTTAAGGGCACAAGGAAACCCGTGGGTATCATGGAGTAACGTTAAGTTACACTTGCACGCAGCATGTTAAGCTAACCACACCGTGCCTTACTCTACACTGTTACCCGCTGAAATGTCACGCTTCCTACATGTGTTAACAAATAATGTAGATAAATAATGAAGACATGTCAAACAAAGACACAGATACTTACAAGACCAAAGTAAATGTCTTTTCGCTTCCAGTGTTTGCAGTAAACTCTCGCCCGTTGCTCGCTGAAAGGCCGAAATCGTAACGTATCCCTCATTTAAAAATGGCGAATATGTTTATCACGAGATCTGGCACCTCTGATGTAGACTAACTTTCAAGTCTCGCGTTGCCAGTAGTCATGTCTCAGGAGGGCTACAGCTGCCATCTAGCGGTTGACTTTGTTTTAAATTAAAATGAAAGTTAATGCTGTGAACGTTACAGCGAAAATAAAGACCATTTAAACGTTTCAAATGTTTACTTGCATTTGATGATGTGATGTCACGCACCTCAACAGCTTCATGGGTGAAAACTACATAACCAATTTGGTCTGAAACAGGGCTACAGCCAAGCCGTTGATTTTAGACCACTGATTGCCTCTATTTCGCCGTGTGATCTAAAAGCAGACTACACGTACCCTGTCCAAATAAGAGCTAAACTGTGGCTACAGATAGACCATGTCAATTTAATGACACTTAATATCTTGTTGATATTATTGACATTGCAAAAATAATATGATATCAACCATCTCACATGCTGCCAGTGCAAAAACCACTATTAATCTTTATTGACTATTTTGACTGAAAGTGGGCTACAAATAGCCGGTCTGATAAGCCTTTATGCAGATGATGTATTAGTTTTCCTCCTAAACTCACAAACTTCTCTTTCTGAGACAATCACACTTATCACAGATATATTCTCATCCGTCTCAGACTACTCCATTAAATGGAGTAAATCCATAGTTTTACCGGTAATGTGTGATTTCCAGAATATATCTACCACACCGCTAAAATCAGGGAATATCAAATACCTGTCAGAACTGACATGGCTAAACTATACACCTTTACTTAAATCAATATAGGATGACATCATTGCCCACTTCACTCATGGGAAGAGTCTCCACCATAAAAATGATGGTCCTACCTAAAATCAATATCTTGATTTCAATGTTACCCACCCAACCCTCTGCTATCTGGTTTAAGTCACTGGACTCAAACATATATACACATACAACACCTCACAAACCATGACATGCATCCAACACAATACAATACATTTACAGAGGCAGGCAGGGGGTTGAATATGTGGGGAGGTCTCATTGGCCTCGTGTCCTGCCCCTGGACGCCCAGGACATCGGGAGCGCCGTGGGGTTGGTGTCTGCCTTGCCTGGCCTGGGGTGGGTTGGGATGGGGCAAGACTCCCCTGATGTGGGGGCCCACTCTGGACCCGGGTGTCTGGGGACTTGGGCCTCGGGCTCCTGCTCATGTCCACGGCTGGTGGGGTGTCCCTGGATCTGGGGATCCATTGTAGTAGGGGTGGATTTTGGCCCTTTTCTTTGGGGGTGGTTGCCTGGGGGGGCAGGGGACCGGCCTCGGGTTCACAGGGCTCGGGGGCCGCTGGCTCTGCCTGACACACATAAAAAGTAAGGAGATCAAAAATTCCTCCTGACTAGGAGCTCCATCGGACTGTAGACAATGTGGCAAGCAGAAAGTACTCCAACTAGCAATGGAACACATACGTAGATCAATCCATGGTGTGGGTTGTGTAATTTCAACCAAGTCTGGCCCAACACAATAGGAGCATGGCGTGAAGGAATAACTAACAGTCTTATTTCCTCTCTGTGGTTACCTGACAGGAGTAGGTCTAGAAGTGCTGTGATGTGAGAGTGCTAATCGCAGTCCGTCCACAGCGTTCACATCCTTGGGATCTGGAAGAAGTTCCACAGGAATGCCAGTTCGGTCCACCAGAGAGCGATCAATGAAGGTGTCATCTACTCCACAATCCAGAGAGATAGTGCCCTCTCATCTCAAAATGGAGGCCTCCAGATGCATGCGACAATTAGGGTCTGGGGTTGGTATGACATTATGGCTCATCAGAATCCACCTTCTTACTGATGAGCCTGATTGTTTAACAGGGGGCACCTCGACTGTGGCTGGCCTTGCCACTTTACTTTACAGACACTGTGTTCATGCTGCCTTCATTTCTTTAGAAGCAGCTTTATATGCAAAGCACAAAGCATCAAACTGTATATAGAACTCATGCAGGTCTTTGTTGTCACGCAGCTTTCAAAGGGACATTTTCTTACATCACCTGTTTTTCTGTATGCATGAAGATGCTGGACTGGAGGTGTAAAGCATACTGCTGTTAAACCAGTTACATGTCACTTCATTCACTTGGAAGTGGTCCGAGACTAAAGAAATATACGCCTTCAAGGCAGACCAGCTTTATGTCATCTCTTGGCTCTCTTTCCTGCTGCACCTGGTTCTGTGTAAATTCTATTTAAGGGACTGTCATGGATTCACCATGCTGCTGGTCTGCAGAGACATCTCCCTGACCGTACACTGCTCTTCCTCTTTGTGGCCTTGAAATGCTTGTTGCTGACATCTCAGGCACACCTGGCTTTGTGGAAAGGCTGGTGAGCTGCTGTGTGGAACCAATCCCAGCTGACATTGGGCGAAAAGTGGAGGCCACCCTGTACAGGTCACCAGTCCATCAAAGGGTCGCACATATACAAACAACCACTCCCAATCACATTCACACCTGAGGACAATTTAAGCCTAATTCACACTACACGATTTTTAGCCCGATTTGCTGCTCGGCAACCGTCAGGGTGTTGATCGGCGGTCGGCAGTCGTTATGTGTGAACAACTCACACGCATCAAAACGGCTCCCCGACACATTTCTGACACATTGCAGATGTCTGACGGATATCTAGCATGCCAAATATCTGGCGGAGTAGGCCGACTCGACATCCACATCCAGCCAATGAGAGCAGGCAGCTGGCAGAGCAGGCAGCTACTTTTTCTCTGCAAAACCCTTTTTACTCCCCTCCAGCTCTCTCTGTAGCTCAGACAATCCCTGCTACCTGAGTGTGCTAATCCATTCTTTCACACAGATTTTTTGTCTTTATAATTGGTATCTTTACAATAACAAATAACAGCTGTTTTGTGTGTAGGTCATTTCTGTTTCACATTTCACATGTTTTCTTGACAAAACGTGGTTTGGAGACCAGTGTTGGGTGACAGAGTCGCTGTCAGCTTGTGTAGTGTGTGACCCCCTGTCACCAATCAGTCACGTGATGTGAACGCCACAACGACTTCAAGACTTTAGAGTCACCAATTAACCTAGCTTGCATGTCTTTGGATGGTGTGAGGGAATCGGTGGATATCCAGTCTGTGTATTGTTTGTTCTTTCTTTATTTAGTTTCAAAACCAAATCGGAATGTTTTTTTCTGTTTTAAAACCAAAATGGAAATGGTAACGGTAATGAAAACGTTAAAAAAAACAGACATCTGTGACAGTAAGGGCGGTATATGATATTTAACAGAAAAGACTGAATTAGACGATGGTTGGGGTGAAAGAAGGGACAGAAACTTTGAATCTGGAGACTTGTTTTCATGTGTCCTGTAAAAAAAGTCAATATTAGGTTACATATTTTAATATTTAATTTTATATAAGGCTATTTCTTTTCAGGTCGCATCGCATCTCTTATCAACTGTGTGATATGATTGTAGACGTGAGCACTATATCACAGAGACAAAATTCTCAAATTTCTAGCCTGAGTACGTCAGCATTAAGGAAGCATTGTTTTGGGCGTATCTGAGGTCCACCTGTAAACGCTGGGTCCAGAGTATAACTGGATCAAAGTGGCCTGCCGACAGACATGTCCTGGTTTCTCTGTAGTGTCCGAGGGTTTTTGGAGTTTCAGTGGACCCAAAGATTGCTATGGACCTGAGTACAGACTAGCTAGAGAGAGAAGATTAAGTGTACTCTTTTCAAAATAATTGTAACTCAATTATTTGCTCAACCCCTCAGCCTGTTTTTATTTTCTATTTAACTCTTTTAATCCTGATTGTACACTGCACTGTAGCTTTTATGATATTTTAATGCACTTTTTTTTTTTCAATTTCCCTATGTTAACTTTTTATATTTCCCTGTTGCTTTAATGTTTTAAGCACTTTGAATGACCTTGTTGTTGAAATGTGCTTTACAAATAAACCTGCCTTGCCTTGAGGTGGCCAGGGTGCGACTTCCTCTCCCTCGCCCTGTACGCTCCAGCCCCCTGCTCCCCCTCCGTTCGCCCTACCATGGGTTGTGTTGCCAGGGGAACCGGCGCACTGGAGGCTTAGTGGTCATTCCTTCTGGCTGGATGAAGTCTGAGCTCCTGATTTTACGCATAATCAGTGTGTTACTGCAGCTGGATGCTCTCCACAGCACCTCACAACTTTCTAAATTCTTCCATCTATCCAGAAATAAAGGTCAGGTCAAAACAGTGTAGAGAGGCTGAATGAAAATTCCCCAAACATTTTATTCCGTGTATGAAGTGTTAATATACAGACAGCCTCTTACTTTTATGTCCAACATGTCGTCTCTGTACTTCCTGGTTCCACCACCACAGGAAGAGTTAAAGCCATCAGCAGACTAAGACCCGGGCCAGTGCTGGTTCTCTCTGAGCCCTGTTTACATGTGCTCACATTCAGACCCACTGTCCCCATTAACAGTAGCTGAATGACTTCACTGATGCTTGTCATTCCTAACAGATACATCACTTTGGATAAAGGGATGAATTAACCGTTAGCAGCTCCTGTTACATGCAGGATTCTCAGGTTGTCTCTGGTTTCTAAGCTGATTTCTAGACGATGGTTCTGGATGGACATCAGAGATCATGATATCCTCAGGAAGTGGACATCTCACTGGAGGATTCAACACGTGTTTCATATCTGGAAGTTGAGATCTGAATGAGCTCTGACTTTGAAAAGGAGGAGAGATGTTTCTGAGACGATTCACCTCCTGCAGATCTCTGCCTCCCTCCAGCTCTGTGGCGCCCCCCTGAGGAGGCTTTAGTCTTTGTCCCACAGACCACTTCCAGTAGTTTAACATGTGGACCTGAATGATGAGTTGCCCCTGTACATCCTCACTGGACTGCCTCTGGTTTCAGGACACGTCAGTTTTCCTTCTTTAAGTGTTTCATTCAAACTCTTTTACAACATCAACATGGACAACAGAAAGAGGGACGGTTTGAGAAGTGTCAGGTTTGTGGTGCAGACTTCATTTTTCATCATCTTCTCTCCTACTTTGTTCATCGTGTTGCGACCTTTGGGAGGTTTCTAACCCCCAGGTTGGGAAAGCACTGGGAAACCTGCACATTACTTTCATAACATCTCATTCTGAATCCAAAGGCATCAATGTGGAGTTGATCCCCCTTTGCAGCTGTAAAAGCTTCCACTCTTCTGGAAGGCTTTCTAAAAGATGTTGGAGTTTGTCTGTGGGAGTTTCTGCTTGTTCATCCAGAGGAGCATTTGTAAGCTCTGATGT